>NC_067400.1:605830208-606161042 GCF_016432865.1 Antechinus flavipes
ACTGGACTGCACAGCCTGTTTTCTTAGTTCCTCTTGAATAGTAGGGCTAACTTGCTATTATTAGAACATTATGTCACATCTCCTAGAAGGCTGAGGGATTGAGCATTGGGGTTGAGGATGCTAAAGAGGAGAATCAACACTGGCAAAAGAGAGAGAGAGAGAGAGAGAGAGAGAGAGAGAGGAGAGAGAGAGAGAGAGAGAGAGAGAGAGAGAGAGAGAGAGAGAGAGAGAGAGAGAGAGAGAGAGAGAGAGAGAGAGAGAGAGAGAAGAAAGAAAAAGCCAAAGAAAAATTTTTTTTCATAGAAAAATCAGAGATTATTTCTCCACAAGGCCACTTATGGCTGATCTCAGAGAAAGGGGAGTTTCAAATTAAATAAGGAAAATACTAATGGGAAAATGACTTTCCAAAGATCTCTGACTTACATGAATTGATGCTGAGTGAAGTGAGCAGAACTAAGAGAATACTGTACACCGTAACAACAAGCTTGTGTGACGATCAACTCTGATGGACTTGGCTCTTCTCAACAATGTGGTCATTCAAGGCAATTCCAATTGACTAGGGATGGAAAATGCCAATTGCATCCAGAGAGAGAACTATGGAGACTAAAAATGGATTGAAGTATAGTATTTTCACCTGTTTTGTTTGTTTTTTTTTCTTTCTTGGGTTTTTTTTTTCCTTTTTGATCTGATTTTTCTTGTATAATGTGACAAATATGAAAAATACATTTAAAAGAATTGCACATATTTAACCTATATCAGATTTGTTGTTGTCTTGGAAAGGGGGCAGCTAAGGCAGAGAGGGAAAAAAGTTGGAATACAAAATCTTACAAAAATGAATGGTGATATTTAACATGTATTGGACATCTAGGGGAGGGGGTAGGGGGAAGGAGGGAAAAATTGGGAACAGAAGGTTTTGCGATGGTCAATATTGAAAAATTACCCGTGCATATGTTTTGTAAATAAAAAGCTATCATAAAATAATTTTTAAATGAATGTTAAAAACTATCTTTACATGTATTTGGAAAAATAAAATATTACTGAAAATTTTAAAAACAAACAAAGGTCTTTCTGAAAGAAAATGGAAGAGAAAACTCTTCTCCAAGATAAGTGTTATGATGGGTCTATACCATAAAGATGATTATGATGATGACAATGATGACGATGATGGACTACTATGACTAGTACTATTAATAACAACAATGACAATAATAAAGACTCCACTCGGCAGGGTTCTATATCACCTTCCAACTTTCCAATGAGGGAGGCAGTGCATTCTGACTATGAGGAGTATAATTTTAGAGGCAGAAATGACCTTAACATTCATGTAGTCCTCATTTTACAGACAAGGAAACCGTTGCTGAGAGATGAAATTACCGTTAAAAACCAAACATCAAATAAGTGGCAGCATAAGGATTTGCACCCAGGTCTTCTGAATTCTAACTCTACCTTCAGAGAGATTAAATAACTTGTCCATTAAACTAATAACATAGATCTCTCCTGCCCCTAAATTTAGAGCTCTTTTCTGTTATGTCCTGCTTCCGAGAATTTAAATTGCCTAATAATAACAATAACAATGACATTTATATGACATTTAAAGCTCTTCATATATAATTTCACTTATCCCCGATTATAATAGACCAGGGAGATGGATGCTTTTATCCTTTTCTCCCCAACTTTTATTAACCCCATTTTACAGATAAAATGAGGCAGGCAGAAGTTCCACGATTTGCCCAGAGTTTCACAGCAAGTAAGTGTCTAACCAAGATTCAAATTCAGGTATTTTTGACTCTCTACTCCGTAGTTGTTTCACCTAGATTCTCAAAAAGCTGCTTGAGGGGAAAACAAAAAAATGAATTATTTAAATTGACTCATTAAACTGACTGAATTCACCCCGTGAATTTTCCACTTGCCTTTTCCCTATAGAGCCTTATAGACTATAAAGTCCCTTTCTTTTTAGATTCACAATTAGATTCTTTCTTTTAATACAGCATTTCCCTGTGTGAACAAAAAATAATGCCTATGGCAGCAATTCAAAGTGTTCCTTAACATGCCTTTCCTCCAATAAAATCTACGTCCAAATAGCTCTTTACTCGATTCATGTGTCCTATTTGCAGCAAAAGTAGAGATTGACCCGGTGGACCCCAGAGATATTTTCATGAAACAGTCTACTGGCATTAGACTTATGACCAGGAGGTTGCTGCCCACAGCTAGCTTGATTTCTCCAAACGGGTTTCCCACTTGCACTGATTCATTTGGGCTAACGATACTCCGGTGAAAATGTATCAAGAAGGGAACAAGTTGAAGAAGCCCTGCTCTAGTTTATGGTATCCAAGTTTTCTGGATTCCAGGATGAATTTTCCATCCATCACACCACCTGCCTCTCTACTTCCTTCATATCCCTTTTATAGGTGGATATATGGAGTGTATATTGGGGTGTGACCTAATGTGTAAAACTTTTTGGCAATGATCTTTATGGAATTAACTTTAAAATGAGAATAATTATAATTAAACTTTTCTCTGTTTTGCTTGTTTGATGGATAAAAATATCATTTATGATTGTGTTCATCTTAAATTTAAAAAAAATTTCCTAGATGCAAATCCTAATATAATGTGTCACACAGGTGTATATCTTCTTGCTTATATTTATTATAGTATATTTATGGTGTTACTATTCTAGCCTTTGTTATGTAAGTCACCTGAGGGCAGGTACGATATTATTTTTCACTTATGTATCCACATGCTCAACACATTCCCTTATATACAACATGAAATTAAGAAATGTTTTTTGAATCTAATTGAATTTAGAAATTATGAACATCTGTAATTAGTTATTCAAACATTCCAGAAAGGATGTTTGGTTTATTTCTGAGTTAATCACAATGTCCAATACTTTGAGGTGATGGAAGGGGTTGGGGTCTGAGAGTCCAGTCAAGTTCGGGATGGTTTTTTAAGGAGCCGGAAATCAAAAAAAAAGATATAGATTGAATGTTTCTCTAATGAAGTAAAAACAACTAAAAAAATCAGTTCTGGGAGATATCTATGACCGTTCACATGTTTCCTCTGTTTTTGATAATAGATAGCTAGACCTTAGCTGAAGGTAATTCTTAATATCAAAACCTCCAAAGAAATACATAAAAATCTATAGCTCATGTGACCATCTAAATCAATGCACATATGGAAGTTTGGTGGAGGAAATGGTGGGAGGGAATGGGAGGAGGGGAAGGGGAAGGGGATGCCAAATAAGTTATGGCAAAGCACAAATGGAACCTATTGAAGACATATATAATAACTCACAACCTAGAATCTCAGGCATACATGGAACAGGTTCAATGTGAATGGTTTCTTTAAAAAAAAAAAAAGCTAAACCCAAAACAACTACTCTCTTTGCATCATTTTGTCCCAACTCAGGTTTCCCTGGGAACCTCAGAATTTGGCTCATTTGCCCCTACCAAGAGTTTCCTCTGAGAAAGTGAGAATATAGCCTGTGCCTTGGTCTCTGCAGATATGGTTCAAAGGATCCTCCATTCCTGGGCAAACACTCAGCTCACAATATATCTTCAATACAGGATAGCCTTTATTTCAGTCGTTCGAAAGAATGAAAACAACACAAAGGGCTCTGATAGCCCTTGAACGAAAATTGGATCATAGGATAATAGATTTCTAAAAAAGGAAAATTCCTCCGAGGAAATGATAATTCTGCCCACACATTTAGTTGAATCCCACCTGCCACCCCAGAGGCCTGTCTTCTAGTCTCCCAGCCTAAGGGTTTGGACTCCCCTAAAAGGAAAATGAACTTGAGGTTGCTAGAAAGGCAAATTCTCCGGCATTTCAGTAAGTTCCACCTTCCCTGCATGGGGTCCCACACAGGCCTCCAGGCTTGTAGTAATACCCAAAGGATTTGGACTCCCCTTTGGAAGGGTCAATCGTCTTGGTTTGCTCCCAGTTCACCGTCATGACAAAAGTCAATCCAGACAACATCTTGCAGAGCCCAGATTCCCAGAGAAAAAGAAACGTATAATTGCCTTTTTTCTTCTAGCCAAGTATTTTCTGTACAAATACTTTGCTGTCAAGTTTGATAAAGCATGGAAAAACTTCCTAAGTCAATGGAAATTTTTTTTCATGAAAATGCAAAGGGGTCCAACCTAGAGACCTCATTCTTGAAAAAAAAAAAGGTTTTGTTAGAAAGAGAAATTTGGTCACTGTTTGGTTGTATTTTTTCCCTTTCTTCACATCATGATTGTTTGATTTCGAATAAAAATCATAGTGAAGTTAGTTCTTTAATAAATCCATCAAGGCAAGTCTCACTAAAACCTGGACCTTGGTAGCGAGATGAGAATAAAACATGGATAACACAGGGAAATGACTCCAAAAGGAGGCCTTGAATTCCACATTCCCATCCCCTGACAAATGTTAGCCAGCTCAGGTCTCTGGTCTCATTGTCATTCCACTCACTGAGCACTCCCCAGAGCTTGGAACAGGAGACTGGGTATTATTAACACAGCAGATTAATAACACTGGGGGAAAGACATTTTCACAAACATGCTAAATATTAATAATAATCAATAACAGTTTATAGTTCCTAACACGAGCCTGGGACACGACCCCCGGGGACTGGTGAGAGAAGGGGCATCAGCTGCAAAGCGGAGAGAAGGGAATTGGGATCAGGGCCTGAGATTCAGCCTCAGGAAAGATGACTTCAGAAGAAGGGACAGATTGCCAAAAGGAGACAGAAGTTCTGGGCCAGCCCCAGACCCTATCTCGGCTCCAAAATTTTACAGTTACCACACACAACCGAGGAAAAGCCTTTGATGGCTACAGAAACACTAAAGACTTATTCTTGATTGAGTGAATTGCCCCAAATTTACTTCCAGGTTCAAAAAGGACCTTATCAAAGGATGCTCCAGCACTTAATTTCCCTTCTGCCCCTTAAAGCTGAGTCCTTGCTTATTTCAATGTCAACCAAGGACATCTCTGAAGATGAAGGCTTGGATAAAGAACTCTGGTCCTCGAGTTTACCAAAACACAGTCCAAACCCCTGATTTTACAAATGAGGAAACTGAGTCCCGGAAAGACCCAAGGTTTTTCCACCAGTAACTAAGACTGAAATCCAGGTTTTCTAATTCCCATTCCAGATCTCTTCCAAGCCAGGATTCTTCATAAGGACTTATTGTTTTTTCCTTATTCCCAAAGCTCCTTTCCCAGCTCAAAGTTGAATATCTGCTACTCGCCCAATCTGCCTTATCATACAATCTACAGAGAGGTTCGGTAGTACTGAGTTGTTGCACCATTTATTATTGCTGGGGCCAGAGCCACGCCGTGAGAGTCATGGCCAATGAATTGCATGGATTCTCTTGCCAACGAACCCCGGTTGGTTCTTATCATGTGAAAAGTTCTTTACAAAGCTTAGTTTTCTGAGTAAATGTTAACTGCTCGTGCTGCTGGTGGAGTTCCTCCATAAAAGCTCTCCTCTGGAAAGGTTGTTCCATAAGTGGAAGGTAACTGGACAGGACACTAGGAATCCCTGCCAGTTGGAGAGAGTCTAGTGGTTAGAACAACCATGAATTTCTTAAGGGGAGGAAGGGATATTTGTTAAATATCTGTTATGTGTCGGACATCGGGCTAAGCACTTTACACTCACATTAGCCATGTTTACAAGCAAAGATGCTCTACCAAGCCAATCGAGGAATTGAGATTTATATTAGTAGAAAGACTGATGTAATTTGTTAATCTTGATTGAATTAGAATTATCCCCATAAGCTTTGGAAAAGGGGAAGGTGGGGGTCACCAGAGAAAAAAGTTTCCTTGACTTTCTATACAAGTATGGCTTCCCTAACTCTCCGTTGGTGTTTGTAATGAATTTGTTCTGTGTGTGAATCATGATCTGTTAATTTGCAAGGAAAGTAAAGGTGCCCTCCTGAGATATAGAGACAAGAGCTAGAAATAAGCCAGGTTCAGATGTTCTTAGGGCAGGAGAATCCGAGATAAAGCTATACCCAGGAACTATAAGGATTGTGATAATAAGGAAGGAGCTAGTTCATATATGGACAAAATTGACTTAAAAAAAAATCTCCATCTCCAAAGGATGCTGATGGAATCAGGGCTGATTCCTGCTTGTGGATTCCAGGGAAAACTTCCCAGCCCATAATGATGTTAGAAGCGGGTCCCAAAGCTTGGCACGTGCCAGGTAATTAAGTCTTAGCTGTCCCTTGGGATGGAGTCATTCCAAGAGGCAGCTGGCCGTAGGGAGAGTGGGGCTTGGAGTCAGAAAGCTGTGAGCTGAAAAAATCCAGCCTCAGACATTTTTCTGACTGTGTGATCCTGGTCAAGTCATTTCTCCTCTGTCTGTGAAATGATACTAGTCATATTATCTCCCTCCCAGGCTTTTTACAAAGGAGGCAATTTTTGTAAGAGGGTTTAGCGGAGTGCCTAGTACATGGTAGACCCTGAATAAATAATTCCTTTCTCATCTTGGTTTCTCATCCTTCCCACTCCTGCCACCCATTCAATTCTCCGCAGGCAGGGGCCCCTGAGACGCCTTTTGTCAGTTGTCTGGGGGAGCCCGGAGGACCGAGGAGTCCCTCTTCCCCTCGAATCAGCGACCAGGGCCGCTGCTGGGGTACCCAGAGCCCCCCGGGAGCCCACATCCCTGCCACTGCCATTGGAGAGCTCTTAGGTGCTGCACACACCACCTGGCCCTATTTAAAGCCAATCCATTATTCTAAGAAGGATTATTTATATGTAAAATGCTCCTGGGACAGCAGTATTTGTATTTCTGGGCTGCTGCATCCCCGATTTCCTCCCTCCCTTAATATAGCCCCAGGCGCTGCGGGTGAATGCCTTGCGATGCCACTGTAATTTTTATCAAGGCTTGTTCCTGGTAAAAAGCCTCTTTGTTTCAAAGAAATGTGATTTGGCCTTTTTTCTTCCTCTCCCCGATTCCTTGGTTAATATACCACTTCCACGTGCCCTGAGGGAAAGCAAGGTATTCCATGGAATTGCTCGAATCTCACTGTTTTTCTTCTAAATCACAACTGACTTTTTTTCCTCGACCCATGCAAAAGCACTATCTAAGCTGGCAGTCTGGGCTGGAGGTTTAATTTCCACAGTAACCCTTTGCTGCCTGAATGTCTCGTAGCCTCGGGTCATAGATTTCCAGCTACAATAAGCCCGCTGCTTCCATTTGCTCATTTTACAGATTGAGAAACTGAGACAATTTGCTCGAGGTCCCACGGAGGACGAGTAGTGGAACCAGGATTTGAACCCTCTGACTCCCAGGCTACCCCCCTTTCCACTGCTGCAGGATGTTGATGATGGAAAGGATTGGCTTAGGACCAGTTCCCATCGGTGAAGAGATGGAGCTGATGGAGGAAAAAAACCTAGTCATAACGCCCCCTCATAGGCTTCTGCGTGAGCCCATCAGCAGAACCAAGCTGAAAAGTCAAAATTAAGTGAGGTTTTCCCAGCCCAGAGCTCCAATGCAATGAAGCCCGTTTTCCTATAAGCAGTCCTAGTTGCCCACAGCATTTCTGGGCTCTGGGAAAATTCAAGAGTCCCCTTTGCAGTTGCAGTCAGAATCAGGATTGAGTCTAGCTTTGTACGTCCATCTGTCTCCTAATTCAAACAAGTATTTAGAGCAATATACTAGAAAAGAAAGCAAGATATAGCTAAAGATCCTCTGGCTGACTTTGGTGGAGGGAGTATGGTAGCATCCTCCCTGCGTATGAACTTGAGGAAAATTAAATCATCGGCTACACATTGAGTACCACATGTGATCAAATGAAATAAGATAATATTTTATAAAGCATTCTGTATCCTTTAAAGTGCTATATAAATACTAGCTATTTGTTATTATTTTTAGTTTATATTATATTTATATTATTAGTTCATATTATACTCACATATAATATTTATAGTATACTTATGTAATATTTATATTATTAGTTTATATCATATTTATCTTATTAATTTATGTTAAGCTTATATATAGTATTTGTTATTCATATATACTGATATGTAATATTTATATTATTAATGTATGTTAAGCTTGTATATAATATTTATCTTATTAGTTCATATTATAATTATATATAATATTTATATTATTAGTTTATGCTATACTATGCTTATATATAATATTTATATTAGTTTATACTATGCTTATATTGTTAATTTGTTATTAGTTTATACTATGCTTATATTTAATATTTATGTAATCAGTTTATACTATGCTTATATTGTTAATTTATATTATTAGTTTATACTATGCTTATATGTTAATTTATATTATTTATATATAAATATATATTATTTGTTTTTTAAATTTATTCTGAATAATTATATTCCATCATATTTTTGTTTTCAAATATTTTATTTTCCCCATATTCCATCATATTCTTCATTTTTTCATCATATTCTTTTTTAAATTTTCAAATATTTTATTTTTGATTACATATATGAAGTTTTTAATATTTTTTTTAACATTTTGAGTATTCTCTCCCTCTCCACTCCATTGTTATTATCATAATTTTTATTTTTATTTTCTGATGTCCAAGGCATTGTGATAGAACAGATTAAACCTTGCCTTCAACAGGCTGATGATATGATTGGGGAGACAAGAAAAATGCCCAAAAGAATGACCAGCAAGAGAGGACAGGTTATAATCAGGAGCTAAAGAGAGTTATGGCCAATTAGTGCAGCTAGAACTCTGAGGAAGCAGCACCACTGTGAGCTAGAGCAGGCAGGGAAAGTTCCTGGGAAAAGAGGGAATTTGAGCTAAGTCTTAAAGAAGCAAAAGCATGAGAGGAAATAATAGACTAGAAGAGAGAGAACTGATCAGAAAGATCTGAATGCTGACTGAATAAATGACTTTATTTCTCAGTGGCCTAAGCAACTCATTAAAGCTGGAAGTTATAATATGATTATAGGTGTATATTGGTTGGAGGAGTATCCTCTGTGCCAATTGAAGAGGAAGAAGAGGAGGAGGAGGAAAAGGAAGAGATAAAGGAGAAGGAAGACGTTTTAGAAACTACTATTGAAGAAGGGCAAACAACTAGAATGGTAAATTGCCTTGAATCTATGCCATTTAAGGATTGGTTGAAAGAACTGGAGATGTTTATTTTATTTATTCATATATTTTAAGGGTCCTAATGAGGTAAAGGGATTAATCATGCTCAGTCCCAGAGAGAATCAAGAGCAATGGGTAGAAGAGGAAAAGGACAAATTTTGGCTGAAAGTAAGGAAAAATAGGACAATTAAAATTATCACCAGTAGAATGAGTTGCCTGTGGAGGGAATGCATTTCCCTGATTGTAAGTCTGTGAGCAGAGGCCAGATGTCTACTTGTTGGGGTTAGAGCAATGAGCATCCTTTTAGGGTTGATCATGGCTTGATTGATCATCATTGTGACTCCTTTTATCTGTAAAAATTTCTGATTTAAAGACTCAGAGAAATTCAATAATTAGCAAATCATACAGTATGTAAAACCAGAGTCAGGATTTGAATGCACTTTTAAGTAAAAAGCTTTTCCCACTCCACTTCCACTCTGTCTCAAGATTAGAAAGATAAAAAGTCCTTGGCTATCAATGGGTCATTCAGGCCACTTGTCCCTCACGTGAATGAAAACTTGGTTTTTCGAAGGAGGCTTTGGTGGCAGGGACATGTCCTTTCCTTCTGATCTCCCTCCTCATTTCATGAAGGAAATATGACAATATGGAGCTTTGGGCTCCTTCCAGACCGGGACACTTGGGCCAGAGTTGAAGGGGAGGCTCGGAGATGCTGAGGCGAACAAGAAAACACATGTGCAGAAGATGAAGGAGAGATAAGGTTGTGGTGAGAACATTGACTCCACTTGGTGCTGAGGTTTGGAAACGGTTTAGGAAAAGAGAGCGAGGGCCGGATACAAGCCCAGCATCGATTTTGTGCCAGTTTGGGGGGAAGCACGCAACTCCTCGAGGCTAGCTTTGGGAGCCTTCCTTTTGGGTCTTCTGGGAGTAGGCAAAATGCCCTTGATTCCACTCCAAGGACGGGGTAAAAAGGTGCCCTACTATAGATTAGTGGGCAAGCCCCAAACCGTGCCGTTCTCTCCAGGGCATAGATGGCCCCAAGACGGAGAGAGCCGGGCAGACAAGACAACCGCTTAGACTCTACCCAAGGACTCTCTGCCAGCCAATCCACAGGCTCACATTCCAAACCTAATCTCCAGGATGAGAAGTTTGCTTCAAGCCAGACTGCATTATGGGGGGAATGGACTCTCATTGTTTTGGGGGCTTCTATTTAGTGCGAGTCAGAGGGCTAAATGTTATGCAAACATGCACATAACCATCCCTCAACTATGTATAGACATATTAATCTTTTCAGTTTATACCAACTGGATCTGTGGTCACCACTGAGGGGCTCTAGCAGCGGAAGAGAAAATCACCAGCCAAATATGCTCAAGTCTCCCATTCCCTCCCTACCCCTCCTCCATTACATACAAACAGCAATAGGAAGAAGAGCTAGAGAATGGGAAAAAAGAAATCTTTAGTATCATCCCGGGGGCTACAAGGCACTGAGGAACTTTGAGGGGAAGAAATTTTTGCCAACAGAACAACAGGAAAAGTTGCTTTGTGTGGGACTTGATTCTTTCCTTTACTTGTCTTTGCTTCAGGAGTGTTAAATTGAGACTGCCACTTCAGGGGTAGGGGGATGGTGATCACAACAAGGGAGGGGCTGAATTCCTTTCTGAGTTCTGAGAAAAGGCACGGAGGCTGGGGGATGACGATCCTTGAGGTCCAGTTCACCAGAGTAGCTTTTTTTTTTTTTTTTTTGCATATTTTTTTTCTCTTTCTCTTTTCCATTTCTTGTCCCTACATTTTTTCTTATCAACTGTGGGTGTCTCCCAAGGCTCTATCTTAGGTGCTCTCTATCCTCTTTCATCTGGTGACTCCCTTAGCTCCCATGGGCTTAATTAGTATTTGGAGACAGATGACTGGAAGCTCTTTATATTCAGCTGTAGTCTCTCCTCCTGAGCTTTAACCCCACAGTACCTGTTGTATATTTTAAATTGAATGACCCAGAGTTATCTCAACCTCAACATAACCAAATCAGAACTCTTTATCTGTTCCACCAAACTCCCCATTCTACCCAGCCTCCCTCTTTCTATCGAGGGTACCATCATCACTCTGGGCTCCAGATGTCATCTTCAACTTTTTTTCTCATTAACCCCACAAATTCAATCAGTAAACTGTATTTCCACAGAATCTCTCACGAACAACCTTTCTCTCCAATAATGCAGCCTAGAACTCTTTTTCGGGCACTTATCACTCCTTGCCTGGACTGTTGTAATGTTCCCCTAATCGTCCTCCTTATCTCTAACACTCCCCATCCCAACTCATCCTCCACTCAATTGTTAAAGGGATGTTTTTCAAATACAACTTTGACACTATCACTCCCAACCAGTCCTCAACACACCCACAATTACACTCAAACTCAATGAATTCCAGGGACGCTCTATGACTTCTAGGATCAAATGTAAACAGGTCACCATCTAGCCCCATCTTACCCTCACAGGCTATTTGCACACTAGTCTCCTCCACATACTTTAATGATCCAGCCATTTAATGGCCCATTCCACTTCCTTGCTCTGTTTCTTTGCCTTGACTTACTCCAGGAGCTGAAATACTTTCCTTTCTCACTTCTGTTTCTCAGAATTCTGAATTTTCTTCAAAAGTCAACTCAACAGCCTATCAGAATATCTTTCCTGCTCTCTTCTTTTTGCCTTTTATCTGCTTTGTATGTATATTGTATGTTTTGGCTTTTGTCTTTTTAATCCTGTGATCCCACATAGTGTGTTGCACGTAGTAGGTATGTTATAAATAGGTGTTGATTGACTTATTGATCCCCAGAAAGACTTTTCAGAGAAGAAAAGACTTCTTTGATTTCCTTATTCTATAAAACAAAGGATGATGATTAGATAACATCGAAGGTTTCTTTCTTCTATAAATCTGATATTAATATGATCCCTTGAATTTTTCTAAACCAGAAGTTGGATTTTTTATTTGGAAGTTTGGGAAAATAACTTTCCCATTCTTATTTTGACTTCAGAATACAGTGAGAAGGGTGCTTCAATGCTTCTACAAGTGTCTCTGTTGTTCTTGTATAGTATTTTGCTCCAGATCTTGCATAGAGTAGAAGTTTATGGTGGAACATAAGACACCTGTTCACATTTTGGATTGAACCAAAGCAACATTCCCAGAGAACGGGGGATGCCTCAAGACAAGTCAACAAGTACCAGACACTATGCTAAGTTCTGAGAACACAAAGAAAGATAAAAGACAGCCCCTGCCCTCCAAGAGCTCACGATCTAAGCAACAGACATCATATAAATAACTACATACAAACAAGATACATTCAGGATAAATTTGTGATAACCAGCAGAGGAAATCTCAGTTGAAAAAGCATTGGACATTGAGGCAGTGGGGTCTGGGTTCAAATCTGAATTCTTGAAAGCTTGGGCAAATCCTGGGGTACCTCGGGATCTCAATTTCCTTATTTCTGAAATAAGAAAGTTGGATTACTAAATGACCAATAAGGTTCCTTCCTCTAGTTCCATGGCCCGAACAGCTTGGTCTCACCTTTCACCTAAGATACTGTTGGAAAGACCTGTGAGTTTAAGCCTGAAGGTCTGAGCTTTCCCCATACATCACCCAATTACTCAGATGAAGGGTTGCGGATCTCCTCCAGCCAAAATCGACCCTGGGTGTCATGCTGCCCCAGAGCTGACTGATCACTTTTGACAGATACAGCTATACAGACTTTAGAACATCTTCCCCCACTGAGATGCTGCTGGAAATCCTCTTCCCTCCTCCCTTTCTTGTTGCTAGCCAAATGGGTTAATATTTCCAGTCTAAAAAAGCTGACAGACAGATGAAGGTAAAGGAGAAGAAGAAACGCTTTCTATCAGCATCTCCATGGGATGGGTAGGTGGGTGGCAATGTCTGGCGCCGTGAAAATCGAACAGTCAGGCGCACAAAGGGCTAGGCGCAGTTCTCTCGACACTGGCACTTGGTTCAAGAGCCTGTGCCGACTGAATCTTGAGTAGCTTCCACCAGCGACTACTTGGAGACCATCATGCAAAAGTGGATTAAAAAACTGGTGTTGGGGTCATTGATCTCTAGGTTCCAATTCTGCCTGATAGTTCCCACCTGTAAGCTGGGGCAATTTCCTCCTTTCAAAGCTAGATCTCAGAATGATGACATTTTTATCTTGTTCTCTGATCTACAAAATGTTTTGCAAATGCATTCCTTTTTTAAGAGGCCCAGAAAAGTCCATGAAATGAAGAAAACAACAATTCGGTTTTAGTAAATCGACTTTAAAAAGACCATCTGGCCCAATCCTACTTTATCCCCTCTGATTTTCAAGCAGGGAAACTGAGGCAAAGAATGGCACCAGCATTCTACAGCTAGAAATCTCTGCTATAACTCGAGGAATTAATGTTCCTAAAGGTTAGTCCAGGATAATACAGGTTAATTTACTGTAAAACAAAATAAAGGTTCTTGGTCCTGAGTCCCTTTCAGCTTTTGTGGTACAGGTAGCCACCAGAGGTTACCAATAATGCATTTAGAGTCATACAAGATGGGAAGGTAGGGTTTGGCTATCAGAAGATGGGTGTTTGCATTCATGGAGGGCATCCTTACATGGAAATAACCGGTGCACTATAATACAATTACTCTAAGAGCAATAATGTTATGGCCATTTTCCAGATGAAGAAAAAGACGCTTTAGAGTACTGAAGGATCTTGTCACATAGCTGGCAATCATCAGAGGCAAGAGTCAAACCCAGGTTTTCTTGAATTTTCAAAGGTAGTATTTTATCAATAGTGCAAAGCTTAAAGAAAAGCATTTCCTTGAACAACTTTGTTAAAATTGTTAGAAACTTTCACCAACCCAAGACTTTGGGGGCATCCAGCAATTCACCAGCTATCATCATCATCATCATCATCATTCTTTTCTAGGAAATTTCTCAGAATATTTTTCAAATATTCCTAAATTAAGAACTAGAAGAGACCTCAGAAGCCATATTAATTTTTCTCATTTTACAGATGGGGAAACTGAGGCCGGGAAAGTGACATGAATTGCAGAATGGCATACAAGTCAAATGATCACAAGGCTAGAATAGGATCTCAGAAGCAATAGAATTCTCTCTTTACAGATGAGGAAACTGAGGCCCCAGAACTTGAAATGAATCTGAACAGAGGTTCTCTGAATCCACAGCCTTTTCTCTGAGATCCCCTGGGTCCTCTGAGTGTGTGTGTCTGTCTCTCTGTGTGCCTGTCTGTCTGTCTCTGTGTCTGTCTGTCTTTATCTGTTTCTCTCTGTGTCCATCTGTCTGTCTCTGTATGTCTGTGTGTCTCTATGTCTGTCTCTGTATCTGGCTGTCTCTCTGTGTGTCTGTCTGTGTGTCTAAATGTCTCTGTATCTGTCTTGTCTCTCTCTGTCTCTGTGTCTGTCTCTGTGTGTCGGTATCTGTGTCTGTGTATCTGTCTCTCTCTGTGTCCTTCTGCCTCTCTATGTCTGTCTGTCTCTGTCTCTGTCTTTGTGTTTGTCTGTCTATGTGACTGTATCTGTGTCTGTGTGTTTGTGTCTGTCTGCGTCTGGGTCTGTCTCTGTATGTTTCTGGTTGTGTGTCTGTCTGCGTGTGTGTGAGGGAATTCCCTGTGCACACGCCCACTCCCCAGCTCTCCTCCCGCGCTCTCTCCGGCGCACCCAGAGGAGGGAAGCACCCCTTTGCCTCCGGCTCGCAGGCCCCTCCCCAAACCCTAACCGGGGCCACCGGGCCTTAATAAAGACGTGTATCGTTTTAAGCGTGAAATAAAGTGCTCCAGTCGGCCGGGCCTGTCCCCGTTGCGCGGCCGGCCGCTCGCCAGCTTCATTTAGCAGGCCAGTGGTGGTAAGAAGGGGGAAAAAAATGCATTAATTTTTATTAACAGGGAGAGCCATTTGTTCCCTGTGACAATATTTGACTTGTCGAAATGATTTTCACCTCTGCCACGAGGTGCGCGCTCCCCACATACATCACCCGATTACTCCGAGAGCGGCCAGGGCCGCAGTCATTAGCCAGTGAATTAACGACAATCCCCGGCGCTATTAATCACCCTGCCAGCAGCTGCCGAGGCGCCCGCTGACCCGAGCGCGGCCCGGCCCGGCCCGGCCCGCCCGGCCTCGGCCCGGGGGCCGCGGGCCCCGAAGCCGGCTCCAGGCAACCGTCCCCCCGCCCTTCTGATTTTAAAGACGAGGAAGGAGGGAAAGGGGGGTGGAGGTTTGGGGGAAGAGGAGATCAGGAGAGAGAGAGAGAGAGAGAGAGAGAGAGAGAGAGAGAGAGAGAGAGAGAGAGAGAGAGAAAGAGAGAGAAGGACAGGGGAGAAAGAGAGACAGAGACACCCAGAGAGACAGAGACACGGACAGACAGACAAAGACACACACAGAGACAGAGATACAAAGAGACAGAGAGACAGACACAGACACAGAGACAGTCAGAGACAGAGACAAAGAGTCAGAAACAGAGACAGAGAGAAGTTGGGAGGAGGGAACAAAGAGACAGAGGAAGATACAGAGAGAAGAGAAGAAAAGGAAAGGGGAGAAAAAGAGAGAAAAGGAAGAGATAAAAAAAGAACTGAATAAAGAGGGGGAGAAAGAAGACTAAAGATAATGATGGAAAAGAGATGGAAGAAAAGAAAAGAAAAAAGGGGGAATGAAAAAGAAAGGAGATAAAAAAGAATGAAGATAGATTAAAAGGAGAAAAAGAGAAAAGGAGAAATGGAGAAGAGAGAAAGGGGAAAAGATGAGAGTAAGGAAGGACACGGAGAGAAAAAATGGAGAAGAGAGAAGGGAAAGAAAAAAAAAAGAGAAGAGACAAAGAGGAGAGAACAGTGAGGGGAAGGGAAGACAGGAGAGAAGAGGACAAGAAAATTTCCCTTTTTTCCTTCATCTTCATTACTTTTAAAACTGGGACCAGAAACCATCAACCATTCAAAGAATCAGTGAACTACTTTATGTCTTACCCTTTATGCTAAGGGAAGAGATTCTTTTCAGCAGTGTAACTGACAGAGCCAAGTCTTCCTTCCCAGGCCCACAAACATGAGCCACATTTTCTGGTTCCCTCCCCTCCCCTTACCCGGTCTTCAGCTCATTCCCAACCCATAGACCTGGCTCTTAGCTCTCTTTGAAAGAACTGACCCGATGGAATAAACCAGCCAACTGGGGGAAGCAGACAAGATAACATTGTTCTCTCTGGGGCTCAGCAGAAGTTCATTCAAACTACAAATCTAGATTTCCAACCACTTGGATATGTGTTATATGTGTGTGTGTGTGTATACATAGATACATATATATGTATACACACACACATATATATGTATGTAAAATTGAATAACACTATGGACTTGCATGACGTGCTGATATGTTCATTTGTTTGATATCTGGCATATTTTCCTTGACATATTTTAACTCTTTGTTGGCATCTTTCCCTTTCTCACACATATTAAATCTGTGGTCAATTTGAGGAAATGGGAAAAGTAGAGGCTTGGGAAGACAGTTTAATCAAGGGTAAAAGAGACCAATCAGGGTGTGTGTGTGGGGGGGGGGGTGGGACGGGGGCTGTACATGTGAGGAAACAGCTAGTTTTCTTCTCCCTCTGGCATTCTTTCCAATTTTCTGGGCCAATGGAAATTTCCTCATTTTGCTAATTAGTGACTGATTTACACGTTCTTGTTTCTTCCATTCAGGTAGGAAAAGGCACTTGGCATGACGGTCTAATGCTGGGAACTCCTTGTTCTCAACAAAGGAAAAAATATTATTGTCATCTATCTGAGAACCAGTTTGATCTCACAGAGGTAGAGGATGGTAAAGGGGAGGGAAAATGGCCTTCAACTTTTCATGGTTTTTGTTGTCCTTTACAAGACTTTCTGTATAGCTAATCTCGATTTAACAGCGTGGTATGTTGGTGGAAAGAATTCCGATTTTGGAAGTGGATCCCAATCCCATCTCCACCAGTTAATACCCGTGTGACCTTGGTCACATTATTTACAAACTTCTGTGCCTCTGTTTCCATATCTGTAGAAGAGGGGATTGGACAATATTACTTCTTAGGGTCTCTTCTAACTCTAACTCTTATGATATATATATGAAAAACTCTTCTGATGATAAATAGCTTTATCTCCTCTTGTTTTTGGCTCCTTAAAACTGGTGCCTTCCTCATTCGTTCCAAAGCTGGCCCAAACCACATTGGTTTCAAGATCAGTCTCGAAGTCTCGGAAAGACTGATTTCCCAGAGTGTTAGCAGTCGCTTTGGGCTCAGGCCATTGCTGGGAAAACCGCTTAAACGTTCAAGGCCACGGTTGGGATTTAGACATACCCCAACGTTGGGATGCCTTTCAGAAACTTCTTGGAGCCAAAGGATGATCTTGAATCTTCATTGTGGGGCTAGAATTCCTGAGAGAGGCAGAGAGTTGCTCTGTCATGCCTGTCTGTTTCTGTCTTGTCAAAATGTAAGCTTCCCCAAAGAGAGGAGGGGGGATTCTCCTAATATTTAGAGTTCTTTGGGTTCTGGTTTTCAAAAAAAGTAAAACAAAAAAGCACAATAACAAAAACCCCAGCACTCCTTCATACATGGCATAGGAAAAAAAATTCCATTTAATTTCCTTCCCAAGAAAGTTGGTTGATTCCCTCCAGCTGCTAATACTTTCCCCTATCTGCCAAATAACCTACATTTATTTCACATATCTCTTGTACACACTTATATATGTACATGTTTTCTTCCATACTCCCACCCTAGTACCTGATAGAATGTAAGCCCAGTGAGAACAGGAGTTATTTTCTTTTGTTTCTGTGTTGCCTGGCACATAATTAGTTGCCATTGTTGCAAATGATTCTTCATTTGGGGTTTTCTTGACAAAGGTACTGGAGTGGTTGGCCATTTCCTCCTCCAGCTTATTTTATAGATGAGGAAACTGAGACAGACAGGGTTAAATAGCATACCCAGGGTCACCCAGGTAAGTGTTTGAGGCAGTATTTGAACTCATGAAGATGAGTCTTTCTAACTCCAAGTCTGTGGTCCTATCCACTTCACCACCTTTCTGCCCCAGCACATAATTAGCACTTAATAAATGGGTATTGATTAACTGATTGATCCTGTGGGGCATACTGGAAAGCACTGGCTTGGCCAAGCAATAATTAGCATTGACCCCATTTCTGGGGGTATTCTGTATTTTGCTTTTGTTTTTATTGTTTTTAACTAGTACCAACTGGTTAAGCTCATTGAAGACCAGCATTGTTTCATCATTTGCGTTTTGCTTCTCCAGAACCTAGAACTAAATTGATTCTATAATCAGGAGCCCTAGACGGAACCTAGTACAGTGGAAAGAAAGGTGATTTTGGAAGAAGAACCTGGCTTCTAAACCCCTTGTGGCTTGAAATCTATGATCCAAGATCTATATATGGACAGCTAGATGGTATAGTGGATCATAAAATCATAGACTGTCTTGGGGACCATCAAGATCAATCCTCTCATTTTAACAGAGGAGGAAACTAAGGTGCACAGAAGTGAAGTGATGGTCCTGAGGAGATAGGATTTGAATTCAAGTCTTCCTCATTTCAAGTTCAATACCTTTTCCTCTACGCCGTGCTGCTTCTGCTCTACGCTTCAGTTCCCTCATCTGTAAAATGGGGACAATAATGGCACCTACCTTGAAGGGTTGTTGTAAGGATAAAAGGAGACATGACCCTTTGCGCATCTTTGAATCCTTACCGCAACCCTTTCCAGATAAGGGTGCTGTGATGAAGGGAGATCAAACTATTTGCTCAAAGGTTTAGAGGCATAAATGGCAGACTAAGCCCAGCTGTGGATCTCTGACTCCAAATACACCCTCTTTCCATTGAGCCACTGTGACTTTGGAAAGCTGTTTCTTTTGATCCATTTTGACTTTCACCCTTAGATGGAATCCAGCGGGGTTAAATTGTGTTTAGAAAATGCTGCTTTCCTGCTTCTTGAGGACTTTCAGCCAAACAGAAAACAAGATGATCATGTGATTGGGTATTGTGATTCACACACAAAAATCAAAGAAAAGGTCTCCATTTTACCCGATTAAATGTCAACATGTCTTTCCTCATGGTGCCATTTTCAGTGTTTTATTTCCTTTTCCATATCTCATTGAATCATATATGTAATCTTGAGTGGGAAATCTTGAGTGGCCAATTCCTCGAACCCTCACCCAGAGTCACACAGTATACAAAAAAGGTAGAATTTGAATCCAGTTCTCCTTCTCTCAAATTCTGATCTCTTTTGACTCTCTGTGGTAGAAGCTGAATATGAACTGCAATTCTAACCACTCTTCTGAAGCCTCCAGAGGTGATGGCTTGAAGGAGAGAATAAGCGCTCTTCAAGATTTAGAATGAATTTGGACGCTGAGATTTAGGAGCAGGAAAAGTTCTCTGAGGTTATTCCACAGGAGCGTAGACTCAGAAGGGATCACACTGGTTACCTAGTTACTCATTTTACAGAAGAGGAATTTGAGGATCAAATAGTTTGGATAATTTTCTCAGTGTCACCCAGCTTGTAAGAACCAGAACTGAGCTGAATTTGAACCCAGCTCTCTTGACTCAAAACCAGCATTCTGGGGCAACTAGATGGCAATATGGATAGAGTACTAGCCCTGAAGTCAGGAGGACCTGAGTTCAATTGTGATCTTAGATACTTAACCTTTCCAAGCTGTGTGACTAAGCAAGTCGCTTAACCCTGATTGCCTCAGGGGAAAAAGATCAGCACTTTCTCTGATTGAACTCTCAACTTTCCTTCTCTCCCTATTCCAATTTATTCTTCACACAGAAGCCAACATAAACTTCTTAAAGCACAAATATGACCAACTCATTCTCCCACTCAATTATTTTCAGGGTTTTCCTGTTGCCCTTTAAATAAATATGAACTTCTCAGCTTGGCATTTAAATCCCTTTCCAATCTATCCCCAGACTATCTTTCTATGGTTACCCTCCTACAGAGGTGTTTAAACTCAGAGCCAGAGACTCAAAAGGCTGCAACCAGACTAAAATATAATCCAGAAATTTTGGCAATAAAGAAGATTACAACTAGACACAGATGATGTCGATTTGTGGTTTTCTAAGTCAGGAAGTGATCTCAGGGATCCATTTTTGACTTTGTTACCATTGGTGTACGTTCCTCCCCTTTATACAGCAGACAAACCAGTATATTTACTGTACTTTGAATTTAGCAAGCTCCTGACCTTGCACAGACTATTCTTCAAGCTTAGAATGCCATTCTTTCTCCCTTCCTTTTTTTTTATTATCCCTTCCTTCCTTCAATGAGCTTGTGTATCATTCTTATGAGAAGACTTTCCCGGTCCCCTCACTTTTAGTGGGTTCTCTCATATCCTCAAGTCATTTTGCATACCTCTAGCTGTTCTACCCCAGTAGAATAGAAATTCCTTGAAGGCAGGACCTGTTTTTCATCTGATTTGTCATCCCACTGTGTGATAATTTTTCTCGCATACAATAGGAGCCTAATAAATGTTTGCTGAAAAATATCAAACATAAAACTTAAGCTATTATTATATTATTCTCTACCATATATAGCATGGCATAGCACTCAATAAATAGTCATTTAATTGTTTCCCAAAGAAACCTGAAAAGTCGAATTTGTGTCAGATAAAAGAGAGTTATGGGTAGAATTCAGGGAGAAAGGAAGGTTATTCTTCGCAAGGCCATTTGGCTCTCAATGGTTCACTTTAAACAAGTCTGACATAGTGGCAAGATGGAAATGGGATACATCTGTGACTAGGAACACATGGTAAAGTGGGAAGAATTATCTTCCTCCTTCAAAAAATGTTTTTCTTTTCTTTTTCCTTTTGAAAAAGATAGGTCTCAAATATGTCTTCCTTGCAACAGGGATTAGGAAGCCTGGCTTGAATTTATATGGTGAGGAAGAGGAAGAAGTGATTGTTTTTAGTTTTAGCATCAGTTGCCAAGTCAAGAGAGACACCAATCTCCCTTTAAAAAGCCAATCCATTTCAGAGGAATGTTAAATCATGAAAGGATATGTAGATAGGAGGCACAGTGTGTAGATCCCTTGGCTGGAGTCAAGAAGATCTGAGTTCAAATCTAGCCTCAGATACTTGCTAGCTGTGTGACTTTGGCCAAGCTCTTTAACCTCTGTTTGTCATAATTTTCTTTTTTTTTTTTTTTCCTGAGGCAATTGGGGTTAAGTGACTTGCCCAGGGTCACACAGCTAGGAGGTATTAAGTGTCTGAGATTAGATTTGAGCTCAGATTCTCCTGACTTCAGGACTAGGAGGAGAAGGAGGAGGAGGAGGAGGAAGAGAAGGAAGAGGAGGAGAAAAGGGAGGAGGAAGAAGAGGAGGAGGAGGCGCCCTATCCACTGTGCCACTTAGCTGCCCCTTGCCATATTTTTCTTAACTGTAAAATGAGGATAATATTAGGGTTGTTGCAAGGACCAAATGAGATAGTTGAAAAATGCTTAGCACAGTGCCTGACACAGAACAGTCAGTCAATAAACATACATTAACTACTTGCTATAGAGTAGCTGCTATATAAATGCTAACTATTAGCTATTACCATTCCAAATGGCACTATGCCATGGTATTCCCAAGTCTACCCTTTTTCAAATGGGTCTATGTTCAATCGGATAAGCATTTATTAAACATATATTATATGCAAGATGAAAGGCAACATAGAACAGTGGATAGAGATCTAGCCTTTGAGTTAAAAAGACCCGAGTCCAATCTGTGTGGAGTATGACTCTAGCCAAGTAATTGAACCTCTCCAGCTCTTAGAATATAAAGTGTAGAATAGTTGCTGTTCTGCATTAGATTAGTATGCATTTAGATTAGTTTAATTTAATTAATTTAGATTAGTTCTTTGCCAAGAAGACCCCAAATGGCATCACAAAGAGTTGGACAGGATTTTTGTATCAGTGAAATCACTGATCCAGATCCAACAAATACCAAAAACCCAGGCAAGGCCCGGGGACTACAGATGACAAGAAGGCCGTTTGTGCAGTTGGCAGAGATTTAGCCTCAAAGGAAGGAATATTTGAGTTCCAATCCCAGTTCTGACACAGTTTGTGTACAGAGTTTCTTCTCCCCGAAACACTCCAGATTAATCATAGATTGAGTCCCTATCCTAGAGAGGGGGATCCCCAGGAGTATGTTGTGACTTGCATCAGTACAAGCATGAGTAAATATAATGTACACATTAAAAATCCAGTGTTGTTCCAATAAAGACGATGACTTCCTAGGGGCAAAGATCAAGAGATGTATCATTTGGGAGCTAGTGTTTTCACTGTGTCTTTAAAGAAACTAGGGATTTCTGCAAGGCAGAAGTGAGAAAGGGGTACGTGACAGACGTGGACAAAGGTACAGAGATGGGAGGTCCCCAGTGGTCAACCGTCAGCAGGTGAGTTGGAAAAAGGGAATTTCTTCCTTTAGCCCAGTTCTCCTCCACCATCCACCGCCATCATCCCACCCCCCAGAATTATGCCAGTTAAAGAAGCCCTTCCATTTCAGGTGAAAATGTAAAGCTGTCAACGACCTCATTTCACTGCAGGTCTCTTTGCTTGACCGTACCTCTCCAAGCTACCCGGCTGCCCACAGCACTTAGCCAGCAATTTCTCATCCTTCAGATCCACTGCCTCCAAGCCCTCTTAGCAGAAATACACATCAAAAAAGTTTTCTGTCCAATCAGCAACAACTCCCCATCACTTATGGGATTAAGTGTTTGCAAAACCAAGGCTGACTTGCAGGTTTCCAATTTTAGGAAAGCCTCGTCCACATGGCCTGGTAGAAGAGCTCGAAAACCCTGGTGCCCACAACCTGCTCAAGCCTTTGGCCCGTCCGTGGGTCCATGTGAAAACAACGAGAGCCATTCCTTTGGCGCGGAAACGTCCCCCCTGACACCGATCGTGTTTCCAGAAATTAGAAAGAAAAAGACAAAATGCCTTAGATGAAAAACTTGGTCCTCTCAGATTGCCTATTACACTGTTCACCAACTCCCGGACAACCTAAAATTATTTTAAATCACTTTTCAAACCTTAGAAAACCACTAAAACGGAATGATTTCCTCTGTTTATTATACATTATACTTAAGCTGTTGGCCAGATCTCTAAGTGGGATATAATTCATAGGTCGGCCTGTGTGAGTCAACTGAGTGCTGAGATTTAGAAGGCTGGGAGCAAACTTCAGAGCAACCTGTAGGAGCTCCGTGAGGAAGAAGAGAAGAGACCGGCCAGAAAGCCCCCTTGTGCTTAGGCTCACCCCTCTCTCTCCCTGCTGACTTTCTAGATGGGAATATGGAAGGGACCGGATTCTCTCCAAATATATACTAGAGGCAACAGGACTTGGGGTCAGCAGCTTAATGCTGAAGTTATTTCTGAGAAGGAGAAAGGGAAAATCACCTACCCAAGGTCATACAACCAGGACAGGAGAATCCATAGTTGATCCATCATCAGAGGCTGGTGACAAGATTAATGAGGCAAATGGAAAGAGCAATGAGGTTCTCCTGAAGAATTAGGATTGTTAGACTGGATAGATGCAATCAAGTATCTAAAGGGCTGTCATGTGGAATAATAATACTAAATAATGAGGAGAAGGAGGAAGATGATCTGTAAACATTTTGATTAAAGTTTTCAAAGCGTTTTGTAGGTATTATCCCCTT
This sequence comes from Antechinus flavipes, assembly GCF_016432865.1. Taxonomy (NCBI): domain Eukaryota; kingdom Metazoa; phylum Chordata; class Mammalia; order Dasyuromorphia; family Dasyuridae; genus Antechinus; species Antechinus flavipes. Next base: position 605,853,921 of record NC_067400.1, read on the forward strand.
GCCACTAGGTGGTTGGTACAGTAAATAGAGAAGCTGGGAGTCAGGAAAACCTGAATTCAAATCTAACCTCAGATTCTTACTAGCTGTGTGATCCTGGGCAAGTCACTTAACCCTATTTGCCTCATTTTCCTCATCTGTAAAATGAGAAGGAGAAGGAAATGGCAAACTACTCTGATATTTCTGCCAAGAAAATCTTAAATGGGGTCACAAAGAGTTGGACATGACTGAAACAGATGAACAACAGCAAAAACAACACATTTTTTCATTTGTTCCTTGCATAATTTTCCAAAATAGGTGCCACAATAATCTTCAGTTTTACAGATGAGGAAACTGAATCTCAGTGATTGTCTAGAATCGAGTAGAATAGCACTTCCCATACACAGTGATTGTCAAAATTGAAATGGCTACAAGCACTTTCTCGTTGAAATTCTAGATAAATGTTATTTTTATCTTTGATATTGTTATTGTTCTTCCTTCATTTTCAAAGGTAAGTGTCTGAAGCAAGATTCAAACCCAAGTCTAGTGGAGGATAGGGGGTTAGACTTGGAGTCAGGAAGAACTGGATTCAAATTTTGTCCCAGTCACTTAACAAACCATGGGCAAGTCACTTAATTTCCCTGAGACTCAGTTTTTCCATCTATAAAATGAGAGGGCTAGACTTTGCTATCTTTACATTCTCTTCTAGCTCTAATTCTTTGATCCTGTGACTCAAGTATTCTGTCCTAGAATTGCTTTCATTCTCTCCCAAAAGGGATGAATGAGGAGCAGTAGGTGGGAGTGGCACAGTGGCAGATTAAAAGGCTCTAAATCACCAGGGGAAAAAAATCCCAACAATTGGAGATGTCCAAAAGTAGAATAAGTTGCTTTTGGAAGCAATGGATTCCTTTTTGATAGAGTTCTGGAGGTCTTCAAGCGGTAGACGAGTGGCAATTTGATGAGATGCTTTCAAAGGAATTGTTGTTTAGGTTTGGGGTGGGCTGGCGGATCTCTGAGGTTCCCCCCCATCCCAGAGATTCTGTAAGATACAGTCATTTCTACATGAGAAAAGATGATAGAGAATCTTTCCAATTAGCAGGTTAATCTGGCCAACCTAAATATACAAATATGATCACTCAGGGCAGAGGATGGCTGAATCCCTAGGGAAATTTTCATAATGCAGTCAAAGCCAACTGGTATTATTCACCAAGAATAATGATCATCAAACCTCCAGGGCCTGGAGATGATGTAAGCATCCAACAGTAACTCAATCAGGCCTTAAAGAAGCTGAGACAGGGCATCCTTCCAATAACCCAGACTCACAATGTTGGAGTCATTCTTGACTTTTCCCTCTTTCTCCCATTTGTGGCCAATCAGTTGCCAAGTATTGTCAATTTCAACATCCAGGACCCATTTGTCCACTCATATGGCCACCACCCTATCTCATTATCATCAGAATCTCATCATGTCTTATTTATGATAGCATCAAAGCATCATATTAGTTAATGCTTTAAAGAGATATATAAATGCTAATTATAATTGGTCCCCTGACTTTCCGTGGTTACTGGTTCCAGTCCATCTTTCATCCAACTGCCAAATTGATATTCCTAAAAATACAAATCTTATCTCAAAAATCTTCAATGGGTAAAATGCAAAATTCTCACTCTAAAATTTAAGATCTTGAACTATCTGTCTCTCAGTTAACTTATTAGTCTTATTTCATGTTGTTCTGCTTTGTCATTTTCATTCCAGTCTAAAATAACATGCAAGTGTTCCTCTATTTGCCTTCATGCTTTATTGAGTTAATCCTTCATTCTAGAATGCACTTAATCCTCACCTTTATCTTATAGAATCCATAGCTTCCTTCAAAGCTCAGCTTAGTAGCCACACTTAACACAAGACCAGTTGTGACCATCCCCTTCAGAACCAAATTAAAGTGTAATTGGAAAATATTTAACAAAATAAGTAATATATATATATATATGCATATATATATATATATAGAGAGAGAGAGAGAGAGACATAATGTTAATATGTGATTTTTTAAACTCAATACATGGCCAGCACATATCCTTATATATGTCTTAATGATCTCAATCCTATGTGAGTTTGACACTATTGCTTTAATACTCACTATTTCTTGAAACTATTTCATATACTCTTGATGTTGATTTCTCTATGGATCTATACTAGCTTTTACAAGTAAAAAGTGATCTCTTTGAGGACAGGGGCTATTTCATTTTTATCTTTGTGCCTCCATGACTTAATAAAGTGCTTTATACTTAATAAACATTTCTTGAATTGAACTGAATTTACTATATTCACTCCCAAGATCATAATTTTGAATCCATAAATGTTAATTGTTGATCAATAGTTGTTCTTTGCTTTCCTTTCCACTTCGTGTTTAGCCAGGTACTGATTGGGGAGTCAGGAAAATTCAAGTTCAAATCCAGCCTCAGACATTTCTTACTTGTATGGTCTTGGGCAAGTAATTTGAACTCTATCTGCCTCAGTTTCTTCACTTGTAAAATGGGGATAATAGTAGCACATATCTCCCAGGGTTGTTGAAAGGATCAAAAGAGATCTTTGTAAAGCACTTCAAAAACCTTATAGCATTACACAAAAGCACTATAGTATTATTATTATCATCACCAATCAAGGGACAGGGACTATTTCTACTGCTCCCTCTATACCAAGTAGAGAAAGGGATAGAGACTGGTTATAGGACTTCTTTAGTTTAAATAACACCTGGGTAAGGAAACTATTTCTACCAGTATCTCCTCTACAAGTTAACAGTTTTGGAGAAGGGTTTGTCTTGGGTCACACAGCCAGTATGTGACAGAAGAGACCCAGGTCTTTATGGCGTCCATGCAAGCTCTCTAGTTACCACACTGCTTCTTAACTGCCATGCAAGATGAAATCAAAATTCTGGGTCAGTGGGTCCAGATTAAGTGTTCCATGGTGACAATGAAGAAGACAAGAAAGAAGGTGGGATCGAAAGGCATCTGTGACTTACACATCTGTGTAAAGAGGGACAAAGGAGCTGCTAAAATATCCCCACAATTCTTGGGTCACTGAAATTAGGGAAGGAGAATTCAGTCCTAGAATCATGGAATTTTAGAGCTGGAGGCAGCTTCCAAGGGAGCCCAATCAATGTTTTTTCTACTGTTCCCATTAGTGGACTTCTTGTTTTGACCTAGACATAGTCAGGGAAAGAGAACGCAGTATTTTCCAGGATTAGACAAACCCTTCCACTTTTAGGAAGTTCTAAAAACATCAGGAAGAAAGTTCCTTCCAGTCAGCCTAATCTTTATCTTCAAAACTCCTACCATAACACTCATTTCTGCTTTCCTGGCTCAAGCAAAGCAGTGACAATCCTCCCTCCTCCACGTGAGATTCCTTTAAATGTTTTAAAAGATATTATGTCAGCATTTTTTCCCCTTCCTCCAGTCTTCTCTGCTCCCAGTGAAATATCTCTCAAATTTTTCAAATGATCCTCACAATCTGAGTCCAAGTAAAATATCTTAAAACTCTAAATTCATGAAAAGTAATTCAAGGGTTCTTGGTAAATCCCATAAGAATTTTGCCCAATCTTTTATTTCTATTTTTCTACATTCGAGAAAGATACTCTGTTCCTAGTCCAGGTTAAACACCTGCTTTTACTCTTTTGGGCCGTTCCAACCATACTCTACAACCCTTCAGGGTGATTTATCCAGTTCTTTCCCCCACCCCATCATCACCAAAAAAAAAAAAAAAAAGAATCTTTGCCCTGGGAAAAAAAGGAGTCAACCAACCCCCTCCTGTAAATTCAGAGAAAGGGAGGAAAGGGAGCGACTCGGGATGCTGAAACGCCACTGGAGTCCAGCCTTGAAAGGAACAAACAATATCTTTAAGAGCATTCAAATAAATCTGGGAAGCTGGAAGCTTCGGTGACAAATTGCTTTACTGAAGCTGAAAGGCTCTGCTGGGCAACTCTGAACACAATAGGGAAAGGTTCAGGAAGCGATTTTAGATTAAATTAATTGTTCCCATTTCTTTTGTTATCTGTTGTCGAGGCAGCCCGGGGTCGGTCTGCCAATATTCCATAACCAAAAATTCATAGAAGTCTACATCAATGTCGATATCTATATCCACACCGCTAACCCTATCCTTAGATCTACCCCTGTCTCTTTATCACTCTCTATCCCTTCTATCACTTTCTCTCTTTATCACTACCTCTATTCCTACTTCTCTCTGTCACTTTCTCTATATTTATCACAATCTCTATCTCCACTTCTCTATCACTATTTACACACACACATTTATATACATTTATGCGTTGTGTAGATTTACACACTCATTTACACACCTACACTACAATATACTTATATGATCCATGTTGTTTAGTACATGTGTGAGTTACAGTTACAAATACAGGCTACAATTCTCCCACATTTACTTTAAAAAAAAAGTACATGGTTACTTCATTGAGTTTTTTTTTATTATTATTATTACTAAATAAAATCCCTACACAGATGTCGGATATTTCAAGGAGGCGAAGATATATTGACGGTGCCTTCTTTGCCTGGGGCTCGGAGCGATGAAGAGCACATCTTTCTTGACCTGATTATTTCCTGCAGTCAGACAAGCAGAGGGGACACTTGATTGTAGCTTCTCCCCGCCTCCCCATCCTTAGCTGGCAAGAAGCCTCACTTTGTCCGTTCCCTGCAGCCTGCATGGTAATGAGACAGTTTCTATGGAAATGAGCTTATAACTATTCATTTTCTTCCAATTCCCAATCCATCCACAAAGAGGTTCTCCAAATTGACCTCGATCTTTTATTATTGTTATTGTTATGATTATCATTATTATTATTGTCACCTCCCATCCACATCTCTTTACTCTCCACTCCGACCTTCGAATGGGTTTGGAGAGAAAAAAAGGAAAAATAGACTCTTTTTTGTTAAGATATACAAAAAAAAAAAAAAAAAAAAAGCAGGGAAACTTTTCTCTTAGAGTGGCAGTGACCAGCAAGCAAAGAACAGTGAGGCAACTGATTGATGTTTTTTCAAATAAAAAAAAATAAACTTTTAGATAACTGATTTTTGGATATTTTTATTTCCCTGTAGCTTTTTTTTTGTTATCCCCTGCTGATTTTTAAAACAATAAAATTGTTTTTAAACTGCCGTTTGAGGAGAGGGGAGGGTGGATGGGTGGCAAAGCTATTTAGTGACTAAATTAATCTCTGAAGAAAAAAAAGAAACTATGAACCCTTATCTTTTTTTTTTTTTTTTGGTAGAAATGTGTGAAGGGGGAGTGCTGGGCAGGACAATAAAGAGGTGGGACTCTCTATATATGTTGATTTTGGTTGAGGTGTCAGTTTGCTTAACTACCTTTTCTCACCTTCTTGTTTGCTTGCTTTGAGGGGATAGCTCAAGAACTTACTAGAAACTACAATTGACTAACAATCCTATATCTACCAGTGGTTTACCCAAACTCAGCCTGCTTAATTGTGGTATCAACATTTTTCAGCCTTGTTTATCAACTGTGACCCATTTGGGGCACAGATTTCTTGACAGAGATAATGGAGTGGTTTTCCAATTCATTTACTTCCACAGCCAATTTTACAGATGAGGAAACTGAGGCAAGCAGAATGAAATGACTTTCCTAGGGTCACATAGCTAGTGTCATATCAGATTTGAAGTCATGAAGATGAGTCTTTTAATTTCAAGCCAGTGCTCTGTCCACGGCATCACTTAGCTGCCCTTTTTTTCCATCTACTGTAGTGTTCATGAAGATGTAAAGTAAAGCATGGGATGAGAAGTTGGATGAAATATTCTGATTTCATTCGTCCCTAAGAAGGATTGAAATTTCAGAATATCTCAAAGAACCTTTGGGTCATTTAGTGGGTCTAGTTCTTTTAGCGTTTAAGGTTTTTCAAATATCTGGTTACCCCTCAGTCTTTTACACTCTGGCCTAGCTATTCTTGACCATACCACCCCTTCTTTAATTTGTCTATTTAAATCCAGCTGTAGGACTTTACATTAATCACTACTGAATTTCATTTCTATTCATGTTAAGATCCTAAAGCCTTGGAAATGGAAGGAAACTCTAAGGTCATCTAGCCTCAACCTCTTCATTTAAAAAGTGAGGAAACCAAGATACAGAGAAGTGAATTGGTTCACCCCCAAATTACACTAGGATTTGCATTAAGTATGGTGTTTCTCAGTTCTCTGTTCTTTCCATTGGACCACACTGCTTTTTAGACTTTTAGAGCTTTCTTGGGTTCTGAATCTCTTAGCCAATAGATTATTTCTTCCTAAGTATAAGCTTGAAGCACAATCTGAGCATTTGAAGCCTATCAGTATAACTGAGACAAAAAGCACTTTTATTTAGTGTTTGGAGAAACCAAATTAGTTGATAGAAGGGAAGCCCTCCAGATCTTTGCCTTTAGAGGGATCAGCCTTTTATCAGGACAGAGAAGATTTGAACACATTCAGTTTTTCCATATCTACCTGCCACAGTAAGGAGAGGTCCTTGTTAGAAACTCGTAAGCTGCCATAATGTAGAAGCAGTGGGGACACTGATTAGTGGGTATTTAGCCTTCAGAAGAAATGACTGAAGTGTACATGAGATGTAACATCAAGGATTTGAAAAACTATCACATGGAAGAGGGACTAGATCCATTCTGTTCAGATTTTAGCCTTAGAGGTTAGAGCTAGGAATAATTTGGGGATGAAAGGGTAGGGAAAACTTAGGAAAGAAAAAAAAATATTTCCTAATGAAGAGAGCTATCCCAAAATGGAAGGGGCTTCTTGGGAAAATGCTGAGTCCCTCTGTCTCAATGGAAGTCTTCAAGCAAAGGCTGGATGACCACTTGTCTGGAATGACTAGAGGAGATCCCCCCTTTCAAGGATGCTGTCCCCTTTTTAATGTCAACAATATTCTCTGATCCTTTGACTAAGAAACTTACATCACTGAATAAAGCTCATTACAAATTCAGAGATGGGCTCTGGAATAGTAGGAAGAGGCTGGCACCAGGAGCTGAGAGAAGCCAGGTTTGACTCATTCTTTGGACACTAGGGGTAGCTAGGTGATACATTGGTTTCAGGAAAACTTGTCTTCAAATCTGAATTCAGACTCTTTGTAGCTGTGTGATCCTGGACAAGTCACTTTATCCTGATTGCCTCAGTTTCCTCATCTATAAAATGATCTAGAGAAATGGGAAGCTACTCCAGTATCTTTTTCAAGAAAACCCAAATGGGGTCACAAAAAGTCAGACGTGACTGAAAAATGACTAAACAACAATAAATTGTACACTAGATTTGTGATCATGGTCAAGACTCAATAACCTCAACTGTAAAATGGGAATCATAAGAACCTTATAGAACTGTTCAGAAGGTCAAGTGAGATAATTAAACTTTAAGAACTATATTATAGAAATGTTAGTTGTTATTTTTATTACTTTGCTATTATTCGTTGTTATTAGTTGTTACTGTTGCCGAACTTATTCTCATGTTTTTCAACAGGGTTCAGATAGAAGGTTTGATTCTGGGATAAATCTTTATGAAATTAATTGATTAAAAACCATGTATTATGTACAAAAAAGTGTGTTAAACCCAGGGAAAGCCAAGACAGTTCCTCCTCTCAATCAATCAAAAAATTGATTAATTGAGGAGCAATTATTAAGTACCTATTATGTAAAAGACCCCAGCTAAATATTGGGGATGCAAAAACAAAGAATGAAATAATCCCTGCTTTCAATAAGCTTACATTTTGATAGAAGAAATGAATTGGACCTATAAATATATGTGATAAATATAGAGAAAATAAATGCAACATAAAGTAGTTTGAGGAGTATACTAGCCATCGGAGTGGGAGAGGGGGAAGATAGGGGACCCAGAAGCAGCTTCCTATAGAGCAGGGCTTCCTAAACATTTTCCACATGTGACCCCTTTTTGCCCAAGAAACTTTTACGCAACCCCAGGTATATAAGTGGATAAAATAAGCATACAAATCAAACATTGACTGCTAATAAATCATAACTTCATGACCCCCACATTCAGTTACATAACCCCATATGGGATTGCAAACAATAGTTTAAGAAGTTTTGCTATAGAGGATGATGAAAAAGGAGGTGGAGAAAAGAAAGGAGTATGTGAAGTGCCATTTGGAGGAAGTTCAGTATCTTCCAATTATGTGAGATGGATGACTAGTAAAAAAAGTGTGGATGTGGGAAATAGAATTTTGTCTATGAGGAACAGAAAAGTTCTTTATCTTCTATATTTAATATTCTATGGGACTCGGATAAAAAGATAAACTACTTTTTTGCAGTTGATTATTTTAGGATTTTAATTCGTTAAATTAAGGTTTATTATTATTATCCTATACAAGCATCATTATTAATAAAATGATAGAGAACTAGCATAATTTTTATAATTCAAACATGCTTCTAAAAGAACTGACATTTGAGTGGTGCCAAATAGAAACTAAAGTGACCACTTTTGGTATAGATTCCTAATGATTCCAGAAAACCTGCCTTGATGTTGGGGACCACCAATCTAACAAGATAACCCTATTTTGAAACCTAACCTTTTGGGGGATCTCATCCTGTTTCTGAATTTTTCTATTCAAAACCTTTTTGCTCAGGAAACATCATCCTCTGTCCTTCTGACTTATGTCCATCTTTCAGGCCCTGATTCACTCTCTAACCCTTTGTGAAGGCCCCAGATCCTTGTCTCCTATTGTAACTCTCCAGGGCAGCCTCGAAAGCCACCAGATTGCCCACATATCCCTTCTCCCGATGAAGAGAGATTCTGCAACCCACTGGGGAAAAAGACTGAACAGACTTTTTGACTTAGGGGCTTCATCCCCACATACTTTTCCTATTACTCATGTTCCCCTGCTTGAGTTAAGCTCAAGCAGGCCTGGAACAACCTCATTAACATAAAACCACATGATAATAGGAAACAGAGCATTTTAATGGTTTATTTTCTTATTATCTTTTGATACATTTCATCCTCCTTCTCCCTCTTCTACTGTTGCTACTGGGCTCTCTCTCTAACCCCTGTTTCCACGTTGGTTTGGGCTAGAGACTTTGTAGAGCCACAGATCAGGCCCTTCACACTTGATCCTGTGGATTTTTTCCTAGCTAGCTTGGCTACTCCCCTTCTACCCATGTCCTTGGAAATGGAAAGGCTGGATCTTGAGAGCATTTAGAAAAAGAAAAATTAAGATAAAAAATAAATCAGTCTTTATCAAGCTGAAGGAGCCAGTTGAATCCTATATAAATGAAGCTGCCATCTGAGTCATAGCATTCTCTGATGTTTAAAAAATATGGATTTTCCCCCCTCACTCTTAAGGAAAATAAAATTTTTTTAAAGGAAGCACTTAGGCTTAATCGCTGTGACTAACTATGAGTCAATGGCCCCAGGTGGGTATGAAAAAGTACAAAGAAGAAAAGAAGAGAAACAAACAAGAAACCAGCCAAGCAAGAAAGAGAGAGAGAGAGAGAGAGAGAGAGAGAGAGAGAGAGAGAGAGAGAGAAAGAAAGAAAGAAAGAAAGAAAGAAAGAAAGAAAGAAAGAAAGAAAGAAAAAAAGAATGAAAGAAAGAGGGAGGGAGGGAGGAAAAGGAGGGAGGGAGAAAGGGAAAGAAGTAAGGAAGGAAGAAGAGAGGGGGAAAGGAGGGAGAAAGAGGGAGAAGGAAAGAACGAAAAAGAAAAGATAAGATAAAAAAATATCCTGGAATTTAATTTCGGTGACCTATTCACTTATTTTCTTCAGAAAACAAGAGTACAGAATAATAAATGGTTTAGCTATAAGATTCATTATTAAACTTTTTAAAAATTTCTAATGTAAAAAGGGAAAGAGAAGGAAAAAGCATTTATATAGTATATACTATGTATTAGGCTCTGTGTTAAGAATTTTACAAATATTATCTCATTTAATGTTCACTACAATTCTGGGAGTAGATACTGTTATTATTGAGGAAATTGAGATAAACAAGGATTAAATGACTTGCCCAGGGTCATGCAACAGAGTCATAAATCTCACTCTATCCACTAAAGTCACCTTGCTGCCTTTGTTTGACCTATAATAGCATCTTAATCATTCCTTGTAATTAATTTATCTCCACTTTGCATCTGTTTCTCAGCCTGGTTTCAACTCTTTGGTTAAGATCATCACCTCTAATTTCAGCACCATGCTGCTAATTAAAGTCTTGATTTACATTCCCTCCCTCAGCTCTCCTCCCCTCTTATTCCAAAGGGCCAAGTAGTAGAGGACCAAATTCCTCCCAATATCTTCCTTTATAAAAGGCAGAAACTAGACTTTCTGCTCACTCCACTTTGCATCTGCTGCTCTCTCTAGTTTCAACTCCACAAAACAAGATGTCTCCATCCTGGGTACCCCTTCATGTCTCTACGCCAACACTTTCTTGATTTTTTTTTGTATGTTGTCTCTATCTTTAGATTATAAACTCTTTGAGGTCAGAGATAGTATTTCTTTTTATTAATTGTATTCCCAGCACTTAGTACAGGGCCCGACACAAATTAGGTGCTTAATAAATATTTGTTGGATTGGATTAAAAATAATATAAAGTTTTATATATATATATATATGCATATATACCCCTTTGGGATGGGTCCGATAAAGGAGACAAAGCAGAGCTGGATAATCATCACATGAATTGCCTAGTGAGATACTCTTTAAGTGGGAATCAGGAACTACAAATACTGGGATTTGCCAGATATCTAACTCTTGTAATCCCAAAGTCGGATCCAGGGAGACATCTTGTTTCATTTGGATTCTGCTTACTGGGCCATCAGAATCTTCATTTAGTGCTATCAAAACATGGCAACTTTAAAAGAAAAATATCTTTGTTCTTTAATAATATGTCATGTACATCAATCAGACCCAAACTTTCATTCCTGGCTGCTGGGTACATGCCCTCCAGAATCCTCCATCTGCTTTTGTTTTCGTGGGGAAAAGAAGCCAAAATCCACCACCCTACATAGACCTTCAGAGGACTCCCCCATATGGACCAACCTGGCCTCCAATCTGTGGGTTGGAGAATTGGATTGAATATTTAATATGTCTACACTGGAGCCTTGCTAGGATTTTCTTCTACAGCATAGAATTTCTTAGAAAAGTAAAGCCCTTCTAAGAGGAAAGTATGGGAAATTTCACACTAGGATATGGTTTTTCTTAGAACATATTCCTACAGCATAGAATTAGATAGTATGATGGAGAGTAAGTACAGCTGATTAGGTGTCAATAAACCAGAGTCCCAATTCTGGCACTGTTCTGATTCCCTATGTGATCTTAGTCAAATCTCCTTATCGCTTGGGACCTCAATTGTGTCATCAATAAAATGGGTGAGTGAGCCACCAATTCTAAGATCCCATAAGAGTGTTTATAGTGGATCTCAAGAGGAATTCTTTCCCTCTGTCCCATGACTAAGAAAACATGGCACATGGGAAAACATACTGGGCTGAGGAAGCCCTGGGTTCAAATCTAAGATTTGAACCCTAATGGTGAGGTGACCATGAGAAAATTAATTCACCTTTAAAACCTCATTTTCCTCATCTCTAAGTAAGAATGAAAATGTCCATAGTTCTGGCTTATAGGGTAGCTGTGATAGTCAAAGGAGAGAATATGATGGGGTTCACAACCTTTAAGATCTTATGTGAAGATATATATTTGCTAGAATTCATTTATGTCTCCTATGTCCTCACTATATTTTGCATCAAGTCCATGTTATAATTAGTTTCTAGTCTCTCTGTTGTATGATATGGAAGCAAATGAGTTCTATAGTGGATGGAATGAAGCATTTGGGTCTTATTGACCTGACTACTTTTTTGTTTTGAGGCATTGGGGTTAAGTGACTTGCTTAGGGTCATACAGCTAGGAAGTGTTAAGTGTCTAAGATCAGCTTTGAACTCAGGTCCTCCTGAATCCAGGGTCAATACTCTATCCACTGCCCTGCTCCGTGATTTATAATCCTACCTCAAATACTCAATAGCTGTGTGACCTTGAGAAAAACCATTTAATGCTCCTTATCACCTCTGGTTTCCTCATCTTTAAAATGGGGATAACGCAAATAAGAACCATAATAATATGGTAAAAACACTTTGCCAACCCCAAAGCTAAGGTTTTGGACCCTAATCTCATCAATATAATTATGAGGAAATTCTCTCTACCAATATTTCTTCTTTTTTAAAGAGTTTCCTAGAATACTCAGAAGTTACCTCTTTTCCAGTTTATATCAGAGTGGGACTGAACTCGGGCCTTCCTGGCTTTATCACCATACTATGTTGCCTTAAAACATGAGATAAATGTTAGCTCTTATTATTTGTCCTGGGTTTTAACGACCAGTTAATTCAAAGTCTTATGGGATCCCAAGGGCACTCACTCGAGAGCTATTCTGATCCAGAGGCTGGGGCAGACTGGAAATCAACCAAGACAGTTGGCATTGGAGCCAAGAATGCCTAGATTTTTCCAATGCTCGCAGGACCAGACAGAATAAAACCAACCACTAGTATTCGTATGTGTCCTTGGTTGATTGTTTTGGGTGGTCGATGTATGAGTGGGCATAGACTCCAGCTGGAACGTGCTGCCAGACATTTTCTTTCACAGCCAGAAAATGATCGTCCCCTCCCGACTGCCTCCTGAAAAGCTAGGTAAACTTTCTGGTTTGTTGACTGTGTTTCCTGGGCTTGGCGGAGACCCATGTGGTCACCCAAAACTCCTGCAAAAGGCTAAGGGAATAGGACTTCTCTGAATGGATCCAAACCTCTTTGGTCTGGATTTCTCCTGAGGACAGATGTTTTCACTTTTCCACAAAAAATTGCATTTTCTGCCAGGATAGACAATGCTACAGGTACATTATGTTCACTTAGCTGCCATGTCCTTAACCACTTCCCAGGGAGAGAGACATATGCTTGAAGCCAGAGGTTCTTAAGCTTGTTTTGTTTGTCATGCAGCATTCTCTCTGTCTGGTGAAGTCTCTGGACAGCTTTTCAGAATTAAGATTTGCAATGTCCCTTTTGGAAACTAATTATACTAAAATACATTTATCAAAATATTTTAAAAACCCTAAGAAGTAGAGACCCCCTAGTAAAGAACCCTTGCTTTATATAGAAAAAATTAAAAAATAAAACAAAAATATCAGAGAACTGGACTTTTGCTTCCACATGGTGGAAAGGAAACTTAACCTGGAGGCTAGAAACCAGGCTTCAGATTGCACCTCCAAATCTTATTGGCCGTGTGGCCATTATATCACGGATCCTCAGTTTCCTCATCTGTGTTGTGATCTTAGTCAAGTCTCCTTATCACTTGGGACCTCAATTATATCATCAATAAAATGGGTGAGTTAGTCACCAAGATCATTTCCAGTTCTCAAATTCTATAACAATGCTCATAGTGAACCTCAGGAACAGTCTTTTCCCCCTGTTCTATTACTAAGAAAACATGGTGCGTAGAAAAACATACTGGACTGAGGAAGCCATGGGTTCAAATCCAAGCTTTGAACCCTAGTAGTTAGGTGATCATGGGCAAATTAATTCACCTTTAAATCTCATTTTCCTCATCTATAGTGAGGATGACAACACTTCCAGTGTCTATATCAAAAGGATGTTGTAAGGATCCAATGAGCTAATAATATATGTACATGCAAATACAAATATCACACATGCCCATATACACATAAACATAGCTGGAACTTGCACTGACTTTTTAATGGCTCATTCACCCATTTTACTGATGACACAATTGAGGTCCCAAGAGATAAGGAGACTTGACTAAGATCACATAGGGCATCAGAACAGTGCCAGAAATAGGATACCCTATTTGTATAAGTGTATTTATCAATATTAATATGGATACAGATATAAGTATGGGTAAATATAGATGTATGTGTATACATATATGTAAATATACACATGCATATATAGTACTTTATATCTTTGAAGCATTCTATAAATGAGTATCATTATACTATTAGTACTATTCTATATATATATATATATATATATATATATATATATATATATCCAAACACACACAATATATACCACCTATATATATATATCATTATACTATATAGTCCTATTATTGTTACCTAATTCTCACCCAACTTATTATCATCTTATTCTCATTTTTCTGGAAGAGATTCTAAAAGAAATGGTACTGAATAAAGATGCTACCCTGATGATTTTCATTTAAAAAATATTCTTTGAACTACTGCCAGCATAAATAGAATAACTGCATTTATATGCTGAATAAACGTCTGAAAATGGGAGCTTATCTTGTCTAAGTTTACTGAGCATCCTCCGGGATAATTCTAATAAACAACCAAGGTGATAGGATGATGTGTTTGTCATCCTGTTCCCCCATGACCTTGACCTTCTCTACTAGGTCTCTCTATTTGAAAAGATTTTTATTCTATGTAGTTTGGAGACTGGGAGTATCCGGCACGGCATCATACATTAAACATGTTTTTATTACCGCATGTTGTTTCAGGCTTTTTTGATATGTTGGGACTTTTTGTTGAACTTTCCCCCCCTCTTTTTTATGCTTTGTGATAAAGGATGTCTCTCTGTGGCGAGAAGTGGAAGTAGATATACTGGGAAATAAAGGCAAGAAAAAAACAAGATATGTCAACACCATTTTTTAAAATTAAATTTTTTATGGATCAACACTGTATTATTATTACCATGACTATTTCATGTATTAGGGACTGTAACTGTTTTCTTTGGTACAGGGAATTTGGGGGGTAAAAAAAATTCTCTTTGCCAACACAGGCTGGTATTTTACAATCTTTGAAAATGGCCGAGAAAGTTACTTTAAAAGAACTTTCCTCGGGAGTGTGTCAGGTTGTATTTGGCCATTATGTAATGAAAAAAAAAATACTATATGGATGTAATCATACATGTATGTCTATATGTAAAAACCCCAAGTTTGTTGACCTTCTGGAAAAAATCCAGAGCTTTGGTAGAAGGCTGTAGTCCTGTATATTAATCCCTTGGGTGAAGGTGGGACTCACTGAAAGGTTGGACTTGGGGACCGCCTCTCTGGCGGCACAAATTTGTTTTCCTTCTGGGAAATTTCCAAACCTATAGTTAGTCCCATAAGGCTGGAGGCCTATCTGGATCACAAGGTTGGAAAGTGAGACTCGTTAAAATGTAAAGACTCACTTTTAAACAACCCCAAATTTATTTTCCTTCCAGGGGGGAATTCACACCTTTAGTGGGGAGCTAAAGCTAGAAGTATGTGAAGGTACCTAGGGTACAAGGTGAGACTCTCTGGAAAGGAAAGGAGAATTCTATAAATTGCTTAGGGACTGCTGTGAATCTTTCATTATTATAATATATGGAGAATATATGTGTCTATAGATTACATATATTACTATTATAGTCATCCTCATTAAAATCCAGCTAGGAGAACAATACACTGAGCTCTATTTTCCTTCACTAAAGAAAAACTCATGAAGTTTATCGGCCAGGGAGTTATGTGAATCCCTCCCCTCTCTTTGCCCACCTCTTAGCCATAATATCTCGCCCCAAAGTAACCGAAATTCAAATCCATCATAATAAAACGTAAGGCTAGTGCCTTGCACCTACATTGAAACGCCCTCTTGCTGAGCCCTGCCTGCCAAGTTTCCATCTGTTGCTTGGAGGGCAGCTCCAGCTTGTCTTTAGAGAGGAATGACTGAATCCTGGGTCTCATTCTATCACCACTCAAAGTAGGTTCCCGGGAATAAATGGGAGAGGGAAATCAATGAGATATATTAGTGTGGCTGCGTATTTTTCATTTCTCTGTCTTTCCTTCCCAAAGAATATTGGTGATGAATTTGCAAATGGTCTGGGATTATGACAGAATTTTCTCACCCCCCTTGATTATTTATCCCTTCGCAGAGCACCTCTATTAGAGACTACAGTGACAAATGCATGAATAAAAGGCAGACAATATTTTAGCAAGGCATTGTAAATCTCTTTCTACGCATTATTAATTTAAAGAAATCCATTACCCCATACAGCTCTGAAGAGGAAGACAAGGATATCACAGGCATGCTTATGGGACTTGAGGGTCAGGGAAAGAAAAGAAGAAGGAAAAAAAAAAACTCACTTCATCAATTTGGGTTGGGGATTGGACTTTCCACATCAGTTAAGTCTTTCCACTATGGAGATTTTCTTCTAATATCCTTAAAACAACAATCACCCGCACAAACAATATACACAAGGCACAATGTTCGCTCCCCAAGACACACTTTGCACTGAGGAAAAAAATACAGTTGCTGAGACCTCATTTTTGCAGACGGTGACCCGGACTTCCATCTTGATCTGTGATGTGGTGGTAGAGAGATGCTTTTTATGTTTCTGTTCTCTATCTCTCTCCCTCTACCCTCACCATTCCCTCCCCAATGGGGTGAGAGACGGAGGAAACACTGCTTGTACCAAGAGGAAGGAAAAAAGGGAAACAGATGGAAAGTGTTTAGAATTGGAACAAGTGCATTCGTAACAATGTAGCAGGTCCCCTTTCTTCAAAATAACAGAACACCGCCGTGAAAATCCATCCACAACATCGGGGGACAACAAAGATAACGGGGAAAGAATTCTGTGAACTCCCACCAAAATCCCTCTGCTTACAAGATGCTAATCAGTCAGTTGTTGGTACAGTCCAGCAGGGCAGACTATCAGTTTTTATTTTATTCACCTTGGTTTGGTTTAATTTTATTTTAAAGTTTCTTAATGAGTGATTTGATTGGACTTAACCATCCCACAGCCTGCTTTATTTTTTTTTTTTTCTGCTGAGACCTGACTGGTACAAAAGTCAAAGTCTTTCTACCTGGATTCCCACAGCAGTCCTTACAGTTGATGCTACTGAAGCGACAGGGAACCTCGGTAGAACCTGAGAATTGCTGCCTTCTTTCAGATGTCATCCTTCACGGATGAGTATCACAAACATCTGGGTAGTGCTGAATCTAGACTCAAGTACTTAAAATCTGACTTTATGTGAACTTGGACAAGTCAGTTTTGTTCTGTCTGCTTCACTTCCCTTAATCTGTAAAATGGGGTAACAATACACCTCATTCCCAGTGTTGAAAGAATAAAAATGAGATATGAGAGAGTGCAACTCCTGAAGTGCTCTATAAAGCTAACTACAATTATAATCCAGATTAGACCATGGATGTGTGAGTCAACTCAGACAAAATCAAACTTGATCAATGTTTTTAAATCATTTTTTCTTTTTAAAAAATTATCCTAATCATTTAAAAATGATTTAGGTCAAAGGATATAAACAGTGATCAATGTTTTAAAATCATTTTTTCTTTTTAAAAAATCTCCTAATCATTTGAAAATTATCTAGATCAAAGGATATGAACAGTGATCGATGTATTAAAATCATATTTTTTTCTTTTTGAAAAAATATCCTAATCATTTAAAAATGATTTAGATCAAAGCATATGAACAGTGATTAATGTTTTAAAATCTTGTTTTTTTTGCTTTTTAAAAAAATATCCTAATCATTTAAAATGATTTAGATCAAAGGCTATGAACAATGATTGCTGTTTTTAAATCATATTTTTTTTTCTTTTTAAAAAAATATACAATCATTTAAAAATAATTTAGGTCAAAGGATATGAACAGAAGAAATACAGCAAACTATTAAGTCCCACAGCAAAGATTTTTCTAAATCACTAATAAGAGAAAAGTTGATTTAAAAAGCAGGACATTTCACCTTCTGTCTTCCAAATTGGCAAAAATGACAAAATATAGAAATCGCTGATGCTGGAGGAGCTGGGAGAAGAAAGGCATGCTTATATATGGCTAGTAAAACTGGGAAGCCATTTGGAAAAATACACAAAAAGTGACTAAAATATGATTTTCCCTTCAACCTCAAGATTTTAGTGCAATGCACATGGTACAAGAAAGACAAAGAAGGCTCTCTATAGAACAAAATATGTATCACAGCACTTTTTGGTGGGAGGAAAGAATGAAGAATTACATGGGTGTCTAAAGTCTGAGAAATGGCCAAACAGATTGTAGCACATGAATGTTATGGGATGTTACTAAAACAGAAGAAATTAAGAATAGAATACAGAAGATCACAGGGGAAATATATATATATATATATATATATATATATATATATATATATATATATATATATATATATATATATATATAATCTGATACATCAAACCAAGAAAACTATATCCACATTTGTTACAATATTATAAAAAACAATAATGTTAAACTGAGCATTACACAATCATAAAGATTAACCATGTCCCTAGAGGAAAGTAGGGAAGAACATCTCTCTTCCTTTACTACAGAAGTGAAAATCTATGGGAATGGAATATTATATATCTGGTAAAATTCAGTTGAAGAATTTGTTAGTTTAGTTAGTTTGGTGAACTCTTCCCATTCCCACCCTCGACCTTTTTTTTCTTTATCATAAGGAATGAATTGCTTACAATTAGGAATATTATATAGGAAGAAATGAATATGATGCAAAAAAGGCATTAATAAAAAGAAAAGTAATTGGAAGGTAATATGCTATGTTGGAAAGAATATTGAATCTGAAATGAGGAATTTAGAGATCAGTTCTGTCCCTTATTAGTGAGAAAGCCTTAGGGAAATCATTCTACCACTTTAGACCTCAGTTTCTTTCTCTGTAAAATGAAACAGTTTGAAATTGGTCTTTTCTAACTCTAATTTGTGACCCCCAAGTTACTGAAGTTATATCCACCCCCTTCCAAGGAATCTAAGATACTTTCAGATGTCTCTTGTAAATCTAGGTCTATTTCTCTATATGTCTTTTAGCTGGACTTTCCATATACCCAGAATAAATCAACAGCAAAATCTATCAGCTCTCCCTCTGAGATGTTGTTTTTCCTAATTTTTACCAATAAAAATACCCTCCTGAGATTTTGGGGGCCTATAAAGGGAGAGGTGTACAACTTAACTTCAGCTCCTGTGATTCGACGGGTTTATCCATCAACCATTCACACTCCAACCCCTTTCTCTCATACAAATAATGAATGATCTAGCAATTAACCCAATAGATCCTAATTGATATGCCAATACTTAGCACCACAGCTGGAGCCAATGGGGAAAGGGAGTAGGAAAGAAGGAACAGCAATGTTTCTAAATTGGGAAACAGTCATTGATGATGAGTATGTGAAACTAAGTATGTGAGCTCAGTGGGACCACAGGCATTCAGAGGCAATCTAGTCTAATATTCAATATACAGTTGAGGAAAATGAGGATCGAAGAAGTAAACTAATTTGATAGACTGTTTAATACAGTGAAGAGAATACTAATGTTTAGAGTCAGGAAGACCTGTGTTCAAATCCCATCTCAGATGTTTTTACTAGTGCTATGACCCTGACCAAGACCCTGCCTCAGTTTCCTCAACTATAAAATATGGGAATTAAGCTCAATGGCCTTTCGAGGTCTCTTCTGATTATCAATCTTTGATCCTAAGTCATTCAGCCAAAATCACATTGCTAGTAAGTGTCAGAGATTTACTCTCTGTTATCTCTTAGTTCTCAGTCTCTATGGCTAAAATTTCTACTGGTTCTTATTTTGAAGAGGAATTAAATGTACCTAGGTCCCCTTCCTTATTTTTTAAAGCAAATAGTAATCACCCACCACACCATGATGAGAGCCATCAGGATGTGTCATTCTCCCTCGATGCAATGTAAGGTGACAGATCGAATTGGCACATTTTAGAGAAACAGTGGTGGATCGCGGTGACAGATTATAATGGCCCATCACTGGGAAATGGGGGCAGTTCACAGTGACAAGAGTAAGTGGCACATCATGGCAAACAGTGGCAGATCCCAGTGAGACACAGATGCCATAAAATATATTTTAAAAATTCTTGCAAACAAAAGAGACTCATAAATCAGGAGACTGGATTGTAACTGGGGGAAAACCATATATTTGTATATTACTAGATTTATTTTATTGTCATTATTTTTTTTTCTGTTTATCAGCCTAATTGCCTTCAGAGCTGCTGTTTGCATCAAAGTCACGCTTGTAAAAGAAAACTCCCCGCTAACACGTTAAATTAAAAGTTCCCAAGTAGTGATCTCAGGGCCCATGTGCACATATTAATTTGGATTCCATAAGACAAGTGCTGCATGTTATTAATATAATTACCAGTTGTGGCAACATTATATTTATTGAGTTTTCTATATTACCAGCATTTCATGCTTCTCAATGGCAAGAGTTTAATATTCAGCTGGTGTTGACTTAGCAGATGATTGTTAATCGCTGGAAATTAAATCTGTGCTTGAAACCCTTATTTAAAGCCCTTTTCAGGAGGCTGGTTGGATTTTCTTTTCTTTTAATCTAAACAGGACTGCCTTTTCAGAAATGATGCATCAGGGTTCCTCCAGAAATGAAGACTGAGAGAGAAAATGTATCATTGCTCAGTGCTGGAGCTCTGTTGTTGAAGAACAGCTGCTGAAATGCCAGGGGCCTCAGAGTGAGATCATCTGATTCATAAAATAATAACAATAAAATAATGAAGAGTGAGAAGGAGGAAAAGAGGAGGAGAAAAAGGAAAAGAGGAGGAGAAGAAAAGGAGGAGAAAAAAAAGAAAGGGAAAAGGAAGAAAAGGAAAAAGGAGGAAGAAAAGAAAAAGGAAAAAGATGAGAAAAAGGAGAATTAGAAAAAGAGGAGGATGAGTAAAGAATGAGAAAAAGGAGAAGTAGAAAAAGAGGAAGAGAAAAAAGAGAAAAATGGGCAAAAGGAAGAGAAAGAAGAGAAGAAAAAAGAGAAGGAGAAAGTAGAAAAGGATAAGAAAAAAGGAGGAGGAAGAACAGGAGATGTCAAAGCCATTTGGCAACACAATGCTGGACATGACATCTCTGACCACTACCTGCTGCTAAAATTGCCCTGATGGAATTTTTGATAATCCTTCAGAGGAAGAGTTTTTAATCTTGTTCCCAAATGGTCTATTCAGTCACCTCCCAAAAAGTCTTTCTATTCACTTGTACAATAAAATACAATAGATTAAATATGACAACTAGGTAGTGCAGTGGATAAGACTGCTCAGCCTGGAGTCAGGAAGAAAGACTTGAGTTCAAATTTAGCCTTAGACATTTACCAGCTATAGGACCCTGGGCAAGTCACTTTACCCTGTTTGCCTTAGTTCCCTCTTCTGTAAAATGATCTAAAAAAGGAAATGGCAAACCACTCAGTATTTTTGCCAAGAAAACCCCAAATGGGTCAGTCAGACATGACTGAAAATGACTGAAAACAATTGAACGATTTTAAATATGTAAGAAAAATAGCAAGATAGTAACTTGTCCCAGCATTATTCAATAGGATCTGAACTATATGAAGTCCATATGATAGAATGGGAAGAATGAGATAATAATAATTATTTTTGTCCACACCCCCATTTTACAGCTGAGGAAATTGAGAGCCAGAGTTTAAATAGCTTGCCAAGATCAAAAAGATGAAGCTAGGATATGGACCGCAGTCCTCAGACTTCAAATACAGTTCCCTTTTCCTTGTACCATACAATTTCTCTAGTACGATTCTTTTATTTGTTTAGTTGTTACAGTTTTGCCTGGCTCTTTGTGACCCTATTTGAGCTTTTCTTTGCAAAGGTACTGGAGCACTTAGCCATTTCTTTCTCCAACTCATTTACACATGAGGAAACAGAGGCAAATGGGGTGAAGTGACTTGTCCAGAGTCACACAGCTAATAAGTTTCTGAGTCTTCCTGACCGGAGCTCTATCCACTTGACCACCAAGCAGCCATGAATCCCTCATTTTCCTCATTTACAGATATCTACAGATCTAGAAAAGGGAAGTGTTTGCTTGGGTACTCTAGTAGCAGAGTTGGGATTCGAATTCTGGTCCTTTCCCCACCAAACCATCTGGTTATTAGCTGCCCTCTCTCTCCCGATGACCTGTTTTCTCACTTAGATATGGCTCAATTTCCATTTCCCCCCATGGTTTTGGGAACTCGCTGGGAGAGCCTGAGAGCTCAGCCAGATCCTCATGCACGTCGCCCGCTGTCACCTGCAGTCTTGACTAAGCACGAGCATAAACTCTGTCTCTGACCCACAAGGCTGCCCTTCCTCTGGTCCTCCATAACATTCCATTCACCTGAATGTGTGCTGACCAACCTTGAAAGGCGATGGAATGGAACCTAGGACGGGCAGCCAGGGGGAGGAGAACCAGCCCCTAACAAAATACCCTGCCTGTGCTCAAGGGAGCTCCTGTCAGCCCCACCCTGGCCCTATTCCCAAGCCAATGCAGCGTCCCCTTCCAGACTCATTTGTGATCTCCTCACTGACCCGGGCTCCCATCCCACCTCTAGTTAGGACTGTACTACTCAGTGTGGACACAAGAGAAAAAATGGAGAAAGGATGAGAAGAATTAGTACACACAGGTCAGAAGGACCCAGATTGAAGTCCCATCCCTCACACATATGGACTGAAGGATTCTGGACAAGTTGGGACCATGGGAAGACTCTAAGATTCTGTGATAAAAAAGGAGTCTGGCTCAGTGGATAGAGCACCAGCCTGAAGTCAGGAGGACCTGAGTTCAAATCTGTTCTCAGACACTTAACACTTCCTAGCTGTGTGATTTTGAGCAAGTCACTTAACCCCAACTGTCTCAGCAAAAAAAAAAAAAAAAAAAAAAAAAGTATCAATCTTCTTTGGACTTCAAAGGCCATCTAATTCAACCCCCTAATTTACAAATAAGTAACCTGAGGCACAGAGTTTCAAGGATTTAATTTGCTTCATCTAGTTCAATCCCTTTACAAAGGAATAAACTGAGGTACAGAGTTTCAAGAACTTAATTTGCTTCATCTAGTTCAATCCCTTTACAAATGAATAAACTGAGACACAGAATTCCAGAGACTTAATTTGCTTTGTCTAGTTCAACCCCCTTAATTTACAAATGAGTAAACTGAGGCACAGAGTTTCAGCGACTTCATTTGCTCTATCTAATTCAACCCCTTTACTGTACAAATGAGTAAACTGAGGCACAGGGCTTCAGAGATTTAACTTGCTTCATCTACTTCAACCCCTTTACAAATGAGTAAACGGAGGCACAAGGTTTGAGGGACTTAATTCGCTTCATCTAATTCAACCCCTTAACTTTACAAATAAGGAAACTGAGGCACAGAGTTTCAGGGACTTAATTTGCTTAGCTTCACAGATAGCAAATGACAGATGTGAATCCTGACTCTACGACTCACGCCATCAGAAATCTATCTCAATGATACTTTACTATGGAAAAGTCCCTTCTTTATTGGATCTCACAACAACTTTATGATGTAGATGGTGACGGTTATTATTCCTATTGATGAAGAAACTCAGGCTTATAAAAGTAAGTGACTGGTCCAAGAGCATGCAGTTTGTAATTTCAGGAACATGATCCTGTCTCCAATATTCTGACTTCAAGGTTAGAGGAGGCCCCATTTCAGCTCTAGATCAGTCACCAAGCCAACCCCTTCATTTGACACATGAAGAACCTGGGGCAGACAAGTGGGGAATATGGCTACCCTCTGAATCAAGAAGGTACCTGGGGGACTCTGGACAAGTCATTTAAGTTTTCAACACCTCTTCTACCCCCTCACAGACTTTCACCGTCAGAGCAGGTACTACTCTCTATTTATACAAGTTTCCTTATTGGAATTTTCCTCATCCTATTTCAATGAAACTGTAGATCTGGACAAAAATAAACAAACAAAAACCAGGAATGGGGATCATCTTGTGACACATGTGACTTTTAAAGTTCTCTATAAAGATTAATTACGATCCTATGTTACAGGAAGAAAAAGTGATGGCCAGAAAGGAAAAGCAAAATGTCTGACGTCACACAGCAAGGTAATGGCCAGGTGGGGACCGTCCCCGACAAGAAAAATCCCAATAAAACCAAATGCTATGCCCAGGCATCCCCTCAATCTCATGTTTTTGAATTTCTGTGGCTCTTTAACCCCAAACCCTCACCAGGGATTGTCCCAGCTCCAAGGCTCTGCCACATACACAGATGACACATTTCCACGTCCCTCGTCAAGGCTGATGAAAGGGGACAATTTGGCCATTTCCATGGGCCGCCATCCCAGCAAAGAGGAAATTAGGCTGTTTAGTAACAGTGCATGATGAAAATGATAGAATAAAAGCTCAGTGATTAGAGGGTCAGGGGGTCAACTTCTGAACAACTGAAGCACTTTACCTGGGGGTAACTTCTCAAGTAACATGAAAGAGGGATCTCCTTTGTCTCTGTTATCTCCCCATTTATGTTCTGACATCTAAATAAGCCCCTAATTTATCAGTTGAGAGGAAAAAAAAACAGCCAAATTGAAACTAAAATTTTCCTAGGGAATATTCCCTCTCCTTCCAATCTTTCCCACACCTTCTCTCCTTATTTTTCTGAGTCTTTCTAAAGTCAGATGAAAGCATTTCTAGTTCAAAGGGCATTCTTGCCACTTTGACATTTGGGTAAAGACTGAAGCTCCCATTTTTCTCATCCTTTGTAGTTCTCTGGATGTTTGGGAAGATGGGCATGTGTGTGTAATCAAAAATGATCAGATTTCTTCAGCATCCTCCGTAATGGCAGCCCTTTCTTGGTCCTTTTCTTTGCTTCCTTGGAATTATCAGACATAGATCCAGAAGGAACCAGAGGCTCACAGATCTTGAACCAAAAGAAACCTCACAGATATTTACTCCAACACAAGAGGAGAAACTGAGACCCAGGAAAGTCATGTGACAGAGAGTTGACCTGGGATTTGAACTGTAGTCTTTAAATACCATACTTTTTTTTTTTTAAAGCCATTCCAGCATGACACTATACACCCACCTGAATCTTCTAGTTCTGTCCTCTGAACAAATCTTGGACCTTTTTTCTTCCTCGTTAAGTGACAAAATATACCAAAATTCAACAAAAAGTGTCCCTAATTCGCTTAGGAGAGCCAGGCTTCTGACTCTGGAGAATGCAGGAATCTGGACCCACATGAAAGACATTTTGTAAAAGCCTAGAAGTAAATATAAAGAAAGCCCAGATACCCTAAAGAGGTGACAGAGGGGTCCAGGCCAAGGGAAAGCTTGCTGCAGTCAGCCGGATGACAGTGTTGTGACTTGAACTCTGAGGAGCTCCCCTGTCTCCCCAGGAATGATTTAATTGGACGAGGCAAGATGAGCGATAAGGCAACGTCTCCATTTCTCCATTTCCAGGGAAATGGAATCCAGTAATAAACTTTGTAGGAGATGATGTGCACCAATGGGTGAGTGGTCGATTTAACCATAACAAATAATGGTCTCGCCTTTCAAAGATGTTAAAGAGAAAACCTTCTTTCAATTCGGGGAGACAGTTTCGAATTCCTCTGCGTTTTCAGGCTGCCAAGACTCTAACTCGTTTTCCCCGAGATCTCACCGATAAGTCTCCATCGTGTTTTTTTTTTTTTTTTCCCTCCAGAGTATGTCTTTCTGACAGTCACATGTAACCAAGTCACCGACATTAACTGCAAACACACTTGCCATAAAATTATGTAATTTCCCAAGTCCAGGCAGCTCAGGTGACATGTGGTCCAGGGAAGCATTCTTAGCTTTTTAAAGCTGTTTAAACTCTCAGATTCCCTGTTTGGGGGTGGGAAGGGGGGAGAAAGATGGAAGGGAAAGGAAGTAAGCATGTATATGACACCTACTATGGGCTAAGCTCTTTACAATTATTTTCTCATTCGATTTTCTCTACAGCCCTTCAAGGCAAGTGCTGTTATTATCCCTACTTATAGTTAAGGAAGGTCATCGGACTTGTCCAGGATTACACAGTTAATAAGTGTCTAAACTGGATTCAGAATCAGGTCTTTCTGACTCTAAGCCTGATGCTCTCTCTGCTGGACCACCTGATTGTTTAAATCTGCCTTCAGGAAAAGCCTGTGATTCCAGTTGGGTGAGAGAACCAGAAATGTGAGAACTGGAAGGGACTTTAATGATTATCTCCCCAACTGTGTCATTTTTCAGATGGAGAGACTGAGGCCCAAAGATATCAATTGGATCCTGGATTTAGAAATAGTTGGGATCACAAGAATCACGTCCAAGGACTGATTGATGAAACTAGGGGTGATTAGCCTGGAGACGACTTAGGGGATATGAGATAGAAATCATGGTAACTAATAATTATCAAAATTTTATGACATTTTACATTTTTCAAAGCACTTGCCTCATGGTAACCCCATGAAGTAGATAGGGTGGGAAGTATTAGCCAATCCCTCTTACACCTCATTACAACCCATTAAGAGATAGCTATTAAATGCTAGGATTTTAGCTTAGTTCCTCCCAATGTCATAGCTAATGAAATTTTGGCCACATCGTGCTATCTTGAAATATTCCAAAGGCAGATTTATAAAAGAAAGAACAGCCTCATTCTGTCTAGCTTCAGAGGGCAAAACCAGAAGAAATGGGTATAAGATATAGAGAGACAAGTTTAGACTTCCTAACAATTGAAACCAGCTGCCTCCAGAGAGTGGGTTCCCCATCACTTTGAAGTGTTCGAGCAAAAGCCGGGTAAACACATATCAACTTAAAGAGGTGTCCGGGGCCCTGAAAAGTAACATGACTCGTCCAGGGTCACACATTTGGTTTGTTTTGGAGGCAAGACTTGAACCCCGCTCAGAAGCCAGCTGTGATTCCTAGCTCAGAGGATTCTTTAGCTCCATCATTCTCTCCACTGTCTCCTTTCCTTGCCTTGTTTTGAGAAGCGTTGCTGTAATACAGAAGTGGCTTCCAAGGTATTCTAAATGTTTTGTCTCTTGCAACAATGGAAACTAGCAGAGTATCTCTAGGGCATTCTTCCAAAGACTCTCTATCCTCCTGGTCCCTATCAGGATGGGTGTGTGGAGAGACCACAATTTCCATGTCTGGACCGAGAAAGAACTATAATGACTCAGATTCCGCAGAGCTCTGGCTTAGTTTGATGTCACAAAAAGAGATCTGCCTTTGGAGTCTGTTCTTAATAGTGGAATGATTAACTTCGCTTAACTTCCCTGTGTTTTAGTTCCTCACCTGTCAAATGACTGAGTGGGACCTCTGAGGTCCTTTCCCACCAGAGTAATAACAGTACTAATAATAATATGAATAAAAAATAATAATAGGGTTTATGTAGCATTACAAACTCACTTATTGTTTAAATTCCCCTCATAATCGTTAAAAGAAAAATTTTAGAAAGAAAAGACTTTATCCCCTCCCTTGTGCCTGAAAATCCTGGCTAGCTCCTCTCCTCTTAAAATGCTTTTAAAAGGCATTACAGACTTATGACACCCAAATTATTTGGTGGGCATCAATCCAAGGTGCCCTAACCCTATCTCCTCCACCTTCTCACACAACCAGAAGTGAGAAAGAATAGCAGGACGTGTGGAAATAATTACTGTTATAGAGAAGGACTTTTTTTTCCCTTGTTGTTTCAAGACCAGGCTTCTTGGCCCAAGAGAGGGTGAGATGTGGGGTCCAGATATCTTTGTAGACAGTTTTGGCTTAAGAAGTAAAACAAACAGTTCTTGTTCCTTGGACTGGTAGGTCTCTGGAAGGTGGGTGGACCGCCAAACTCATCTTGCCTCCAGAGCTGAACGGGTGGGCCCTACCAGATCCCCAAGCTCGGCCCGTCTCGCTCTCTTCTCGGAGAAGGGAGACAGAACCAAGTCCTTCCTTGGTATTCTTCCACCTGCTCCCCACTCCAAGAGAGCAGCAACAAAGAAAATACCCGCAAGGCAGGGTCATGGTTTAGTGAAGCTGCTCTGGCGCCTCTCTGCCAAAGCTGCAAAGGCACGCCTTGCTTAGCAGAGGGCTGGCACTGACATCCATGGGGGACATGTTGGGCAAGATGATGGGAGAAAGAGAGGGAAACCGGCCCTCTGGACATAGAAGACTGCACTGAGGATGGGATTTTTCCTTCCCTCGAGGGCTCGCTGGTCCAATGGTCTGCTTGAGCTCTCACTTTCCTCCTGCATCTCCACCGTTCATTGGGTTTTAGTCCAAATACAGATCACTGAGGTGAAAGGAGAGAAGGATGTTCCAGCCAATTATGGGCTTGGAATCACTTATCCTCAGACTGTTTTTCTTTCTGATGTCTTTGATGGAAATTCTAAGTCCTCTCATTGACTTTTAACTCAGCAGTTGCCATGAGAGTTTTGAAACTTACAAAACTAACTCCAAAAGAAAAATCATAAAATTAATACAATAGAAAAGAGAATGTGGAAGTAGCTGACACACTGAGAGGATCAGGGTTCAAATATCTTCTGATACTTATTTCATATGTGACTCGGCCAGGGTAAGAGATTTATTCCCTTACCTCAGTTTCCTCCTTTATAAAATTAGAATGTTGAACCAGATGGTCTCTGAGGTGTCTTCCGGGTCTAGATTAATCATCCTAAGTCACCTAACTATAAAATGGTTTCTGAGGTCCTTTCCAGAACTAGAACTAAAATCCCATTGACTATGAAGTCCTGTCTTATAACTGACTCACAGAAAAAGATGGGAGGAGTCTGAGTTGCCAACGTCTCTTATGATTTTGCTTTACACTATTTCACTCAAGACATCCGTGAAGTTTAGAGAGAAGGATAATCATTAGGAGAACACCATTTGCTCAACCAGGGTTGCTGCCTGCCTGCTCCAGGCAGGTCTTACATGAGAACAGAATCCCGGCATTGGGTATGGTCTAGTGAGATTTCAAGGGAGGATGGGAAACTGGGAGGGGAAACAAGAGTCTCCAGGCTTTTTAAATCCAATTATATTATTATTATTATTATTATTATTATTATAACTCCACCCTGAAGTCACACATCTCTAAGCATCCCCTCCCTACCACTTAAAGCTGTCTTTGAGATCTGTGGGTATAGACCAGAATTCTACCTATCAAGACATATCCCCTCTGATAAATCACAATGTTTCCAGCCTCTTCTATCTGGGCTGCTGCTTGAATTCCCTCTCCCCATCCTTAGCTATAATCTCTCAAATAAAGTTATTTTATTTAAAAAACCGACAGAGAAGCCCAGAAAACAGCTGATGAGATCCCTCCCAATCTTTCACTAATATTAAATTATATTGTTAGATATAATCATTATGGCTTTTGGTTTTATAAAATACATTTCATAAATTAATTTCCTTTTAGATGGTCCAACAACCCTGTGAGAGAGAAGGCAATAGATTTTCTTACTCATATCTTAAAGATGAGAAAACTGAATCTCATGGCAACACATCATAGAATTTCAGGTAATAATTAAAATTTGCCCTTACTGACTGTAGATCTGTCATTCTATTCAATGAGCCATACTTTTTCTCATGGCACAGCCTCTAATTGATTATAAGCTCTTTGAAGACAGAGGCTAGGTCACTGTTATTTTTTTTTTACTCCAAGTTCAGGACCTTGCTAGCAATAAGTACCCAATAAAATAAAAAATATTTTGAGGCACCTGAGCCAGAGAGGATATAGCCTCTCCTTACTGATGTCTCTCTTTCTAAAACAAACAGTTTAGTCCCAGTCTTTCAGAAAAAAGGCATCCTTGTCATTCCCTTTCTATTTATGAATGCTCAGACCCTCATTATTCAAAATGGAAGTAAAAGAAATAACAAGCCCCACAAGTTCCTATATAGTGTATAAAAAAGCAGTGTGACATAATAGAATGCTGATTCCCAAGCAATCCATCATCATCATCAATGATAATTAGCATTTATATAGGACAGCTAGGTGGAACAGTGGATAGAATGCTGAGCTTAAAACCACCAAGCCCAAGTTCAAATCAGACTTTCGATATTTTACCAGCTGTGTGACTGGGCAAGTCATTTCACTCTGTTTGCCTCAGTTTGCTCATTTGTAAAATGATCTGAGAAGGAAATTGCAAACCAGTATCTTGATCGAGAGAACCCCAAATGGGTTCACAAAAAGTCAGATATTACTGAGCTTATTTAAATTTGCAAAGCACTTTACAAATATTACTTTATGTTATCCTTATAATTAGCCTTGGAGATAGTTGGTATTATTATCCCCATTTTATAGCTAACAAACTGAGACAA
This sequence comes from Antechinus flavipes, assembly GCF_016432865.1. Taxonomy (NCBI): domain Eukaryota; kingdom Metazoa; phylum Chordata; class Mammalia; order Dasyuromorphia; family Dasyuridae; genus Antechinus; species Antechinus flavipes. The sequence goes on from NC_067400.1 coordinate 605,883,922, forward strand.
GGAGAGGTAAATTGACTTGACTGGGGTCACATAACAGGTAAGTATCCACAACTGGATTAGAACTCAGGTCTTCCTCACTCTTTTTCTAGTACTACTCTTGCTTCAGATAGATGCTGGTGGTGTGACTCTTAAACTACTTAATTTCTCCATTAATGCTTTAAACAACTCTGAACAACTTGTGGCAAAGACTGAGCTAATTGGGCAGTTTTCTTACCCCAGGAAGGAGTTCCTTGGGTACTGAAATTGATTAGTGTCTATATGATCTGTATTTGAATTCCTAGTATCCAACTCATCATTTTTGCCATCTCAAGCCTATCATTGGCTTTCACTGGGTCTCAGTTTTCTCATCTGCCAAATGGTATGTGCTGGAGAAGAGGATTGAGGACAATGACTTTTAATGTTCCTTCCAGGTATAAACCTGTGTCCTGTATATATTATTTATATTATAACGATGGGGGAAGAATGACTAGAATACTCTCCAGGAATAAAACACCTTAAAATCACTTATATTTTATTTTCAAAAGCCTTCAATGATATATTTCTGTTTATATTGATTTGTTTCCCGCAGACAGACCTATAATTTCATTGTTGTAGGGAACTCCAAGTCAGGAAACCTTGATTGATCAAAGTGAATCAGAAACTGCTCTCTCTGTACTCTGTACTCTTGGCGAGTTGAGAAGTTAGATGACTTGCCTGATCGCACAGCCTTAATATATTAGAAAGGAGACTTGAACCCAGGTCTTCCCGACTGTGAATGAGTCTGTCGGCTATCTACCTACCACCCACAGAATTTTAAAGTTGGAAGACACCTCACAAGCCATCTAGCTCGATTAGATTCCTACTAGAACATACTCACTATGCTTTATATCTGGGTATAGATTAGAAAGAACATTCTCATTTTGCACACAGTAGGTCTAAATTATTTTTTGAAGAATCTTTATCTTTTTCCCCCCATAGAAAGTGGGGGGAAATGATATCGCTAAAACTGGACAAACTACAATTGTAAAATTGCCATCATCTGCCAAATGGATAATCTGGGTGAGTGCAGGGAGAAGGGAGCTGAATGGAAGGTGGAAATCATGCTAAGTGGCCCCTATTCTTTAAGCTTCATTATTATTAATAAAGTTTGGTCTCTGATTACTCAAAGGGTACTCTAGCTCTGGCTCTTAATCCTGGAGATGAAGAAATATGGGAATTCAATAAGGCGACTCCCCACACCTCCTAGATTGATCTGTCTCTGAGCCTATAGGTCAAGAGAATGAACGGCACCTGGAGGGTGTGGGAGCAAGAACTGGTCCTTAGGGTGAGAGAAGACCGAGGTACCAGGAGGACACAGCGATTCCCCGCTCAAGTCAGACAAATTAGATAATTAAATGGAACCAGGCTAGATAAATTGCACTTTCTTAATTAGGTTATCAGGAAACCAGAGTGGATAAAAATGACCTCACTGTCTGTGTAGTCTACCTCTCCTTTCTATTAGAGCAAGGAGGGAGTAACTTGTCTAGCACTGGGTTATTGTTGGTCCAGACACTCAACACTTCCTAACAACATTGTGTGTGGGGGTTTAAGACCGAGTGTTGTTAATAGATAAAAATCTTGTGGGGAAGGAGAGGGAGGGAGCATTGAGAGGAGGGAGGGAAGCGGGGCTTGGGGGGAGTGGGAAAGAAAAGATCTAGCTTGGTACAAATGCCTTTTTTCCTCACAACGAACTGACCCAGCAGACAACCAACTGCAAATCTCCAGCTTGAAGCTAATAAGTCAATTCTGTCACTTGTTTCTAACAAGCTGAGGGGAATAACCAAAACAAACCTCTCTAGATTACAAGGGATTTCACGACAATCCTTTAGGCCTGTGCTCGCCGCCCCCAAGCCCTCACCCCCTTTTTCTACCTTCACTATTCTCAATCATCATGATAGAGGAGAAAGCACAATGGCTCGGAAGTCAGAGAACCTGAATTCAAATCTTGCCCCTACTAATTCCCAAGGCGACTTTGGCAAGTCATTTCAATTGAATTTTTTTCATCTGTAAAATTGGAGAGGGGTGTTGGGCCAAATGGCCTTTCATCTGACCGTCTTTGATCTTTAAATCCTCTTGTGTGTATATATAATCTTCTATGGCTATATACATATACAATCTTGGATTACTTAATTCTGGCTTCTATGTGTGTATACATGTATATATACAGATCTGCGTACATCTATACATATACATATACACATGTTTTTGTTGCTTAGTCATTTTCAATCAGGTCCAATTTTTGCGACTCCCACTTGGGGTTTTCTTAGCAAAAATACTGGAGAGGTTTTCTGTTTCCTTCTCCAGCTCGTTTTAGATGAGGAAAATGAGACAAATAGGTTTAAGTGACTTATTTAGGATCATACAGCTAGTGTCAAATTTGAATTCAGGTCTCCCTGACTTTAGACCCTGCACTCTATCCATTGTACCACCAAGCTGTCCGAGATATAGGTATTTATGTATATATATAAATATTTACATGTTTATATGTCACCATAATATATATGTGTGTGTGTATAATTTTGTTTGGATATCACTGTCCACATGTTGTCTTCCTCTCAAGAGAAGGGATTTTTTTTCCTTTCTCTTTATCTCCATTATTTATCCCAGTGCCTGATAAGTAGTATGTATTGAATAATATGCATATATTTATACATTTATATTTATTGATTAAATGCTGGATAGCTTGCATGCCCAGGATTTAGCACATAGTAGTTGCTCAATAAATGCTTGTTACCATTGAACCTCTCTGCATTTGGAAAATAGACCCTAGGGCCATGGCAAAAGTCAAATGAGATAGTGAATATCAAGTCTTCCACCAACTTTAAAGGATTACATAAATGTCAATCATTATTGGCTGGAATAGACTTTTATTGCATGGTCTTTATGTCCATATTTAAATTTTCCAAGGACCCCCTCCCAAAAAAAAAGAATAGCTAAAATCAATTTCCATTTTTTTTTTTTTACTTTTCATTTCTAATGTTTCCCATCCAGTGAAATCACAGACATCAGTGATTATTACAAACTTGAGCCTCTTAGCTAACCACCTGAAAGTCCCAGGATCCAGGGGGCTGGGCTTTCCTGAGCCTGGGATTTTAGCTTTCGGAAGACAGTCCATTCAGATACAATAAACTGAAAAGCCTCTCCACCATCCCATGGCAAGGAAGCCTAGAATTTTGAGAGCTGTGGTTTTGTGGGCCATTGTCCGATTTGTAATTTATACTTTGATTTCAAATCCCCTAAGTCTGTGCATGAAAATTTCAACACTGCACCTAGTAGTGCCTATGTGGTAAACAGGAAAACCAAGCCAAAGGAATGCATGTTTAATTTATCCGGGGTGCTTCCTGCCAAATGCTTGTGAACATACGGAGATGTGGATCTAGGGAACCAGGAAGAGTGGCTCTATTGTTGACCCTATTATAATATAAGGTTAGCAACAAATCATGAGGTATCCATCCTTTTCATCATTGAATATATAAACATATAAATATTTTAAAAGATGATATATTTTATAGATAACAAATATTTTAAATATAAATACATATAAATGTATATCCAGAATATGAAGCCATATTTTCTAACCTGTTAAATACAAAGACTTTATATCTTCTATACAGTGATATAGATACACAGATCTGGGAAGGGGATATAATTTCCTCTCTTTTAAAAATAGAAATCTTTGGAGAAAACAAAAACCCGATTTTTATTTGGTGATTGAGATTTAGTACTTATACAAATCACTAAAATTCTTTGGATCTTAGTAGGGATTGGCTTAGATCTAATGTATCAAACATACACCTCCCGAGTTAAGCTGGAGCCAGATTCAAGTATAATTGGGAAATGTTTAACAAAATAAATATAAATGCTATAAATTTTAAAAAGTGAAATTAGAACTCCATAGCCTCTCTATTTTGTCATTAGTACTCAAAGATCACAGAATCAATAAAAGTCTGAGCTGTAAGAGATTCAGAATAGAGAATGGTAGAGCCGGGAAGGAATGTATTATTTATTATTATTATTATTATACAATATTATTATTGTTACATATAATTATTATAATTATGTTATTAAATAGAATATAATTATTATATTATTATACAAAATATTATATTCTGTTATTATACAGAAATTGCATCATAGGAGACAAAATCGATTCACTTTTGTACTAACCATGTCCTCTGATAGGATGCTTACTAACAGAGGGCTTCTTCTATCCAAGCCTCCATTGAGACCTTACATCTTCCATCCTCATGTTTCCTTTCAAATGACAGAAAACCATAAATATCTCACTTGGGCTTTCTAGGGGGTGTGTCTGTGTGTGTTTCCAGGGCCCGTGCGATCTAATGAGATCAGCATGAAGTTGACAACAACCACAACAAAAATGTTTAGGATTCCCTAACAGGAAAATGCTGCTGACAGACTTTCAGCCTTCCTTAGGAGGAGGGCAGGGGAGCAGAATGCATCTGGAAAGGAAGGGGTTCCTCCACGTGGGAGGATCTCATGGCATATGGATTCTGGTAGAACTTTGATCAAGTACTTTCTTCTGAGGCCTCAATCCCCTCAAATCCTGTGACTCCCGATTCAATACAATTTCACTGACCATCAATGTCCTGTGGCGGGACTACAAGGGGTCCATTTGGACCTTTACATGTGACTTATATGCTTTAGATGTGTTGTCTCATCCATTAGAATGGAAGCTTCTTGAGGGAAGTCTTGTCTATGCTTTCCTATTATAATCTTAAGGCTTGATATATAATAAGTGTGGAATAAAAACTATTTCATTCACATTTCACTCGTTTATCTCTTCATTTATTCATTAATTAATTTTATTCATTTATTCATTCAGTCTGCAAAATGGGCAGAAGGTGGATCAGATAGCTCAGAGGCCATCTCATCCAATTCCCTCAGAGAATGAAACAGAAAGCTCCAGATTGGGTAAGGATCTTGCTAAAAGCCAGACCCCCGACTCAATTCTAGTGATCTTTTCTTTCCATCACAATGAATTTCATGGTTTCTAAAAGAATTTCCATCTTTAGTCTGTTCTAGTACATGGATTCAGGAGCACTAATGGGCATCCTTACCATCTGGACTGGTTTCTAGCACATCACACACCCAATGAGGGGTCCCAAACAAAGCTCAGGGGCAGTTATGAGGTATGATAGATCAGGAAGAGCTGAGTTCAAATTCAACCTGAGACTCTTATTATCTGTGTGACTCTGGGCAAGTCACTTATCCCTGTTTGCCTCATCTGTCAAATGAGCTGGAAGTGGAGAAGAAAAGAGCAAATCACTCCAGTCTTTTTGCCAAGAAAATCTCAAATGGGTCATGAAGAGTTGGACGTGACAGATACAATTCACCAGTAATCCAAGAGGGAAGATGTTAGGGGTCAGAATAGGGCAAAGTAGGGAAGGGCAAACCAGAAAAGGCCTCCTGCAGAAAATGGGATTTGAACTGATGGTTGAAATCCACTGGGTGCCCGGCCTTGGGTGGCCCATGGAGACTATGTCTATGCATGTTTTAAAAATAGGTAGCTCAGTGTAGGAACCACCCCTCATTCCTCTCACCTTACCCACAGCCTGACTGTGTGTACCTTGAGAGTAGGGACTATCCTTTACCTGTATTTGTGCCTGACAGTGCTTAGTATCATACCCAACACACAGTAGTCACTTTACAGCTGTTTACTGACTAATTCACTCATTCATCTGCACGAAGAGCCAGGAAATAAATGCCCTCTCCAACATACGGCTTCCACAGAAGGCCAAAGGCCCATCTGACCTTCTGGGTGGAGTCCATATCTCCTTCGGATCTGACCCTTCAGGGTTAAAACATTAGGAACAAAGCCAAAGTTGCTCTCCCTCCGCACACGTATGTCCTCACACTCCCAGGACACCCATGTGTCCTTACACGAACACCCGTATAAACACAAAGGCTCCAGAATACATCTGCAGACCAAGAATGGCAAAGCATCTAGCATCTGGCTAGTTATTTCTGCGAAAATTCATCATCTTCTGAGTGGCCATTTTTCGAGGGGATTATTTACATGATTTTGTCATCAAGCCCGCACTTTCTGACTTCTTCTCCGGGGGACAAAGCCCGCCCCCCGACCACCCCGCGACCAGGGCAGAGGCCGCGCGGTCCCGCTTTGATATCTGGCTGATAACGTATTGTACAATTAGACAATTTGACAATTTCCATTATGGCTGATAAAATATTTATTGAGCCTTGGAGATGATGTTGGATCCCGGTGCCATTTGTTTTGCTAATGGGGAGAGACTTACTAAATCAGAAGAAAGCATTCAAATCTCAGATCCTCATACTCTCCTCGACATTAGGTTTGCAAATTACGGGAGCCAGTCATAAATTACCGCCCAGCCCAGCGGAGATTGATGCCAAACTGACAAGGCAGGTAGATGACTAGCAATGACATGACTTCATAGAAACATTAATCATGGAAGAAAGAGAAAATACTCTCAAATTGGCCCATAAGTCTAAATATTAAGGAATGAGAAGCAGCGGCTAGAAGATGGCTTTAGCAAGAACTGGAAATTAGAAAATGGAAAACACTTTCTATTATTTAACAAATCATCGGAATCAGTCTTCATGTTTTTACTCAGACGTCCCAGCAAGCGGAGACATCCAGGACGGATTTCTCCTTCGCGCTCTCACCATCGCTGGTGTTTAATAAAACATGCGAGGGAGACGGGGGCCTTTGTCGCAGAGTTTCCATGGGTGGGGAGGGCCAGGGGGGAAGAGAGGATAAATATTCAGGGGAAAGGCCTGAGCTTAAACTCCCTCCTTTGGGCCTGAGCACCTCCTGCCGCTCTGGGCTTTCTTTTGTTTGTGGTCAAGTGTATTTTTACAGAGGTGAGACAGGACCTTTTTTTAAATTTATTTTTTATTCATTTTTTTATTTTAGCTTTTTATTTACAAAACATATACATGGGTAATTTTTTTTAGCACTGACCCTTGAAAAACCTTCTGTTCCAACTTTTCCCCTCCTTCCCCCCACCTCCCCTCCCCTAGATGCCAGGTAAACCAATACATGAGACAGGACTTTTTTGATGTAGGATACAGGTCAGCAAGTGATCTCTTAAGATGCAGAAAGAGAAAAATCTCTTAAGATTCTTTCAAGAATCTCCCAGTCCTACCAAGCGATAGATTATGGGTAAAAATCACCAAAAAATAAATGGATCACTGTTTTTTCTAACTCCATTTTTCTCCAGGTAGCTGGCTTCTCTCTGGTTCCTATAGAGCCCTGCACTAGCTTTTCTACAAATATATTACTCTCATAATGCAAGTGGACCTTAATGAATAGCCCCCTCATATGGGCAGGGAGTGTAGTCTTAATGGCAAATGAAAAATAAACAGATCGATGGGGAAAGCTTAGGCACCCACCCAGCGCCTACAGGGGCAGTATAGGGAAATGGATAGAAAAAATAGAGAGTTCTTTGACCTTGGCCAAGAGAGAGGGAAAATGGGGGTCCCGCTGTGATACCTCCCTTGTCCTGATTTGTTTTTCAGCATCACCCCCTCGCCTCTGGCCTGCCTAGGACTGTGGAAGGGCTTTTGTAAGGCCCCAGATCTCTGATCCTGTCTGTGATGCTTCCCAATTTGAGCCGTATCTTTACCCAGGCGAGTCACAGTGGAGCATAATTAAATTAAATTGAGGCTGTCCTTGTTTTGAAGTCAGCCTTGATTTAAGTCTAGAGAAGGAAGCAATTGCATTTAATAAAAACCAGGGTCCCTAAACAAAGATATATGGGCCCATGTAACGGCTTTAGAGAGTCACCAGAGCCCTAGGAAAGCTACTTGGAGGACTGCTGGGGTCCAATTGAAGAAAAAATAAATAAAAACACAACATGACCCCTCCCAGAGAATATTTTATAATGGGGTAACTTTAAAAAAAAGAAAAAGAAAAAGAAAAAGGTACTTCCCTGGCTAAGGACTTTGTCAAAAACTCAGTAGCTGCCTGTCCATTCGCCTAGAGATTCATAGTGTCTGCTAGCTAAAGTAAGTAGGAGTTGACATATTTGTCTAGCAGACAGAATTAAAGGCACAGCGCAGATGCTAGAGGTCAGAGTTGTACAATCCTAAGGCAAAAGCAGCAGGAGGGACCTGGCACCAACGAAAGAATGAAGAATGAGAAGTATCAGAAGGCTCGTGTACCTTTTCTGCTGGAAATATGAAGCTTTGTCCCCTCAGGGGCTTGGATGCCCTCACCTGCAAAATCTTTCTTTCTGTCTCTATCTCTGTCTCTGTCTTTTTCTCTCTCTTTCTCTCTCCTCCTTCTCTTTTCCTGTCTGTTTCTGTTTCTGTCTCTCTGTCTTTCTTTTTTTCTCTCTCTCTGTTCTGTTTCTCTCTAACTCTCCCCCTCTCTTTTCCTTATCTCATCTTTCTTTCTTAGTTTCTGTGTTTCTCTATCTCTGCTCTTCTCTCCTTCCATCCTTCTCTCTCCATCTCTCTCTGTCTCTCTGTCTCTGTTTCTGTCTCTGTCTCTCTCTGTCTGTCTGTCTGTCTTTCTGTCTTTCTCTCTGTATTCTGTTTCTCTCTAACTCTCCCCCATCTCTTCTTTTCCTTATCTCATCTTTCTTTCTTGGTTTCAGTGTTTCTCTCTCTCTACTCTTCTTTCTTTCCATTTTTCTCTCTCCATCTGTCTCTATGTCTCTCTGTGTTGGTTTACCCTCCATCCATCCATCTATCTATCCATTTCCATATTTCTGCATCTCTGCTATTCTGCCTTTCTTTTCCCCTGGGAAGGGGGCAGCACCCTTTATTATGCTCATAAATTATCATGCTATCTGTCACATAGTAAGTTCTTAAACATCCTTGTTGATTGATTGACTGGTAAAAAAAAAATCAGGAGTGCATAGGACTAATGCAAGTCCCTGCCCTTAAGAAGCTTACATGCTAAAATGGATGGGAATGATGAAAATTCCTGGGCCCCTTACCTTGTACAATGTGACTATAACTGAAAGTGCTCTTAAATAATTATCTAGTGTAATGTCCTAGCAATGATAATAAAACAATAATAATTGTGCTCTCTACCCTCTTCACCCAGTAGTGCACTAGATGAATACTGGTGCTCCTTGGATGGGATTAGTCTAAAACTTTTTGTTGTAATGGTAATTTGTGGTTTTATTAGTAGGGAAAAGAATAGGAAAAGGAGGCTCAGATGCTTCCAAGAAATTCTTTGCCTACTAGTGGAAGAAACCCCAGAATATCTGGATTCAAACAATGCATGTCCATAACTCTTCCTAACTCTAATATTGGGGAAGCCATTTTTTCTTTTGTGAGCCTCAGTTTCATTATCTGTAAAATGAGAGAACTGATTTAGATGCTGTTTCTTCCAGCTCTAAGGTTATGCTCTTAAGTAAAAATGTGTCAGACCTCCAAAGTGCTTTCCTTAAAATGAGAGGGTTGAGATAAATACTTACTAAGTACTTACTTTTCCCCCTTTCAATTAAAAAAATACACTCGATAAATTTATTACTTTCCTGGGGTGAATAGGAAAATGATTATTTTGAATATTGGCATAATGATGAATAAAATGCTGGAACTGGAGGCCAAACACCTGAATTCAAATTCTATTAATTCAAGAGAGAACCTAGGCCATCTGACCTCATCACAAGGGTCAGAGAGTTGAAAATCATCTTGGGGAAAAGGAAAATCTTATCTAGGAAAGGACAAGATGAAATTTTTTTTAAAATTATAATAATAAAAATGATGATAATTGGCATTTATATAGTGTTTTAAAGTTTTAAAAAATATTTCCTTATATTAGCTCACTTAAATCTCACAGCAACTCTGTGAAGCAGGTTCTAGCTGTGAAATGATTATGCCCATTTTATAGTAGAATAAGCTGAGGCTTAGAAAGATCAAGCTATATCCATACAGACAATAAGTCTAGAGTAAGTCAGAGGTGGCTTCTGAATCAGATGTTCCTCACTCCAAGTAGAAGCCCACTGTTGTGAAGCTAGAATGAAATGCTTTATAAACTTTAATACTCAGCTGGAAAGTATCATTGATGAAGGAAAGAGTTTAGGAGCTTGAACCAGAAGAGATGTGAGTTTGAATCTTGCTTCTAATGTTTAGCTAGCTTTGTGTCTCTGGGCTAGTCATTTAACTTCAAACCTTCAGGTTCCTCATCTGTAAAATGGGGAGAAAATTAGGGTACCTGTTGTATCTATGTCACAGGATCCTCGTAAGGTTCAAATGAATAAAGACTGTCGTATATTTTGCTGACCTGAAGGTGCTATGTAAGGTGGACTATAATTATAATATATGCATAGCATGGGACATACCTTTAAGACTTCTAATCTCATTACATGCTGTAGTACTTTATGAGATAAATGGCTTCTGGATAGAACTAAACATAACTGACCCTTGTATTATTCTACAAAATTTCATCCCATTATTTCCATTATATTGCTTAGCACAGTTCCTGGCACCCAGTTAGCATTTAATAAATACTATGTGATATTTAACATGTATTGAACTACCTGCCAATGCAGGAGGGAAGGAGAAGGAAATTTGGAACAGAAGGTTTTGCAAGGATCAGTGTTGAAAAATTACTCATGCCTATATCTTGTAAATAAAAAGCTATAATAATAATAAAAAAAGAAAAATTACCTATGCATATGTTTTGTAAATAAAAAGCTTTAATAAAATAAAAAAAAATTACTATGTAATTGATTAATTAGGAAGAATAAAGTTCCATGCTCTTCCCCAATCCCAGCCCCTTCCAATGCCTGCAGAATGACAGGCTTCCTTCATTCAAAGACAGTGGAGTGTTTAGAGGGACTAGAAAATGAAGGCGCACTCTAGAAAGTGCAAGAAAATTAAGACGGCGCGTTTCTCATTTGTCTTTAATATTTTTAAAATGTGTCTAAATTAACTTAGTACAGTTAAGTAAATTAACTTAGGCCTTGGTTCAGGGCTTTTTAGGCAGCAAGCTAATGGAAGACAGGTTAATGACATAGTAAGCAGAATTATAACCAGTAAGACCTGGATATGATTTCAACTCTGATAATGTGCTGGTTCGTTTGATTATGGGCAAAATATAACCTCTCTGAGCATTCAGATATTCTTATAGGGAAGATATTCTTATCTGTCACACAAGAAGATCCAACTCAATGGCTACTGAGATCCTTTCAAAATTTAGATCTACAATCTGCAAAATGGATATTATACTAAGAATATTATCTAATAATAATAATTATCTAATAGTAATATTAATTATAAGTGTAATTATATAAGTAATATAAATATCGTTATTATAAATTATTTATAATATAAAGTATAAATTAATATAAATAATTATTATTTATCTAATTATTAAATAATATAATATTAATCTAATAATTATTATCTAATAGTTAGAAAGAGAGAATTATGGAAATGCTTTGTGAATTTGAAAGTGGCTTATTCCTTTCTCTCCAAAAAAGAAAAATCCCTTCCTTCTGCTCTCCCCCAAAAAGCATCCCTGGTACTACCCCATCTCCTCTGCCTCTCCCCCAAATCTGGGCCAACAAGTCCTGCTATTGCGGCTCTGAGCTCCCCGGGGCTGGCCCGAGGCACGGGGTGGTGCTGAGAGGTCGCAGAGCCCAGTCCAGGCTCCCCCAATGAAGACAATTTTCAAGTGCTGCTGTCTGTGCTTGGAGATAGGCAGGGTGTTGTCCTCCCAACCTGTCTGGCAGCCCCCCTGGCTGTCCCCGGCGTTTATCTCACACACATGATGCGGCTTTGTGGGAGGAATGAGGGGGACTTTGCATTCCTCTCGCAGAATGATAGGGGCTTCTATCTAAATCTGTTCCATATGACCCACCTCACATGCTCGCTGCTTGTCTGCCCTCGGCCCTTGAGAAGGTCACAGAGGGTACAAGTGGAAAAGACAGCTGATCAGGGCTAATGTGGCCCCTGCCCGGGCAGGCTGCAAAACCCCTCTGTTCGTAGTTTTGCTTTGTTTTGTTTTGTTTTTCTGACCTGACTGGGTAAAGAACAATGCATGTGTCTCAGGTTTGGAGAGAGAGAGTGTGTGTTCTTCATTCCCAAGGAAATGAGAGCCACCCCCCAGGACTGTAGGAAAGGTGGCAGGAAGGGTAAAGCACTAGATTTGGGGTCATGAAAGCTGGGATTCAAATCTCATCCCCTGTTTCTTAGTAGATTCTGGGTGGGTCACTTTAGTAACCCTTAAGGCTCAGTTTCCTTATCTGCAAAATGGGAATCACCATCATTAGTTGAGTGTCTGAGGCCACACTTCAACTCAGCTCTTCTTGACTCCAGGACCAGTGCTCTATCCACTGAGTCACCTAGTTCCCTAAAATTGGATTAATACCTATTATACCTCCCTCAAAGGGTTGTTATGAAGCTCAGATAATACTATTTTATACCTTTTGAAGTATTATTTTCATTCATTCCACAAGCACCTACTATGAGCTAGACACTACCACAAAACTAAAATGAATTTTATAAATGTTGGTAGTTTTAATTCACTTAGTAGCTCAAATATTATTTCAAAACACCAGCTTCCCATAGTGAATGACAAGAGCCATCACTGATCGCTGCTTAGAATTCTGTCCTTGGAACGAAAAAGACCTGACTTTGAATCTTGCTCAGACACATACTAGCTGTTCGACCCTGAGTAAGTCCCCCAACTAACTTCAACCTCATTGTCCTTGTCTGAAAAATGAGGGGGTACCCTTAACTGCCCCTAAGATCCCTTTCATTTATTGGATCCAGTAATCCTCAATGTTTGTTCCAAAGTGGAAGCCCAAATGACCGCCCCAAAATGGAAGCCACAAACAACTGCCCCACTGGAGCATGGGATAGGGAGACCCTTGGGAGCAGGATATGAAAACAGGCTAACTCCCAGATTATTGAGACCAGCTGAGCTGCCCCCCAACAAATCCACTTCCCCAAATCTAGAAGGAATAAAGGATCCATGGAAGGGTATATTTTTTTAAAAAGAAGAAAAGGGTGTGTTTGGGCGTATGGGAGTGCCTAAAATCCTCCTGGGTCACCTGCAGTGCAAGGTGTGTGTTTACCTAGAGTATAGAAATCTGGGAGGATGGGGCTGCCCAGCTAATCACCAGTAAGTAAACACATTTGCAAACAGCCAGCAACTGAGGTGAGCATCTCCATCTCTCAGGGGATCCCAGAGCTCTCTACAGGAAAAGGAAAACACCAGATCCTACAGTGACCTAAGTACAAGGACTTCTCGGTTCTGGATTCTGAAGCCAGTGCATTTTCATTTGATTCCATTTAGTGGACACAAGAGCCAACCTCACCAGGTGCTGAGGACACAAAATAGAGGCAGTTCCTGTCCTAAAGGAGCTGATATTCTAAGGGTAGATATGGGACATTACATAATACAAGAAAAGGAGAAAGGTTATTAATATTGTATCTCTCTGACCTCAGTTTCCTCAAATGAAAAATGGGTGTCTATCTCACAAAATTGTTGTGAGGATCAAATGAGATAATGTAATACAATGTAAACTTTAAAGTGCTACATAAATATCAGCTGCTTTATCACTATTGTTTAATAAAAATGATACTGTTGAAAACACTGACATATCTTGCTTGTAAAAGGGATGAAAAAACTTCTCTGGAGAAAGAGAACCTGGTTTCAAATCCTGCCTCTGATGGTCACCTTTCTGGGACTCAGTTTCCTCATCTGTCAAATGAGGAGTGAGACTGAGGCATCTAGATGGCACAATGGAGTGAGAAAAACTTAAATTCAACTTTTAAATCATATACTTACTATCGTTCGTCTTCCCTGGGCAAGTCACTTAACTCTGTCTCGTTTTCCTAATTTGTAAAATGAACTGGAAAAAGAAATTTCCTTATCTGTAAAATGGGGATAATAAGGATTGTTCTGAGGATTAAATTAGATAGTTTTTATAAAAGTACTCAGCCCAGTTCCTGTTACATAGTAGATTCTATATAATACTGCTTTTTTATTATTAGGGTATCTTCCAGCTCTAAGATCAATACTATTTCCTTCTCTCAATGATGGAGAGAACCTCGTGACTATGTTAAAAGAGAGAAATTGAACCATCTATGTCCCTCTCTTTAAAGATTGCTTAATTGCTTGTTTAAACTAGATATATAACTAGTAATGTTTTCATTAGTCCAATCCCGAGCGTAGTCTAACATTTGTTGGGGGACAGTAGAGCTCCAAGGATGGTTGTGCCATACTGAAGTACAATAAGGGCCCTGACAGTTCTAGGAAAGAATAGGACCTGTCTCCACTGGTGCCCTGGGACAAAGTCCAGTTGCCCCCACATAAGTTACAAAGTTCAAATCCGGTACCATTGACTGAGGGTCCCCCTTAAATTAAACCCTCAGCTCATAATGCAAGCCAAGAATGTGCCCTTCCCAGTACTGTTTCCCTGTTGTTGACTGAGAAATCTCCCCCCATCTGCCCTCCTCCCAGAATCCAAGGATATTATGGCTTCAGGACAATGGAAGCAAAACAATCCTGGCACACCTGGTCTCTGAGTTTCAGATACAAGGAAAAAAATGAAGAGGAAAAGAGTTCTGAATTGTGGTGCCAGCTGATTTCGAGCATCATTTAAAGTCTCTGGGCCTCAATTCCCCATCAGGGGCCCAGTGGGGAAAGGGATAAGCCCTCTTGGAAAGATCCAAAGGAAAAATAATATAGAAGAAACAGTGAGAATGGAAAACAGAAGTTCTAGGATGGACTTAGAAAGCCTTGGCTTTTTGGATGGGTGTTTTGTCCAAACAATGAAAATACCTGTTCCTCTTGGGTAATATGACCCTATAATTATGCATAAGCACCCAGGTGGGTGTGCTCCATCCCTACAATGAGAAAACTAGGAAACGGGGCTGACAAGACCCTTTCATGATCATTTCTATCCCCTATGGCCCATTGCATCAAATCAGCTCAGGTTACAGAGTCTCACAGCTGTTATATCACCTGTGGCCCACAATGACTGGCAGAAAGGATACGGGATTCATCCTGGAGACCTACTATGGGAAAGGAAGCCAAGGATGGCTAAACAAAGACCAACAAAGTATGAAACATAGACAGACTACTGAAAAACCAACCCCCCAGTGGGCTAGCTCGGTTCTTAGTCTTTTGGACTGCCCTCAGATACTTAACTACCCAAACACCTTTTGAACAGGATAGAAGAAAAGGCTTTCCTATGATGAAATCCTAATAACTCCATCATGTTTCTCTAAGAGAAGAAAATCAGAGTCTATATTCTGTTTCTTGAGAAAAATAGGGAAGTACTGGAGGGCCCTCTCTTTAGGCAGCTGAGGGAGGGAAAGGCAGCTCTTCTGAGTTCCCAATACCATTCTTTGCATCTCCATTGCTTCCTTCCCAACATACACTCTCCTCAGATCTTTAGATCACTCCCAAGCACAGAACAACTGCAGCCTCCTACCAGAAGCCTCTTCATTTTGTTGCTTCTTATTGTTTAAATTACTTTATATAACTTTTGTATTTTGTTGCATCCTCCAAATAGACTATAAACTTTTTGGGGGTAAGAATTGCCTTGTTCTTGTTTTCCCCCTATATATATATTAAATATACAATCAGTGTTGTAGTGGGCTTAAATCTAAAACCACCTCAAAGCCTCCAGGAAGCTAGAGAATTAAAGAACGATTTAGAACTTTTGGATCTAGGAGAATCCGGCTTTCTAGAAGAAAATCTAGAAAGGATCTTACAGGTTATAAAGCCCAACTTTGCCGATGGGGAAAGTGAGGCACAGTGAGGTTAAAATAACTTGCTCCACATCATATGTCTAGTAAGAGGCTAGGGAAGGATTTGACTCCAATCTTCTTAATTTCCTAACTCCTAACTTCCTAACCATGATCCTATCCCCTAGGCCAGCAATATCCTTAATATATTATACATGGATAAACTAAGGACTATAGAAATGAAATCGATTCCCACCTGCCTACCGTTTGTTTGCTCTCTGGAAAACCAAACGATGCTTGGGAAGAAGCAGATAGGAAATTTCAATTCATGGGAACACCCTACTGCCAAAGACCAACTTCTAGAGGTTTCTTGTCTCCCACCAAAGGAATGGCTAACTACTGGTCTCAGGACACCTTGTGGGTGGCCAGATGTTTGCCTGCTGCTCCAGAAATCTTGACTTTAAATCCCTCCCCCCTGAGTGCCTCATCCTGATTTGCTTAGCTGGCGTTTGGAGAGTTGGGTTTCTGGGTGCTGAGCAGAGTCTCTGGTGGCCAAGCCCCATTGACAAACAAAAGATTGTCTGTTTGCTTGCCCTGCCTTCAGAGAGGCTTAAGGACATTTTTGTCATTTTTAAACAGCTAATATCATGAGGGGGGAGTGAAGGAGAGGGGGAAGGAAAAAAGAAATTTAAAAAAAAGTTGTCTAATCTCTTTAAGTTTAATCTTTGATTTTTGAAAATTCCAGCCCAGATGCAGATTGTTCTATTTGATTAATTAGGTCAAGATTACCTCGAACAGTGGGGCTCTGCTAGCTTTTGGAAACTCTTTTTGCTTCTTTTTTCCTTCTGGGTGCAAAATTAGGGATCCTGTGGCTGAAGGGCAGGTAATCCTTCACTAAAGAACTTGGAGTTGGGTCTTAGTGAAGAACTCACGTTTGTGTTGGAAAATATGCAACAGTCTCTCCATGGTATTCAGACCACCAATCTTTTTTTTTTTTTTTTTTTTTTGCTGAGGTAATTAGGGCTAAGTGACTTGACCAGGGTCACACAGCTAGGAAGTATTAAGCCAAACCACCAATCTTGTTGGATCATTCTTTTCAGAGACCAAGGTATTTGTCCATGGAGACTTCTTTATGTAAAGGCCACGAGGACAACTCCTTAGGCTCTCCCTAGAGAAACGCTTTAGTTTCTAGAGATGATCATGGACCCATATCAACATGACTGGCTATTTCATGGGATAGAAAGTTTCTTTGATAAAAGTCTCTTGGGTTCCAAAGATTATTTTTTTTAGAAAGTAGAACTGATAACATTAAAAATAATAACAATATCTGACATTCTTATAACACCTTAAATTTTATAATATATTTACATATTTTTTCTAATTTAAGACTTACAACCATCATGTGAGGTAGGGGCTTGGAGTATAGCATCTTATTTTACAGCTGAGGACAGTGAGATTTAGAGGAGCTAAATAATTTCCCCATGATCACCCAGATCTTCCTCTGTCTGTGAGGTATGATGGAGAGAGTGAGGAGCATTGATTTCTAAGTTTGAATCCTGCCTCTAGCTTACCTGTGGAACCTTGAACAAATCCTTTCCTTTTCCTGGTCCTCAGTTTTTTTTCCATTTGTAAAGTGAGAGAGTTTGGGCCTCGAGGTCCTTTCCAGATCTGTGATCTCTATAACTTCAAGTACAGCATGTAATCTACTATAACACACACTTATTCTGATCTAACTACTAAAAAAAAAATTCAGGGTAATATAGAAAGAATCCTGAACTTTGGCTCATAACGCAGAAGTTCAAATCATGGCTCTATCAGGTACTATCTATGGGATGTTGGCAAGTGATTTCACTTCTCTAGGACTCAGTTTCCTTTATTATAAAATGAGGGAATTAGATTAGATGGTTCCCAAGACTGTCTCTAGCTCTAAACCCCATGATTTCCTCTTCCAGCAAAGCTCCTGAAGGCAACAACAGCTTTCTTTGAGTTCCCTAGATAGCTCGCACTTAAGAATCAAGGAATTCAGTCCTAAAACAGCTTGATTCCCCCTTAGTAATTCTTCCAATCTGTTAGCAGTTTAGAAACCAGTCCTTTGGGGCTTTTACCTCTAAATCAAGTCCTCTTGCTCTTTTAAGATTCTTTCTTGCTTCTTATGCCTATAAACTCTGTTGTCCCCATCACACAGAAGGAGAAAAAAAAAGTCAACTCTGGGTGCCATTTTTGAGGAAGGAAATTAATAAGCTGGAGAATGTTCAGAGAAAGACAACCGGGATGGTAAGGGACTACTAGAAGTAATTGAAGGTGTTTAGACTGGAGAAAATAAGATTTGGGGCTGGGGAGAGGGTGGGGGTTGGGAGATCTCTGTTTTCAAGTTTTTTAAGGTCTGTCATGAGGAAAATTAGAATTATTCTACTCGGCCCTAGGCAACAAAACTAGCAAGAACAAGTGGAAGATGGAAAGAGGAAAATTCAGGTTTGATGTTGGGAAGTGCTTCATAATAAGTCAAATGGCCCCAAAGTGGAATGCCTTGGAAGAGAGGATATTCCCCCCTCTCTGGAGATCTTCAATAGAGGTGAAAGGAGATTCTCTGCCTCAGTCTATACCTAGCCTTAATCAAAGAATGGGTAGTGCCTCAGTCAAACTGAGACCTAGTGAAGACCTTAGCTTAAAAAGCCCAAGGACTCCCACTGCATCCAGGGCTATCTGATCTCTATCTGGTCACTAGACCCAGATGGCTTTGGGGGAGAAATAGAGGTAGGTGCCCTTGGTCAGCCCTCCCTCACTTAAATCCAGTTCACTTGCATGTCATAGCATCATTTCTCTGATGTCATGGACTTCTTCGAGAACAAAAGACAAACAACAACAACCTCTTAGGAATATTGTAAAGTCAGAAATGTGTAGGACTGTACCTTTGAGGAAACCTCCAACTCTGATTCTTTGATTCTCCTAAATTCCATAAAATATTCAGAAGTTTCATAATTTTTTTCCAAGATAATGATAATGATAACTCTTACATAGAATTTAGTGTGTACCAGACACTATACGAAATACTTCCCAAATATTATCTCATAACAACCATTAAGGGAAGGAGCTATTATTACTCTCCATTTTACCGAAGGGAAAACTGAGGTAAAAGCCAAAAAGACATGCTAGGTCACACAGGTAGTAAGGGTCTAAGACTAGATTTGAATCCAGTTTCTTTTGACTCTAGGTTTGAGATTCACAACAAGTTATTTAAACAATACTATCTTAATTTATAATTCATAATCCAGTAAAGAACATTAGCATAAGCTAAGAGACACAGGGACTGTTAACAATAATATTAATTGTGATATAAAAATTAATAATAATTTAATTGTAATATTTTCATAATGCATTAGGATCAACAAAATGCTTTCTGAAAACAATCCTGTGAGGGTCTGTGAGGTGAAATAATATCTCTTCCAACTGGAGCCTGCACCTTCTCTAAAAAGAATGTCAGAGAGGGACAGTGCAGTGAATAGATCATCAACCTAAAGGCAGGAAGACCAGAGTTCAAATCTGCTCTCAGACACTTAATATTTCCTAGCTGTGTGACCCTGAGCAAGGAAGGAAGGAAGGAAGGAAGGAAGGAAGGAAGGAAGGAAGGAAGGAAGGAAGGAAGGAAGGAAGGAAGGAAGGAAGGAAGGAAGGAAGGAAGGGAAGAATAAAGAAAGAAAGAGTGACCAGGGGCATGAAGTGGGGATAGGGGTGCACCAGAACATTAACTGGCTTACCCAAAATCACCCAAGCTAAGACATGGGACCCAGACCCTTTCAGCATTGAGCCTGGCCATCCCCAGGCTCTACGCCCTACTGACTCTTTTATGAGTGATAAAAGAAATATAGCATGTATTATCACTAAACCTCTGGTGCTAGGAAGTCCATTTAACCTTCTTCTCCTATTTTACTTCTGACCCTTCTGTAGCTTACAGGCTGCAGTTTTTGAGTCAATATTTGCTTTCCCTTAGCAGTTAAATGCAGTTTGGTGTTAATATACAGACACGTTTTCTATAGGTTTGGGGGTGGGCAAAGAAGGAAGTGCAGTATTTGTGTTTGAAAGAGGCTGAGGGCTCCAAAATGTTTCCTTGGCTCCACTTCAAACCACACAGCTCCACCAAGCACTCCAGCCTCCTCTCCTTTCTCCCAGAATTTACCTTCTGTCTCTCTGACCTTCTGAAAGAAACTCATTGGAGAGCTGAAGCTTCCCTGTGATGGCCGTGGAGGCCCCTTGTATTTTGGGGAGTGAAACCAAACAGTCTTTCAACAGGCCCCAAATCAAATTCTTTTTTTTTAAGCAAGGCTCTTGCCCAGTAGGAAATGAGAGGTGTTTACTTTCTGATACAACATTGGTAAACAGAAAAAAAATCAAGAGAAATGAGCCCAAACAGAACTTTTAAGACTGCCGACTTTCTCTGCCCCTCCTGGAACATCCAGGGCCTTCTCCCTGCCCAGAAAAGCTCTCAGGGCAGCTCTGCCAATGAAATGCCCACACCCAGATCTGCCCTCTTCTCCTAGTCCCCTGGCCCTAGCCGGAGGGAGCCATCCATCAGCCTTAACGGGGAGTGAAGGAAGGGAGAGAAGCCAGCCTTCCCTCCCAGAGCTGGGTGAGGAGGCCTTAGCATTCAGCCAAGACTCCAAACCTTTCCTTCTTTTTAAGATTTTCACCGTAGACAGAAACAGGCAGCCCAACAGGGCACGGGATGGAGAACCTGGCGAGTTGATTGCCCAGCTTTTCTTTGAACCTGACCTTGAAACCTGCCGCCCTCCAGAGTGAAGGAGGATTTCACAAGAGCCATAGAGATGGCTGATGGGAAGGTCCGGCCTATCTCCAAGTATTTTAAGATTGTCATAGAGAAGGAAGATCAGACTCCTGCTTGGCCCTAGAAGGCAAGACTAGGAGGAGTTAGATCTACAAATTTGGAACCATTCCTTTTAGCCTTATGGGGGAGAAGTGGGGTGAGGGGAATCCTTCTAATGAATGAGAGCTATTGAAAAATGGAATGAAGCATGACGGGAGACCCTAAGGGTCACTAGTTTGGGGGTGGAAGACATAGCAGAGGTTACTTAATTCCATCAGTTCATCTACTTGGAGCTGGGACTCAGTTTCCTCATTTGTAAAAAGAATGGACCAGATGTCTTCTGAGAGCCCTTTCCCCACTGAGCCTCAGTTTCCTACTCTGTAAAATGGACTGGCTGAACTATATGGCTTCCTGCTCTAGATCTATGATCCTTTTGGGGTTGTCAAAGAAAAACCGAATGACTCCATGCCAGGTTTAGGCACAAATGGGACTAGATAGCTTCAGGGGTTCCTTCCAGCTCTGAAATTCTGCAGTCCATTTGTTTTCCTAGTTGTGAATCCCCAGGGAGAAGGGGCAGGGAACTAGCATGACCATCTTTGGAGCTGGTAACCATTTGGTACTTATTTGCAAGACTGAGTCACTGACATGGAGCTCCTGGTACTGGAGGACTATCACAAGCTTCTTCCAATCTGACCATGGCCCTTGGCTGCTCGCTGGTAAAATATTGGCTGGGTCTTCCAGTGTTTCCCTCTCTTAATTGCCTTCCCCTGTCCCTTTTCTGAGCTAGTGAGTAATCTGCCCATTTCTAGTTACGGACACTTCATAAATATTAATCGTAATAATAAAATGACAGAATGATCCCTTTTCCCTCTCCAACTGCTCTGCCATACTTCCCTTGTCCTTCTTCCAGAAACCACATTGCACATGCCTTTGCTTTGGCCAATTTTCTCAGACTGCATAGACTTTAAAAAAAATAACTCCCAATCCCAAACTAATATAAATAAGTTGAAACCTTAAAAAAAAAAAAAGTCCCTCTAATGCTTCTATTGTGCGGGTGATTGCTCATTTCCCAGCCATATAATTAGCACATAAAGTACTCTCTCCTTCAAATTAAATGGGGGTAATTGGCTGGTTTTTAAAAAAAACTCATTTAAATACTAAACCCTTAGGGGGAAAAATTGTCATTGTTTATCTGTTAAACTGAGTAGCATTTTAAGCATTAGGGACTAATTTTGCAGGCTTATCTACAAGTGTGGGACCCAAGAACAGAAGCCCACAGGGGAGGGTGATGTTGAACAAAGTCTTGGCAATTCCTAGGGGACTTGGGCTCACAGGGAGAAGAGAATACTTTCCTCACAATTCTGGGAGGTAGGTGGAGCAGGTGTTATTATCCTAATTTTAGAGATGAGAAAACTGAGGTTCCAAGAATGCCCAATGTGACTCAGCTGGTAAAATGAGTATGTGGGAGCAGTGCTAGAATTTAAGACCCTTTCCACCAGATGTCTTCATATCTTTCTAGACTCATCTCAAATTACTGCCTTGCTTATACTCTAAACTCCAGCCAAGCCCTGCTATTCCATTTTCTGGTCTAGTTTTTGGGGATGGGGCCACAAGTTTTTTTGTTTTTGTTTTTGTTATTGTTTGTTTGTTTAGTACCTAAATAAATTGCTTGGTTCTATTTGGAATTAGAGAAAGTAGAATTTTCCAGCTGAGACTGGGCTGAACATACCTAACGTAGGGTGAGAAGAGTTGAGTACTAGGGCACAGAAATATGAAGGGTATTGATAATACTTACACTTTTCCAGCACTCTAGAGATGACTAACTATGGTGCTTAATTAAGAATAATCGGTTAAAAGAGGAAGATGCCAAATGGGGCCCCTCCTCACCTGGCAGCTGTTGTTTTAGGTGTGAACCTTCCTAATCTGAGCCAATCTGCTATTTTCCCAGTCCCACAGTAGCCTCTTCAGAAACCTGGCTGTGACCCAAGGTCCCTCTGTCAATAAGGACTTGTGTCCCCACCTCAAAATGAATCAATCTTAAGTGGCTTCGAGGATGTGCTACATTCTGCTTGCTACAGGCACCAAAATTGCTGATAACAAGTAGACCAGGTGAACATATGTGATCCTGGAAAGATGTACTAGGTACACACCCTGCCACACCATCGATGGGGGGAAGGGGAAGAGAAAGGGAAGAACCAATGGCAATCTGCCCCTCAGGATGGGCCGGCACACTCAGCATTCTTGGCACACTGTTCTAGGCACTAGAGTTTTGTAGATGGAAAAACTCTTAAGCACAAAAGTTACCTTCCTTATCTTAAAAAAGTCCACCCCAAGTCAAGTAGAATACTTAAAGGGAAAAGGGACTTTCAGTATCTTCTGCCCCCAGTTTTCATTTTAAAGGAAAACAAACAGGTTTGGAGAAGAAAAGAACATAACTATCTAGTATGACAGAGAAAAGACTAGAATCCATGACATCTGATTTCTGACTTCCGGTCCAATATTCCCTCCACACTTGAGTGAATGTAAGCTACTTCTATAAATAATAACAACAAAATGATCAAATTAATATATTATTCCTCTCCTCTCCCAGCCCCCATCAAACAAAATCTAGAGGGGTAGTAACTAAAGATCTTTAATTGTTTATTATTATCAAAAAATTTTTCCTTCAAATTGTATTTTTTTAATATTCCCTGAAAAGAGGAGCAAATGAGTTCCTTCTCACAGCTCTGCTTATGATAACATTTTAAACTAAAACAAAGGATAGAGACATGAAAAAAGATAAGATAGATAATTCCAACATGAAATTGAAAAGCTTTAGCCAAAAAAAAAAGTCATTATGGATAACATAAGAATGGGAATTGATGGCAGAAAAAAAGGTCTTTGCAGGAAAATCTCTCTAAAAAGGGGCTCAAACACAAGTTATGTAGAGAATTAAAGCAAATCTGTAGGACCAAGAGCAGTTCTTCAATGGATAAGGAGCCAGAGAGAACAAACAGTTCTCAAAAGATTTAATCTCTTAATGACTATAAAAAACAATCTAAATTGATAATAAAGTGTTAGAGAGAGAAGAGAGGGACAGTAAGTGAGAGAGGAGAGAAAAAGGGGGGAGATGCAGAGAGAGACAGAGATAGACATGAAGACTGAAATAGAGAAAGAGATAAAGATAGAGACAGAAATAGAGAAAGAAACAGAACTATATATCATGCTCCTCAAACTAGCAAAAATGAGAAAAAGACATGAATAATTCATGTAGGATGAACTGTGGAAAGATAGGTATCTTTATGCATTATTGGTGGAGTTGCGTATTAATACAAATATTCTGCAAAGCAACTTGGAGTTATGTAGTGTTTAAAAAATGAATTAATGTCCATATTCTTTAAAAAGAGCCTATTCCCAAAATACATATGGGCGATGAATAAGGAAGAGATGATGATTCTCTATGGCAAGAGAAAGATTTGTAATAGAAGAAGCTGCCAAGTAGGTTAATGTGAATTTTAATTATACTGGCACCTCCTAGATCCCATGTAAATTTACAAAACACTTTATTTTGGTGACAATTCTGTTAAGTACATAATCCAATATGCCCATTTTACAAATGAGGAAACTGAGGGTGAGAAAGGTGAAGTGTTTTGTCCAAGATCTCACACAGCTGAGAAATAGTAGGCAACATTGGAAACCAGGACTCCCGATTTCCAATCCTGTACTTCTCCCACTATAACCACAGATAGAGATAGAGATAGAAATCGATATGTATATATATAATTGTGAGCATATCAGGATGGCTGGCACCCACTGCTAAAATCTGTCACCCTCGAGAATAGCCCTCACTCTCCTAACAGAGCGATTCAGCATAGAAGAAAGAACATTGGCTCTTGAGTCACAGGAGCTGAGCTGACATCCTGCTTTTGATCCTTAGTATTTCTTCCTTTCTGCCTCCCCTAGGACAAAGTATTTACACGTTCCTAGGTCTCCTCTGACTCTTCAGTGATCATCTGCATACAACTTTTACCTACATAATCTCATTTTATTTTCATCATGAGATCGGTGCTATTATTATCCCAACTTTGCAGATGAGGAAACTGAGGCTGAGATAAGAATGTCTTGTCCAGGATCACAGGGCTAGGATAAATCTCAGATAAAAGATTTTCTTTCCAAGCTGTTCCTCATCCCCATGCTCTTTATCCTCCATGATAATAGCACAGCCTGGTCACAGGTGCTTGATGAAAGGTTATAGGAATAGAAAAAAAAATTCAAATAATGCTCCTGATGCCTGTGGGGTTACTCTGAGACCTGTCCCGTGGTTATCAGCCCATCCTTCAACACTGGGCTGAGGTTTCAGTTAATTATATCTATCAACACACAAGATGAGAAGCAAAACAGAAAGGGGATGGGGGCGGCATCCTTGGAGAGAGCAGAGAATTCTCGAGTTAGTCCCCACCTCGGAAATTCCCCACACAGTAGCCTCAATCTTTGAAACACGGCCACACTAATCGCATAATTACACCCACTAAACTTGCATGTTGTGGGAGGGAAGTTACATCACATCATACAGCCAGCTCTTGGATTGCAGGAGGCTGGAAGGAGAAGAGCCAGTCAGTCAGGCAGTCCATTAATCTGTCAGTTAACTATATTTCTTAAGCACCTACTGTGTGCCAGCTGGTCTGCTAAGTGCTAGGGATAAAAAAAAATTCTCTCTCTCTCTCTCTCTCTCTCTCTCTCTCTCTCTCTCTCTCTCTCTCTCTCTCTCTCTCTCTCTCTCTCTCTCTCTCTCTTTCTCTCTCTCTCCTCCCCTCTCTCTCTGTCACTTTCTGTTTCTCTCTCTGTCTCTCTTTCATACATATACATACATACACACACACACACACATATATATATATATATATATATACACATACATACATACACACATATTCCTGGCTCTCAAAGAGTTCATAACAGGGAAAGCAACATGTAAACAACTATGTACAAACATAAGATAAAGACAGCCTAAATTGGACATAGTCTCAGAGAAATGGTGATAGTTTTAAAGAGATCTGAGAAAGGCTTCTTGTGGAAATAGTGCTGTAGCTGAGATTTAAAGGAAACAGGGAAACGTTGGGAAGCCAGGAAAAGGTGATTAGAAGGGAAAATGTGATAAAAATGCAAGAGAAAGAAAGAATGGATGGTTAGGGGAACAACCAATCAGAGAGCAGTGTTTGCTTTCTGGGCTGCAAAGAAATAGACTAACCAGGTGATAGTGACAAATAATAGTGTGGGAGGTGGGATTGTGAAGGGACTATGTGTGTGTGTATGGGAGGTGGGTATTAATTGCCTTTTAAAGGAGACATTTTCAAGATAAAATCTAATTATATATTTGTGCCTTTAAACATTTACAGGATATTGCTGGATTCTTCAGTCTCTTTATCAAAAAAAAAAAAAAATCTAATCAATAATTTCCAGAGACAGGACAGCTCAATGCTCTAGGCAACTAAGAAATTTATTCTGAGAAGGGTCTCATAGGCTTCAGTAAATGATCAAAAGAGTCCATGATACATAACAATCATAAAAACCTTGACTGGCTCTAACATGAATGATCCAAGTCTTTATGTTGCAAAAAAAGGGCACCTACCTGCATGAGAGAGGAAATCCCCTCATTGGGGAGTTCCTGATACTAATAAAATCACTAGTCCAGTTCCTGTCTCTGTCCCTTATTATTTCCAAACTCTGCTCAAGGGAAAGCGTTGTGAAACTTTTCCTGATGCTCCAGCTGTTCTTGCTTAGGATTATTTCCAGTTTAATCTGTATATATCTTATTCGTATATAATTATTTGCATATTGTCTCCTCCGTTAGACTATAAGCTGTTTGAGGACAAGGACCCTGTTTTTGCCTCTCTATGTATTCCTTGTGCTTGTCACATACATTTATTATTATTATAAATATATGTGTATATGTATATATATGTATATATACAAATAGGAGATGCTTGATAAATGCTTATTGATTGCCAGACTAACTGATACCCTTCCCTGCTCCTGAAAAAAAAAATTACTCAACCCACATTTTGTTTTACATTTGTTTGTATTAGAAATATATCTGTATGCATGTTTGTGTTTACATACTTTTATATACTTATATTTATCCTCCACAAAATACTCAGCCTCTATTTTGTAAATATGATAAATATATATGGATATCTATCTATACATAGTATACATATTTTGTTTATATAGTGTATATATATTTCATTTGCATGCAAATATCATAAATATATGCATCTGTGTATATACATGAACACAAGTTTACATATACACATTTGTAATTATTATAAACCTACATATATTTGCACATATGTATGTGTATACATATTACACACATACAAGTATACCTGCTTATTTGCATATTGTTTCTTCCAATAGCATGTGAGTTCCTTGAGGGACTCACCCAGTGTCTGAAACATAGCAGGTGTTTAATAAATGTTTACTGGTTTGTTGATTGTCTGGTTGATAATTCATCATTTTTGTTGCCATTGCCACCTATTAGCTGTGAGATCACATAGACAAATGATCAAATCTTACTTATAAAATAGGAATAATAATGTTCCCTATCCAACTCTTCTTTGCAGAGGTGTGGGATATCACATACATTATCAAACAAGCTTTTGTTGATTTGTGCTGATTCATTATGTTGAACTGCTTCTCCCTTTCCTTCCCCCACCACTTAAAAAAAAATCTTTATTATAAGGAATGGCTCACTGGGGAGGACAGTGTGCAGGAGACTTTCAGAAATAAAGGCAGTGTGAAAACAAAAGATATAAATAAAAATGCGATTAAAACTACAATTTAATTAATAGCACTTTCTCATGTGGGTTTTGTGAGGAGCAAATGAAATTATGTCCTTTAAAGGTGGTTAAGAATAAAATAACAACTAAGTGCCTAGTACCATGCCTGTAATATAGTGGATGTTTAATAAATGTTTGTTGAATTGAATTATCTCTGATCTTTACCTATTTACAGGAAAATAACTTATGCAGAGTAGAAAAAATAGCCTTGGGTTTGCTATCAGGAGAGCTCTGCCAGTCCCGGGTTCACTGAATTATAGGATCATCCCTATTGACTTAGAAAGGAAACCCAGAAAAGAGGTGGGACTTGCTCACAATCACACAGCTAACCTAAAAGAGAATCTACACTTGAACCCAGATATCCTGACTCCCAGATCAATTGTTTTTGCCAGGCTACCACAAGTCCTCTCTTTTGAACGTCTACAAACAGGAGAGAAGTTTTCACTGTTTCCCACTAACACCTGACATTTCCAGGGCCCTTCAAGCTCTTTAAAGCACTTTGTGTACACTATTTTATTTGACTCTCATTACACACCACGAGGACATGGCAACCGTTGTAAGAATCTCCATTTTGGGGGTTAGTAATATAGTCAAAAGTCTAGGTTGAGTAAGGTAGGTGGCTCAGTAGATAGAGCACCAGCCCTGGAGGATCTGCTGAAGGCCCAACCTCAAACACCTACTAGTGACCCTGAGCATGTCACTTAACCAAGTGGCTCCACCAAAACAAAAAGAAAACAATAGTTTTCTATAAAAACTGATAGTAGGGAATGGACGTTCAGGTTTTCCTGACTCCACATTCAGCACTGTCTCCCCTTTCTCCTATTTTCTCCCATTCTTTGGTCTATAGAACCGTAATAAGCGTTCTTCCATGACTTTTAGTTCATGGCCTGCCCCTGCAAGGCCGCTCAGTCCACACTGCATCAGGTGGACTTACATTCTTGGCTTATACTCTGTGGAACCTTCGAGCACTCGGCCCCAAAGCTGGGGACGGTGGGGGGCACTCCAGGTGTTGCCAGAGCCACGAGAGAAAGGAAAACTTAATTAAAACAGAAACACTTCCTAGGGTCTTGTCCTGCCTGATAACATTCCTTTCATTTTCCAATAGGCTGCATGTGAATTATTGTATTCAGCTTTTCTGTTCATTAACAAACCAAAAATATTTTTAATTCCATTTTAATTGGGATTAAAATATGGAGCAAAAGTTGATTTGATTGGAGTTAAATCGCATAGTACATGAAGCAGAAAGTTGAAAGCAGTGGACATTCTTTCCACATCAGTGAATATTTCTATTGATGCCCCCAAATAAGTAACATTCATATTTTCTTTCTTTTTCTTTTGTATTTCTTTCTCTCTGTTTCTTTCTTTTGTTCTTTTTTTTCTTTCTCATGTCTTATTTTTCTTTCTTTTTCTTTTTTCTTTTTTTTTTCTTTTTTCTTTTTTTACTGTTCCTTTCTAGCTCTCTTTTCTGTTTGGTTCTTTTGGTTTGGTTTCTTTTTCCCTTCCTTCTGTCTTTTACTTCTTGATCACTTTCTCTCTTAAGTCATATAGAAAAATAATAAATGAATAAATAAGGAAAATAGACCATTTGTGAAAATTCTTTGTAAAAATGTACTACACACACACACACACACACACACACATATTTATAAATGTATGTGTCTGTGAGTAGATCTAGATGATACAGATATACCTCTGACACATATTGACTCTGTGTCTAATATAATCTTTCAGTGTCCTCAAGAAAGATAAATAGACAGACTGATGAACAAATGGGTAAATAGATGGAAGGAAAGAGACAGATTGGAAATAGATGAGTAGATAAATGGATGGAAGGATGATAGTAGATGTATGGATGGATAGTAGATAAATATATTTAAATGTGTGGTTTCTTTGAGTTTAGGAAATCTCATTGAGGAAAGCCCCTTCACCAATCCAAAATAATTCTTCAATTTATAGTTTTAGGAAATTAGTTATCTGGAACACTGAGTGAATTGCTTAGGGTTACACTTGACTATGCCCTCTTCT
Source organism: Antechinus flavipes (assembly GCF_016432865.1). Classification (NCBI taxonomy): domain Eukaryota; kingdom Metazoa; phylum Chordata; class Mammalia; order Dasyuromorphia; family Dasyuridae; genus Antechinus; species Antechinus flavipes. Next base: position 605,913,265 of record NC_067400.1, read on the forward strand.
TGAATCTCACTTCTGACTCTGATGCTAATTATCCACCACACCAGCAGGCCTCTCAAATATATCTCTTTCTAAATATTGTAATCTGTCCCTGGGATGATCTGGACATTGGATTACTTATCAGTGGGAAAAGCCCCAGAAGGAAGGGGATTTTTATTCAGAACCACTTCTGAAGTAATTGGACAAGCTTCGGCTTTCTTCCTTTCTTCCTTCCTTCCTTCCTTCCTTCCTTCCTTCCTTCCTTCCTTCCTTTCTTTCTTTCTTCTTTCTTTCTTTCTCTCTTTCTTTCTTCTTCTTTCTTTCTTTCTTTCTTTCTCTCTTTCTTTCTTTTCTTTTCTTTTTTTTCTTTCTTTCTTTCTTTCTTTCTTTCTTTTCTTTTCTTTTCTTTCTTTCTTTCTTTCTTTCTTTCTTTCTTTCTTTCTTCTTTCTTTCTTTCTTTCTTTCTTTCTTTTTCTTCCTTCCTTACTTTCTTTTTCCTTCCTTTCTTTTCCCTTCTTTTCCTTTTCTTTTTCCTTCCTTCCTTCTTTTCTTCTTTCCTTCATTCCTTGCTTTCTTTTCTTTCTTTACTTGCTGTGTCCTCACTCCACTGTTCACCCCTATGGGAATAAATAATTAAAACAGGAAGGTGATGAGGAAGTGCCTGCAGATGCCAGGGGCTTTGAAAGGAGAGCTTAGTACAGTCTGACCCTGCTCCAGGCCTGGGGCCTTCACTATCTTTAATCACATTAGCCCTACGTTTTGTGTTCAATGTTATACAGTAGGTACAGCCCAACTTAGAGAAACACTCCTTGGTGAGGGTAAAATGCTATTCCAAAAGGAAATGTCTCTCTATGAAATCATTACTAATAAAGTGATCTGATGGACATGGTATTGAGCGGCCTATCATACTCATGAATACAACCCAAGAATAATTTCCAGAGTTCTGGACAACTCGCCCGTAGAAGTCGATCTTGAAATGATTCTTGTTTTTCTAGTTCTTGCATACTTAGACGCATCCTCATAAGATTGCCCCTTCTAAATAAGTGAGCATTGTCTCAGGAAGAAACCCCCATTCTCAACCCAGTCTAGTCTGGTCTAATCTGGGAAGGTAGTGAGAGAGAGGGAGAAGGAAGGAAAGAGATTCAGAGACAAAGAGAGAGAAAAAGAGACAGAGAGAGAGAGAGAGAGAGAGAGAGAGAGAGAGAGAGAGAGAAACTCTAGAGTAAACAATGGTGGCCTTCAGCATCTGTATCATTTTACAGGCTGAATGGATGTGTTTAGCAGCAAAGCTTCCAAAATGAAATCATAAACCAGGCATAATCAACTTGGGCTAAGATAAAGATTCTTTAAGTAACTGTGGAAGCTAGACTTGTTTCAGTTCTGGTAATGAAGTTTCCTCCCCCCTTTCTTTTTTTTTTTTCTTTTCCCCCAGTCACATAGATTATGCCAATAAGAAAATGAAATACATTTGCTACATAGGAAAAAATAAAATTAAAAATTAAAACAAGAAATAACTCCCTCAAAAAAAAGTCACGGTGGGTGGGGGTAGCAGTGGGGGTGAACAGGGATGTAGGGGAAAGCTCTCCCAAGTGCATCGTCTGAGTAAGATGATATCAGATGTAGCACACAGAGACAGCAAAGTTCAAGAGACAAACATATATCAGTTTTTGGCAAACTCCTCGCCCCACTGTTATGCGTTTTACATAACTTGATGCCAAATAGTAACAAGCCCCCCTTGCCAAAATCCACGAGAGGTCAAGCCAGGATCGGCCTGTGAGCTCAGAGATGCTGCTTTAAAAAGCCCAGGACTGAATTCTATTTTGAGTTTTGAAAAAACATGAGACTGTCTGGGTCTCTTCCCCCACCCCTTTTCTTCTTTCCTTTCGTTTTTTTTTTCCCTTATTTTTAAAAGAGATAAATCTCCTCCCCCTCTGCCTCCCTGATCCAAGCCTTATTGCCCCGAGACAAGGCTTCCTTCCCTCACTTGCACTGTCATAGCCACCAGCACTGTTTATAACTTGGGAGAAAGTCATTGATAGTTGCAAGCTGATGGGGAGGGGGGAGGTTCTTCATCTGTAACCTGAAAGGGGTGTGGGTGGTGGACTACACGGCTTCCAATGTTCTCTCAGTTCTAAAACAATGGTCCTATGAAATGGAACTTCATCTATGCTGGGGATGGGGGTGGGAAAAGATTCCTTCCACCCATGCAGATGAGCTCTTCCCCCTGTTTTATAGTCTTAGAGAGTTGCTTTGGAGATATTAAATGATTCCCCCAGGATCACACAGTATGTTGGCAAGATTTGAATCCAGGTCCTTGGGGCTTTGAGACCAGCTCACTAATTACCATGCCATACTGCTTAGCAGGGGGGTGTCTCTCTGCCTCCCTTTCTCTCCCTATCTCTGTATGGCTTGGTCTGCAGTTGACTTCCTTTCTCTTTATGTCCCTCTCCCCTTGTTTTGAGGGGGCGGGAGGACTCTTAACAAAGATACTGAAGTGGTTTGCCACTTGTTTCTTCAGATGAGGAAACTGAGGCAAACAGGATGAAATGACTTGCCCTGAGTCACACAGCTAGTAAAGTCTGAGGCTGGCTTTGAACTCATGATTTCTGATTCCAAACGCAGTGCTCTACCTAGTGTGCTACCTAGCTGTCTCCTCTGAGTCAGAGAAAGCGTTCAATAGTACTCCCTCCTCCCTAGAATGTAAACTCCCTTAGGGTGAGGAACCATTTTTAATTTGTTTGACAGCTATATTTGTTATTTGTTCATTTTTGTCTTTATACTCCCAGCATCCAGCCTAGTTAAAATTAAATGCATGCTTTTTTGAATGAGTAAATGAACAAACTTTATGGACAGGACCACAGAATCCACTGTCCTAGCTGTCTCCTTTGTCTCAGAGAAAGGGGTCAATACTGCCCCCTCCTCCATAGAATTTAAGCTCCCTGAGGGCGAGGAACCGTTTTTAGTTTGTTTGTTCAATCTCTATATTTGTTGTTTGTTCCTTTTTGTCTTTATGCTCCCAGAATCCAGCCTAGTTAAAATTTAATACCTGCTTTTTAGGAGGAGTGGTGGATAGGACCACAAAATCCAACCGTCCTTGCTTTTGGGTGTCCACATTCTGCTTACTTCCTGAACTCCTTCCTGCACCTCAGTGCATCCATCTGTGTAATGGGAACCTCGCAGCCTCGCCTCTAGCTCCTTCCCTTGAGTGCCTCACTAAATCTACATTTTGCCCAGGGCTGCGGAGTCCCGTTCCCTCCCACCCCCTCCCCAAACCCAAGGAAGGAGCAGCCCCAGAGTACAAAGTATCATTTATTAGGGAAGGCAAGCTGGAGGTTGTAACTAGGCTGACAGTATCCCTGGAAAGGGTATTGTTCCGCTCGGGGCCGAGGCTGACCATTTGGAAAATGAACTTGTAAAGGCCCCTGGGTACCTGCTGCTGGGAGGGAAGCGTGGGGGAGTGGGGGTGGGTGGGGAGGGGACTCCCAGGCTCGGAGCAAAAGAACAGGAAAGGGAGGCCGGGCTGTATGAGGCTGGGCCACAATGGGTCGCTTTTCTGGCCTTGTTTATTGAGACCGTCCGGAATATTTAAGCAGTTGTATATTCAAAGCGTCCCAGAGTGGGGGGAGTGGGGGGGAACGGTGGAGTGGGGGTGGGGGGTGGGGGGGAGAATTACCTAAAGAGCAGGGTTTGGCCGGGGCTCTGATCGATGCATAATCAGATAACTGCTCAGGCTTTTTTACAAGTCTTTAAGCAAAGATCACCCACTCAAATTCTAATTCCTTTTGCTAATTAAGCAGCCTGTTAATTGCTCTCGGGTCTCTAATGCCATGTCATTATGCTTTTTAACAGCCTCCCTGACAGCCATGGGGCTGCAAGTTCCACCTAAACAAAGACTCCAGCCAGCACTTAATGAATTAGCTTAATGCCGGGTATTCGCACTGGCCATTGGCCCGGCGCCTCAAGAGTGAGGGATTTCGTGGGATCATTTCATAATCTTTCAGTGGGGGGAACACAGAGAGGGAAGGGGGGGGGGAGAAGCAAGTTACAAATATTCAACACTTACTACAAGAGACAGCAAAAAGTACTGAACCCCATGTGAATGGAGAGCTAAGTTTTTTCTCTCCCTTTTCTTCTGCCCTGGCTTTGAATGTGGGCCCCAGTCAAAGGGACCCGCATAATTGCTTCCTCCAACAGAACATCCCCACAACCTTTAGAAGCCCCAGTCCCTGGGTTCTCAAGTCCCTTTGACGAGATCCTTGTCAGTCAGTGAAAGCCTGGATTGGCCGGGCTGGGGGTGGGATTGGAGGCTGGAGTTGGGGTGGGAGGGAGTGGGGAGGGGTACAGGCAAGGGCTCCTGGGCTGCTGGGGACATTTTGATGGAGTTTGGTGGAGGCTGGAGTCCAATATATTCATCTGGCAGAGGAAGAGACAGAAGCTCGCAGAAGGGAACTGAGTGAGCGTTAGGGTTGGAGGCCATTTTAGCCAACTGTCTTATTTTAAAGAGGAACAACCTGAAGCCCAGAAAGGAGGAGTGAGATCACATTATAAGCCAGAAATAGAAGAAAACTGGGAGATGATTGTGGCCAATTCTTTTAGTGACATAAAGGGGAAACTGAGTCCTAGAGAGAAGTAATTAATTGATCAGCACTGGTAGAAATCTCAAGGATCATGTCAACCAGTCTTAGAGAGAATTAATTAATTGATCACTACTGGTAGAAACATCAGGGATCATGTCAACCAGTCCGCTTATTTGACAAGGGGAGAAACTGAGGCCCACTGGGAGGAAGTGATTTCCTCACTGTCACACGGTAAGGAGCAGAGATAAGATTTATTGGAACCCAATTCCTTCAGCTCCAAATCCCTGCAGATTTTTTTTTTTTTTTGAAGCCATATAGAGAACAATTGAAGATTCATTTCTGAGTTAGTAGTAGAAATCACGGAATACAATCCTTTCTTTAGACATGTGAGAAATATGAGTCCAGAGGAGAATAAGCAAAAGGCAGCTAGTTGATGGAGTAGATAGAGCTTGAGGTTTGAAATTACGAAGACCTGAATTCAAATTTGACCTCAGACAATAGCTGTGTGACCCTGTTTGCCTCAGTTTCCTCATCTCTAAAATGGCAAGCCACTCCAGTATTTTTGCAAAGAAAACCCCCAATGGAAACATCTCCAGTATCTTTACCAAGAAAACGCCCAGATGAGAGAGTTGGACATGAGTGAAATGAGTGAAGAATTATATTAGCTAAACCAGGATTGAACCCAGTTCAGTTATCTCCAAATGCAATGCTCGATTAATTCTGCCTCGATGGTCCAAATCCTTCCAAAAATGGGACTCCCCCAACCTTTGTATCTGATCCTACCTCCTGAGCACCTGCACCTAGAAAACAGTCATTCCTCCTTGCACAAGAAATGTGGATTTCTTCCCCTCTTCCTCCTCCTTTCTCTGAATCACAGAATGTCTGAGTTGGAAAGCAGCTTGGAGGTCAAACCAGGTCTGAATAATCATCCTTTTTCCAACATCCCTGAGGAGGGGGTTAGCCAATCTTTGTTTACAGACCTCCAGTGTTGGGGAGCCCACCATTTCCCTAAGCAGCCCAATTCATTTTTGGATTATTCCCATTGTTAAGAAGTTTTTTCCTCCTGACATCAAGCCTAAATGTGCCTCTTAGCCAATTCCCTACATGGCTCCCCACTCTGGGTCCAAGCAAAACAAGTCTAATATTATCCTCTTCCTCAGGGCAGCTCATCAAATACTTGAAGACAGATATCATGTCTTGTTCCTTGCTCAAGCCTATTCTTCTCTAGGTTAAACACACCCCATATACATATATAGCCACCCCCAGTTTCTTTTGGGGGGAGCAATTGGGGATAGAGCTATTAAGTCTCTGAGGGCAAATCTGAACTCAGGTCCAGAGATTTATCCACTGAACCATCTAGTTGCCCATTATCCCCAATTTCTAGAAACGATCTTCCTAGGACCAGAAATTGAGCATGGAGATAGAGCTGAGATGTCTAGAGAGAGAAAGAGAGAGAGAGAGAGAAAGAGAGGGGGGGGGTGGCTTGTTGCCTTCAAGGAGCATACAATCTAATGGATGGCTGGTTATTAGGAACTTTTTTCCTTTTCTTAAACATGGACCAGTGGAAGCAATGGCAGGACCTCCCAGGGAGGAAGCATCTTTCACTGATGCAGTTTGATACTTATTCAGCAACTCTCAGACAATGCCCTAGAACCTTGATACTTGTCCAGGGTCACTCAGCCAGAATGAATCAGAGGCAGCTTTTGAATCCTGATCTTCCTGACGTGGAGGCTGCCTCTCTAAGCACTTTGGCCAAACTGAGCAAACTCATTGGTTTGGAATTTGTCTTACTCCCCCTTTCCCTCTACCGGCCTCTGCGGCAAGATTCTTGAGTTGAGAGTATTGTTTTTCTAAGAAAAATCCAATGTGGATTATGCCAAAGGTCCTTAGGCAAGGACAGAGCTTGGAGAATGTGGCCAGCTTTCCAAGGTGTTGCACGATGAGGAGTTGAGAGACCCCAGAGGGTGGACTTCCAGAGACTGCATGTGGTGGGATGGGGAGGGGGAGTTTCGCCACCATCCTGGGAGGAACAAGACGGTGAGAAGCAGTCTTCCCCTTGTTTAACTTCAAATGACTCTTTTCTTTCTTCCTTCCTTCCTTTCTTCCTTTCTCTTGCTTCCTTTCTCCCTCCTTTCTCCCTTCTCCTTCCTTTTTTCTTCTTCTCCTCTCTCCTTCCCTGCCCTCTCTCTTTTCTCTTCTACTCTCCCCTTCTCTCCTCCCCCTCTCTCTATATGTCTCGACCTCTCTCTCTCTTTTTATTTTTTCTGTCTCTGGATTTCAGTTGTTCTCTGTCTCTCTCTTTTCTCTTTCTCTGTCTGTCTCTTTCTCTTAGTTTCCCACATGTTACTTCATTTTATTCCTGGGATCAGTCCTGTTTAACTGGGTCCTGATGTGGAAATCTGGCAGAGAAAGGTCCTTGCCTTGCAAACCAGTCCTTGGAATGTACTAGGCCACTGAAAAATGGCCTGTAACCTGACCTCCGCCCCAACCCCTGGGCTTCTCCTCCAGGAGCAGCTAGACCAATGCTGGATGTACCAAGCTTTTCTCTAAAACTGGGACGAAATTGTTACCAGCTTTGCCTGGGGCCATGGTCTTTTCCCTCTTCAAATCATCACATGTATTCTCATTTGCTTACATGTTTATGCCCCACATCCTCATTAGACTGTGAACTCCTTGAAGGCAAGGATTGTGTGTGTGTGTGTGTGTGTGTGTGTGTGTGTGTATGTGTGTGTGTGTGTGTGTTTAAACTTTATGTCTTGCTCAGCTCATTGTCTGGCACATAGTAGTTGCTTAATAAATGTTTGTTGACTGATTGAATATGGGACTAGATTGGATTGAATTGCATCAGGTCAGGGGAGCCTTTGCAAAACAGACTTAAGCAGCCTAGAATCACCAAACTGAGACAGTGTGGAATAATGGATAAAGGAATTGATTTGGCCCTGTAGGGCAGTACAAAGAGTAATGGTTCAAGATTCAGTAACCTGGGGTTCAAATCTGGCTTCTGCTTCTTAACCCTCCATGTGACCTGGGCTTCTGTTCCTCATCTTCAAAGTAGAAAAAAAAAATTAAAACAAAACATCCCCCCAAAACCAACAAAACAAAGTCAAACAAAAGGACTAATTAGCCTCTGAGGTCCTTTCCAGCTATGATCTTATAATTATGCAGAGTTGCCTGTGTCTGTGCCAGAGTTCCTATTCGGGCATTTCATAGAACCTGACAATGATTGAATAATTTAAAATAAGGATCATCCAGAGGGCAATGGAAAGGTGAGAGGTGGGTTGCAACTCATTATAGACAAGGAATTACCAAGGAGAGCCAGAATAAAGATATCAAAGAAACTTATGCAGGAAAAAATAGGAGCAAGTCATGTGGCAAGATGGAGGAATAACCAATGGACAGTCCATGTGCACCATGGGAAATTAACAAAGGTCCTCTAGAATGGTGGATGGAACTTCTTGTGATGAACTCATGGGAACATAAAGGCAAGAGACCTAAGGGATTTCAGAAAAATTAAATGACTTCCCCAAAGTCATACAATTAGTAAATGTTCAAAGCCGGATTTGGTACTAGGTCTTCCTGATGGGCTGATCAGTGACTTATCCCCTATGTCACCCTATCTCTGTTCTCTTTGGTGGTATCTTAGCATTCTTATTTCAGCAGCAGCACAAGAAGAAGTCTATAATATTAGATTACTACATACTAGCCTTGCCAACACAGAAGGGTCTAGCCTATGTGTGTTGTTGTTCAGTCACGTCCAACTCTCCATGATGCCATTTTGAGGTCTTCTAGACAAAGATACTGGAGTGATATGTCTTTTCCCTCTCCAGATCATTTTGCAGATTAGGAAACTGAGGCAAACAGGTCAAGTTACTTTCCCAGTGTCACATAGCTATTAAGTATCTGAGGCAGGATTAAAACTTAATTTCAAGTCCAGTGTTCTCTCCACCACACCATCTCCTAACTCCTTATCCTATGAGCAGAACCCTCAAAATAGCAGGTACTCATACTGCCTTGGGGCCCTCCCACCATGACTTAGCTGTGGTTGCTGTTCTATAATTTAACCAAATCTCCAGAAATCTTGCCTTGGGGGAACTAAGCTCCCCTTCAGCTTTGGAATCCATGCCCTAAAACTGGGCTGTCCTGGTTGGTAAGATTCCTGCTCTAACTGACTCTAGAGCCCTGACCCAGCTTCGTCTTAGTCATTTTTACCTCCAACTTCCCCTTCCATTTCTTGCTTTAGGCATCATAATCAAATCAATATTTTCCTTGCTTCTGTAAAGAGTTTGTCAACCAACTGCTCTATAAGCTTGACATTCTTCAGAACAAAAGATTCCCCCCCCCTTATCACTCTCTTCTAGGTAGTATTCAATCCATTTTTTGAGGTCAGGGACTATTTCTCTTTTGTATTTGACTCGTCGTTTTCATACCTTTCTTTATTGGAAGGGATTCCTATTTTTTGGACAACCTGGATTCCTCATAAGAATCTTTTTTGAACTATCCCCAACCAGGGAGCATCCAGCCCCAACTATAGATCTCTTGTGAGGTCTTCACAAAGCATCTTCTGAGGCAACCCATTCCAGTTTGGGTTAGCCTTGTTTACTTTATTCTATGCTTAAATTTTCCTCTTTTCAATATTATCCATTTATCCTTTAAGTTCAAACAGAAGAAGTCTTTTCCCCATAGTATTCTTCAGATAATGGAAGGCAGAACTCATGTTCCATCTTTTTGCCCCAATCCCCTCACTAAATATTTAGACTAAACATCCGCAGTTGCCAAACAATGCAGATCTTCCAATCAATAGGTCAACAAGTGTTTATGTGTCTACTAAGTGTCTGAATACAGAAAAAAGAAAAAAATAGCACCTGCCCTCAGAAAACTTACAATCTAGTATTTTAAACTCCTTCCATAGGTTAGACATGATACAAAACACTATTCCTCTCCCAAAAGTGGCCACTCTTCTCTAAACAAATCCTAATTTATTACTATTCCTCTTGAAATGTAGTACCTAGAAATGGACATGAAATTCTAGACATGGAAAAAGTTTGGCAGAACCATCATCCTGACTATCCTCTCATTCCTGGATGTGTCTCTTTACTCAGTGCCACCTAAGTGTTCATTAGCTTTCTTAACTGATTTAACCTAGTGTTGACTCATTTCTTGTGGCCAGCTCACTCTCCTTCATGGAAATCCCAAGAGAATAAAATTAGTGCAAAATACTTAATTTTCTCCCATGCCCCAAATATTTTCTAGATGACTAGTGACCAGAAATAATAATGATGATGATTATAATAAATTATGCTCATATGGCATTTTAAAGTTTGCATTGTACACAGGTTAGCTCATACTCACAAGAACCACAGAAGATGCTATTATTGCACTAATTTTACAGAAGAGGAAACATAGGCAGATAGAGAATAGTGACTTGTTCAGGTTTATATGGCTAGTCAGTGTCTGAGATCTTCCTGACTTCAAGTATAATATTCTCTTCACTGTACCACCTTATTGCCTCAGTAGTAGAAAAGTAATGAAAAGATTTTAGGGCTAAGTATCAGATCTGGTTTACAGATCCAACTTCATCGCCTGCACCCTGATGTCTGATTATACTCTAGGTCTCAGTTTCCCTAACTCTTCAATTCAATAACTACCCAAACCACAGTCATTTTTCAAAATCTCCTTGCTCAAGGTGGGGAAGGGGAAAATGGGTAAGGATTAGAACTGGAAACTAGAAACAATTCAATTCTTTCCCCAGATAATGACTAGCTGAGTAATGCAAGCAAGGAAATCACATAACCGCTGAGATCTCAGTTTCTGTTGTTCAGTTGTTTTCAGTCATTGCCCTCCATGCTAAAATAGTATCAGAAGCCTAGAATATAAAGGGACTTCAGACATCATATCATCTAATCCATTTTACAGATGGAAAAAAAAATCACATAGCCTCTCCAAGTCAATGGGAAAACTTGAACTTAGATCTTCCAGGCCTCTAGGACATCTTTCCATCCACTACATTGTCCTGATTGGTTGTGACAAAGAACTAATTTAAAAAAACCCTGGATTGTTGCTGGAAGAGGGTGAGAGCCCAGCAAAAAAAGATGATCCTTGTAGTCAGGACACATGGAGACATGAGAACTTGAGGCTAGGAACTTCCTGACTACTGGGCATTTTGTTGCCTTTGGAGACCTCACTTTCATGAGGCAGACACAAAGAATATCTTTGCAAAACAAAAGCCCAAAGATCATATGTCACGCAAACCTGTGTTGACTTTGGTTTTGATTTTTAATGTCCTCTCTTCCATTCTCCCAAAGAAACTGAAAGAGTTACAGATAGGATCTCTTGGTTACAGATAGGATCTCTTGGTTAGAATGCACTAGGAAAAGCATTGCTTGGGGAAGGTTACAGGGCACCAAATGAGATATTAATATTCCAAGCTATCATTCAGTCTTATTAAAAGCCCTGCTAGTCAATGTCAAGGAATCTCTTAAGCCAATGGAAAAAAGGAGAGAAGGGACTCAGGAGTATCACTCAGCCCCCAGCAATGAGGGATGTCTGGTCCTGGACAGAACCTCACATCTGTTACCAAAAAAACAAACAAACAAAAAAACATGGAAAATAATAGAATTAGACTCACTCCAAATCAACCAATCAACAAACATTTAAGTGAAAAGGTTCATTTAACCACTCAGGATATAAAGATAGAAATGAATAATGGTAAAGGAAAGGAATTTAATTCTGTCACCCACTCCAGACTTTTCATCATGTTACAGATCAGGAGACTAAGAGGAAGATGTGGGCAAAGGGAAGGGAATAAGCATTTAAGCACCTATTATGTTGTAGGCACTGTGCTAATCACTTTACAAATAGATCATTTTATAACTAATGCCCAGTGGGAGAAGGTCATACAAACAAGTTTTTGTATACAGATTACATTCTGAAAGAATGTGATTCAGTGAGAGTAAAGAAAATCATTTTACTTATTATGGTATTCATTCATTCAGTCAACTATTAAACATTTGTTAAGTATATAAAAATGATGATCATGACCTCCTTATATTTTTATATTGACAGATTACAGACTCCCATGTGAGTTCAAAAAGTTCCCTTGTGAATTCAAAAAATACAATGAAAGTATCCTATATCCATTGAATACATCAAATAGCATACTGCCTTGGAACACAACTCTCATCACAAAGGAAATGGATATATTATTGATTAATAAAAAACATAAGAAAAAATTAAAAATAGATGTTGCCATACCAAATGCTAACAATCTTCAAGATAAATGAAATGGAAAGCTATGAAATATATAAAACTCTAAGATAGGAGGCAAAAAAAAAATTGGAGCAAAGTGGGCAGAGCCATGGTTTCCCCATCATTCTATCTATTATTGCACTTGTACCAAGGAAAGCTTCTATGTACCTATAGAAAATTTGCCAACCTTTTGCAGTTATTTCAGTCGTGATCCCATTTGGGGCTTTCTTAGAAAAGATACTGGAGTGATTGCCATTTCCTTCTCCACCTTATTTTATGATGGGGAAACTAAGGCAAAGAGGATTAAATGACTTGGCGGTCACACAACTAAAAAGTGTCTGAAGTCAGATTTGAACTAAAGTCTTCCTGAGTCCTGGCTTGACACTCTATCCACTTCACTATCTACCAGTCCCTTCTTTTGCTTAAATAAGAGGAAGGAAGGAAGGAAGGAAGAAAAAGAAAGAAAGAAAGAAAAAAGAAAAGAAGGAAGAAAGAAAGAAAGAAAAAAGAAAAGAAGGAAGAAAGAAAAAGGAAGAAAGGAAAAAAGGAAGGGAAGGAAGAAAAAGAAAGAAAAAAATAAAAGAAGAAAGGAAAGAAAAAAGAGAAAAGAAAGGAAAAAAGAAGGAAGGAAGGAAAGAAAGAAAGGGAAAAAAAACATTTTATCGTGTGCTTTCAATGAGCTGTGCACTATGCTAGAAAGTAGAACTTAGACCATATGACAGATGTCACTCTCCACCGCCTATTAAAAAGTATTTGTTGAATATTCCTGTTATTGAAGAAATGAATATCAAAGCCATGAGTGATATTACCAGCATGGGTCATAGCTGAACTGATGTGATATTGAACATGAGTATCTCAGCTTTTAAGAGACAGGCTCACAAAATTCCCAAACATAAGGTAATACTCAAATTATTCCCATTTTCGCCCCTGAAAAGCTTTATGCAAAATTCAATCAAAACTCTAAATAATTCTATTACATAATTTTTTTTAAAGTTCTGACCAAATATAGCTTGCAGGTAGTTTTTGCTAGTCACAAAGCACATTAGAGTTGGTCATAATGATTATTATTGAGTGCATGCATGAATTCACGTGTGTGGGATTTCACTCATATGTCCTTTCTGAGCTTTAACCCTTCATGTGGCAATCATCTTAGCCTCAGCCTCAGCTTCAGCAGCCTCCCAGATGGCAAGCAAAGAGCATTTCTTGGAGGAGTTTAGAGAGCTGGTATGGAGGGAGAATTCAGCACACAGTCCGGCAGCTAATGAGCAATACACAGGGAACGGCACACCCCCATCAATTTTAAAGTCTCAGCATGAAAAGAATGTAATTAATTAAGATTTGTTGATTTATCTGAAGTGACATAACAAGATTGATAGAGAAATCTTTTCCCTCAGATCAGCCCTGATTATTTTTTACCAGACTAACCAATATACTTTGACACACATCTTAAACAATGCAGAAACTCTTCTAAATTCTTTTTCTCTCATTCTTTCCCCCTCTTTTTTCTTTTCTTTTCTTTCTTTCTTTTCCCCTTCCTTTATTCTTTCTTTTCTTCCCTCAATTTTCTTCTCTTCCTCCCTTTTTCTTTTTTCTTCCTTTTTTTATTTTTTCATTTTTCTATTTCCTTCCTTCTTTTCTTCCTTCCTATCCTTTTATCTTTCCTTCTTTCCCTCTATTGCTTAATGTCTTGATTTCTCTTTCTGTATCTGTCTGTCCCTATGTCTGTCTCTTTTTCTTTTTGCATCTGCCTGTCCTTATCTCTGTCTCTCTGTTTTTATGTCTCTGTCTCTGTCTGCCTGCCTCTCTCTTCCACCTCTTCTTTTTCCTCCTTTTCTCCCTCCCTTCCTCTTTCTCTCAGACCAAATCCTCTATAGTCTCTTGGACTACTGGTTTGAATTTATCTTTACAGGGCTGGTGTCCATTCCTAAACATCCCTATTCCTAAAGACTTACAGGAAGGCTTCAACCTGTTCAAAGCAGAAATAAAATAAAATCGAACAACTTTCCACCCCTTATTAAATAAATAAATAAATAATTGGGCCATTAAGGGAAATCCTTACATTTGATTTTCTTTCATGGACTGCTGTAAATGACCAGGGAGACGAGTGAAAGGAAGGATTTGTAGCATTTGTTGAATGAAGACGTTAAATTTCTTTTTTCCCACTCCTATAAAGATCTTTCCCTTGTCCGCCTCCTCTCGCCCCTTCTCCACTTCCCTACCCCCAGCTCCAGGCTTCTGAGTTTTGTTTATGCTGCCCAAGCTCCAGGCTCCCAGTTAGGACTGTTCCTCACTGCCAAAAGCATCCCCATGCCAGGTTCTATGTACTAAAGATGTTTTTTTCATTTTCTTTTTGCTCCTGAGAAAAGAGTCCTTTTTTTTTTTTAAAGACATCATTTTAAAGTTATGCTAAATCACACACATAAAACAAAAACACTGTATCTTGTCAGACAACTAAGAAAAAAAGCAGCATTGAGTTTTATGTTCTTCCTGTCTGTTTGACTTTGGCTTGAAGCAAGATAAATTCTTAGTCCATATTTTATGGCTTCAGAGAACCAAGGTGACCACAATTAGACCCTAGGTTATTATCTTCAAAGATAAAGAGTGACAGGGCCAATATATTCTATTAATCGATTAGCAAGGGTGAGGATTAAAAAACAAAACAAAACAAAAAACCACTACCTGAGGTTAACTTCTCCCAGAAAGGACGGATGCCAAGGGAAGTGACTTATGATGTGGCCCAGTGGGTAAAACCTGCCCCAGAGTGGGCAACCAGCCCAGCTGCCTGAGAGTTCTCGGGCAAGGCTCGGCCCGAGAGGCCTAGTGGTAGGCCCCGATGGCGAAAGAAGCCTCTTTGGGGATGGGGGCCGTTCTCCTGCCTGACTTTCCCCAACAGAACCTGTAGGTGATGGTCGGAAAGGGGCTTGCAGGGAAACGGTGTTTCCTCTAATAAGATCCATATTCTGCTCGGTACACTTTTAATACAAAAGATATGTTTGATATCACTGCCCTGACGTTTTTTTTTTTTTTTTCGTTCTAACTGAAAGCCTTTTGTTCGGGGGAGATTAGAGTGGGATTTGCTTTCATTCTCCACGATGTTTCACTCCATACATCACGGCATCTGGGGGCACGACGGCTGTCCCCCCTCCTCTTTCCTCCATCTTTTTCCTCATCCTCTGGCAGACAGGGTCTTGCTGTGCCCCCAATTCCTCAGAGGGATCAGTTGATACATGGCAGCACCCCCCTTTCTGGGCTCCCCATCCTATTATCAATAATAAAGAGGAGCTTTCCGTAAACGGGTCCACAGTCGGCCCCACAAAATGGAGTCACCGCTGGTCACCACGACCCCCTCCCCATCCCCAATTTGGTTTAATGTCTTGCAGCTTTAGGTTCTGCCCTGGGTCTCCATAATAACCTTCCCTTCCTCCTTCACCAGTGTGGATTCACATCTGTTTCTCAGCCTTTGGAATCGGTATTCATTTTTCACTGCTGCCCTTTGTCCTATACTTCCTAGCTGCACGCCAAAGGCTTCATTTCACTTATTGAATAAGTGAGAGGCTGTACAGACGGAGGGAGCTCGGGGACAGGGCTCCAACTTCACTGGAGTTCCCAACAGAAATGTTTTTGTTCCCTGGGATTGGAGAGCTTTCCCCACCCTCCCACCCCCCACCCCTTTTCTACTCTCCTGCTTGTTTTTGTTTTGTTTTAATTAGGATCTGATTTTTTTTTTCTTAAACTAGTTACTGTAAATAGTTCTCTTAGCTTTCTCTGAGCCACGGAGTATTTTTTTTTCTCCAAATAAAGGCCTTTGTTTAACAAACAATTTCTCCGCCTCCCCCCCCCCCCAAGATAAATTTAATTTGTGACAACTACATTCTGTGGAACTTTCATGTTTATAGGCTTGGCAGGGAGGGGCGGTTCATGATGGGCAGCAGCTTCTACCCTCCCTGCCAGAATTCGCACCCAAACATCTCCATTTTCTGCTCCAAGACTGGGCAACCTCTTGGCATTATATGTTTACCTGGGTTTTAATGTCCCCAGTACTTTACCCACTTGAAAATGAAAACCACAAAAACACACTGTGGAAAATTGGATTTCTAGAGGGAGGCAAGCAGGGCCTGGCGATTAGGAGGAGGCCGCCTTGGGCATCCACTGCTACGTCTGTTCGGCTCCGCTCCCCTCCAGCATTTCCTCAAGAGGCAACGCACTAATTACAGCATTTTACTGCACAAGAGAGAAATGAGAGAAGAGAAAACACCCACTTATGTTGTCCCAACACAAGAGTCTGACATGTTAACAAGTTTCTTATATCCTGTTTCTAATCTAAACACACGACACAGAAAATCAGCTTCTCGCAGCCCTGGCTGAAGGGGCCAGCAAACCTGTTCCTCTTAGGGATGAAATTATTCATCCTGTAAAGGCTCAGGGACTGCAACTAGTTGTGGCTTGGGTTTTTCTTGCATTTCTGGTTCTTTTCCTATTATAGTGTTATGTAATAGATCGTTTATTGGTCTTTGAATTAGGAAGACTTGAATTTGCAGCTTTTCCTTGATACTGATAAACACGGACAAGCCAATTTACTTCATTGTGCCTCAGTTTCTTTTTCTGTAAAATGAAGCTAATGATAACATTTATCTTGTAGGTTTATCCTGACATTCAGATGAGATAAGGTACAAATTAGGACTAAGAGGTTACCCAAGATGTTGTATAAATGTGAGCTTTTGTTATTGTGGGAATGTTTTGGCTTTTTTTTTTTCCTCTTGACTACACGTGTTTCAAGGATTTTGTTTTGGTAATTTTTATTTTTTCTAATTGGGTGGAATAAAGCAAATTTAGAAATAGATTGACAAGAAGACAAAGGAAAGAAAAGAGATGAAAAAGAAAAAGGAAAGAGTAGAAGAGAGAAAAGAGAAAAGAAAAAGAGCAGAAAAAAGGGGGGAAAAGAGTAGTGGGAAAAGAGTGAAAAAGAGAAGAGCATCACTGGAGTATTTTTATTAATATCCAGAAGAGAAAAGAAAGAAATTAAAAAGGAAACACAGACAAGCAGGGTAGCTTTGAAAGTTATGTGTCTAATTTAGTATATATTTTAAAGGAAAGGCAAGCTACATTTAATAAGAGAGATTTAATTCTCTTTCTCTGTTTCAATTTATGGAATGCTCACTGTGTTTTTCTTATACTTCAGAATTAAAAAATAAAATTACAAAAAAAATTCAAAACCTCAAAACAGCATAAGATCCTTTTTTACACTAAAAGGTTCAGAACATGAAATTGAACAGAACAGGGCCCTGGAGAAAGGAGTTAGTTTTGAAGGTCAGTAGGTTTAAAGTAGTCATTAAAATGATCTGTTTGTATCCTGAGATGGGGGAGGAGGGAGGTTGTAAAATGATTGACTGGGACACAGGAAGAAAATACTAGAACTTTTATTTCTATTTATTTTAACTAAAATTTTAAAAAATATATATAATTTCATTTATCTTTTTATTTCTATTTTCTGTATATGTTTTATAATATAGTACAATTATAGCCAACATATAATTTATATTAATATTGGAGCAGCTTGCTTATTTCTTTATAATTGATGGTGCTGTATGATTTTTTTTAAAAATTAGAAACCCTTAGTTTAAGGGTCTTTTTCAGCTTCATATTTTAGATCCAAAGCAATATCTTTTGGAGCAATTAAAGAGACCAGAGCAGAAACCACAAGTGAATTGCATTTTTGGGGGTGGGGGAGGAGAGCAGAGAATGAGACAAGAAAGGGAGAAATTTTTTTAAAGGAAAGAATACCACTGATATAGAAAACTTTGCTTTTGGTTCTCAAGCCAGTCCTAAACATAGCCATTTGGTCTATGACCTGCAAAGGAACACTCTCCAAACCTCCTCTCCTGGCTCTGTAAAAATGTATTACTGGGGGAGGGGAATACTTTTCAAGCTTCTTAACCCATCCTGATCTCTATCCAAAATAGACACTATACCTCCTTATACCCAAACAGCTATGCCCTGCAATCCTTAAAAATAAATATTAGAAGCATCTCATTGCCAAAGCTATTTTTGTTGCAAAGAAGGAACCCCTTTCTCCCCCCTCGATGGCCCTGATACATGTTCATTATCCCACTTTTATACAAATTTTTGCTCAGCATTAAGAGTATCTTTTAAGGACTGTGGAATTTCAAAGCGTTGTCTGGGCCAGGTTCATATTTAGTCCCTTTTCATTCATCAAAAGTCCATAAGACAATATGGACAATTGGGGAAGCGAGTGAGGCTTTTGTGCATCGAAGCTGCCCATTGGACCTCCCCCCTTTCTAAAAGGGAGATGTGGCTGATGGGAGTGGAGGAGGAGAGAGATGGACATTTGATATTTAGGGAACCAGACACAGTGGGACAAGCAAGATATGTCTGGCAGATTGAATCCATCTCCTTAATTACTCGGTTTTCAAGTTTTGAAATGATAACTTGGCATAATTTTTCAGTTCTGGTTGGTTTTAGTCTTTCACTTTCCCTCCTAATGGTTAGAGGGTTCTCAGGCTGACAAGGGGAAATCCCTCTACCTGACACAATCCTATAGGTCAAGATTCGAATTCTACCCATTCATTCAATAGCACTTATCAAGCACCTACTGCATGCAAAACACTGTACTACATGATGACAAAGACGGGATAAATCAGAGGGCTTCTGAGATTCCTTTAAATTATAAACATATGATCCTATGATCATAGGGTTAGGTTGAGTTAAAAATGATGCTTCTGGAGTGAAAGGACCTGGATTCCAATCTCACTGCTGATTTTTTGCCAATTCTGTGAGTTTAGGAAAGTCCTACTGTTTCTTTAGGTCTTAGTTTCCTCAAAACAAAAACAAAACCAAATCAGATTGGACTATATGGCTTCTGAAGTTATTACCAATTGTAATTCTATGAGATAAATACAAATGGAAGTATGAGCTCTAGCAACAGTGTTATGCTTGTAAATGCTTTAAAAATCCCCCCACACACAATAAGTCCTTAACACAATTGAACATTACGCTGCACTAATATTTGGTTTTCTTTATCACTTTCTTAAGTCTAGACTTTCATCAAAACAAAAAATCAAGTGCTTTTTTATAACATTTGTTGATTTCTGAGTTCAGGAGCTCACACTGAAAATATAACAATTGGCTCCTGAGAGCTGGCAGTGAACTGACTCCAGTACATACTTCAGGCTTTGTTGCAAAGAAGGAACTTCTTTCTTCTCCCCCCTACTCCATGGCCCTGATACATGTTGAGAATACTTATCTAAATCACAAAGGGGAGATCATGTGGTTATTCAGGGGGATCCCAAGTCTAGATTACCTGGAATTCTCTGCAAAGTAGAATAACACTAGATTAAGGAGCAACCAATTAATTAACCAATCAACAAACTTTTTATTAAATTTTGCATGCCTGGCATTGTGCTAAGGGCTAAAAAGATAAAAACTAAACTAAACAAATGGACAAAAACAAATAAACAAACTAGTGCCTGCCTTCAGGTAGCTTATATTCTAATAATGAAGACCTCTATCAGATGGCTTGCTTTCTTGAAGAGAGGGGAGAGAGAGAGTGAAAGAGAAAAACTTGGGACATAAGATTTTGCAGAGGTGATTGTTGAAAACTATCTTTGCATGAGTTTGGAAAAATAAAAATACTACTTTAAAAAAAGGCAGGCATCTCTCATTCCTCTGATCAGAGAAGGTGTTATGGGTAATGGACCTAAGGAATTATGGGAATTTGGTTGGAAGCACCACTAAACAAGCTACCTCTCTCAGACACAGTGCTCCACAGATCCTAAGAGAAACCCCTTTTCTGTTCTCACATGTCGGTGCTGGATTGGGCGACAGAAAGGTTTCTGTCTTGCTCCATCTCTTCTCCTTTGCATTATACAGCTGGGTCCTGTCAGCTGCTTAAGAAGAGATGAGCCAAAGTGTCCCAGAAGCATAGAATTTACAGAACTTCTGGGACAATTTTCAAACATTTAACTTCAGGACTTAAAAAAAAAGTCTGCTACCTGTCCTGGAGCACTTTTTGGCTCAGAGTTATTTTTCATATATTAAATAAAGTATTTCCAGTATTCTAGTTTATATTTTCATAAACTCCTCACTTCTCTCCCCAGTTGATACCTCAGCAGATGATGAAATCCTTTCTCTCCCCCCCCCCAATTCCCCACTGCACAGTATTCAAACTTAGAGAAAGAAAGACCTGAATCTTGGAAAAGCAAGAGGAAAACCATCAAGTCCAGTATACTGTACAGCTACTTCAAAGCCAAGTCTAGGCCCCTATTCACTTGTGGTCATTGTTGGTAGGGAGCACTATAGCATGACTTCTTTAGAACAGGCTAGACCCAAAGGCAGAAGTGGAGATTTCCATGACTCCCTCACTTTTAGGCATCTCATCCTTCCAACTGCTCTTGCTTCCATGCCAATTAATTCTCTAATAAAGACAAATGGCTGGGATGCACTCATCCACCTTCTTCCTTGTCCAATCCAGGGACCTCAGATTCCTTCATGGATGGAAGACTTTTGAGGTAACAAAGCAGTTGGGCCTGATCTGCAGGTAAGCAACAGGATAACACATCAAAGTTTCTTTCCCAGAGTTCCTTTCTTTTGGAAAGGAAATGGCTGATCATGCCCTGGTATATTTTGACTTGTTTCTATCATATAAGAAATACTCTTAATGGCCCTACAAAACAGGTGCTATGTTCAACATATATTGGATCATTTGCCAACCGAGGAAGGGGAAGGGGAAAAAATTAGAACACAGGATTTTGTAGGGGTGAATGTGGAAAATTATCCATGCATATATTTTGAAAATAAAAAGCTTTCATTTAAAACAAGAACAAAATTGGTGCTAATCCTCAAGTGGTACTTAAAGTTTTTTTCAAAGCATCAGTCCTTCCCAGTGAGGTAAGTGCTATTAATATCCTCATTCTATAAATGAGGAAACTGAAGCTCAAGAAATTAAACTATCTGGCCATTGGTCATGTAAATGCAAACTTTTTGGAAACTTCTCTGAGAAGTGAGTGTTGATAGCTGGTGTTTATATAACAGCTTTAACATTTGTAAAATTCTTTCAAATATTATTTCATTGTATTCTTACAGCAATTCTAGGACAAAAGGTAAATACTCTTTTTTATATCCAAAATCCCCCCATTTTGTAGATGAGAACAATGAAATTTAGGGAAACAAGTTGGCTTGTAGGAAGTCACAGAATGAGGAGGTGAGATTTGAATTCAGAACTACACCACCAATAACTCTTACTCATAATTATAGGATCACAGGCTTAAAGCAGAAGGGGTCCCTAGAATCTGAGTCCAGCCTCATTTATTTAACTGATGAGGAACTAAAGTTCAGTATCAGTCAGTCATATTTATTATTTACCTATAATATGCAAAGAAAGGCAAAAGACAATTGCTGCTCTCAATGAGCATAATCTCATGGGATAGACAGCATGCAAAGAGCTATAAGCAAAAAAGATATAGAACAGATCAATTGAGAAAAGGTAAGAAATCCAAGAGGGACTGGGAAAGGCTTCCTCTGGAAGATGAGACTTTAGATGAAATTTTTAAATGCTCAGAGGCGGAGATGAGGAGGTAGGGAACCCAGACATGGGGGCAACTAAGAAAATAATGCTCAGAGTCAGAAGAGAGCATATCTTATTTGAGAAACAAGTATAGAGGCCAGTGTCAATTCAGTGGTTGAGTGTGTGTGTGTGTGTGTGTGTGTGTGTGTGTGCGTGTGTGTGTGTTTAATATATAAGATAATTGGTAAGGTAGAAAAGGGTGATGAGATAGATGAAGAAAGCTCTAATGCCAAATGGGATTTTATATTCACAAGATGAGTGAGGTAACTAGTTCTGAGTCATACAGGTGACTTTGTCAATACATTTCTAATCGATCCACAAATGAGTCTCTCATTAATAAATGAATTGGAAAGCCACTTGGTAGACTTTACTTAGATGGTAACATCCAATATGGACAGTGTTTATATAGAGTCACTCACAGTCTGCTGCAGTGATCACATAACTCTTCCTCCCTCCCTCTATAACTTATACACACACATACTCTAGAGAAAAACAGCACTTTGAAAAGTTTGAACCCTTCAGCCTCAGAATCTCAGCTTGTGTGATCCAGAAACAGCCAGGCCAAAAAAAAATTGGAGAGGGGGAAGGGAGAGGCCAGGTCTTAAAGGAGATGATTTCCCTCCACTCTCCTAGTATCCCTTCAGTCTCAGTGGACACATTAGACAAAATTATGAAAAGGGGTTGGGGGGGGAATTTGAGAACCTTCCAAAAAAAATGATGACATTAAAGACACATTGCCTGAGAACAAAATGTTTCAAGTATTCTCTTAACTGCTTCATTGCTGCCCCCTTCGCCTTCTCTTTCGCCCCTCCTCTCTCCTCCTCCTCCTCTCCCTTTTTTTCGTCCTCCTCCTCCCTGGGTCTACCCATGTCAGTTTTATTATCCTCAGAGTTCAGCAAGCTTGACAACCTAGAATGAGAGTGACGTCATACCCAAACGTTCCCTTCACTAGACACCATTGAGTCCAAACTGCTACCCCACCCCCTTTCTGATTCAGCTCCAACTTGGCTCCCAAAGAGCAGCTGTGGAAGTGTCCAAAAATACCAAGGGCAGCAGCCGCCTCTAAGGTGGAAATTTCTCTCCTGGAGATCATTCTTTTAGGCCTTCACTCAAGTGGAAAGGGGAGGTGGTAGGCGGTGGCAGGAGAGGCCACATGATCAGAAACCTAAATTGTTTTCTTTGGGGACAGCCACAATTCCCATGTTATTTTACCTTCTAGATGACTTTTTTTTTCCCCTTTTGGCATGGGGATCAAGTTTAAACTTGCTTTTCAGGAGGGCTGAATTTTCTCTGTGCTATGGAATTGTTCTACCTGGTTGCCTTAATTCCACAGCAGATCGATAGTTACAGATATACTCGATTCAATTCAATTTGACGAGCATTTATTTTAAGTACCTAGTGTGCGCAAGGCCCTGGATAAGAGCATAACAATTGGCCTGTTCCTATGTCCGAGGAGCTTTTGTGAAGTCACAGGGGCTGGAGGGGAGCTGGCTGGTGGGCCTCTAAACATTCAGGAAGCATATGCAGAGTTTTACAGAGTATTCTCCAGGGGGGAGAGGCTGCTACCCACTGGCACCACCTCATTTGGACCCTGACATCATCATCCCCATGGTGTTCATGGAGGGGGTGGGGGGTGGAGGAACATATGAAACAGAACAAAGACAGGAAAAGCAGCCGGAATGGACCCAGTGTACAAAGAGGAGATCTGTGCTGGAGGTGATACAATTGTGAGACAGAACCAGGAAGGCCTTTGTGGAGGAGGAGGCTCCTGTGTAGTGCTTGGAAAGAAAACTGGGATTCTAAGAGGCAGAGGAGAAGAGGGAGACTATTCCAGACAATCTGAGAAAAGGCTTACGTGTGGGAGGTGGAATAGCAGACATGCAAGAAGAGCTAGCCAACCATTTAAAAAAGGCAATGTTTCTAACTAAACAATAGTAATGCACTAGGGATACATGCACCAATGCTCATGTGCATACATGTGTATATGTACAATTACTGTATGTATTGTATGCATTGCCTAAATTGCACATATATACACTATATGTGTATTTATAAAATATATAATGTATCTATATTTCTGTGCACAGAGTATTGTGCATACACATGTATATATGCACCGTATATACATAAATGTGTGCATTGTATAACTGTATATACATATATAGACATGTATGTGCATAAGCACACATGTGGACATATATGTGTGTATATACACATACAATTGATTTATATAGCATTTTAAATTATATCTTTATTATCTATCTTTATATTTATTATGTACAAATTATATTTATTTATATTATATTATCTCAATAGAACTCACAGTAACCCTACATATGAGGGAAGTGTCCATGTATTTGTGTGTGCATCTATTCACAAACCTACTTAATTCCAATATTTAAATCTCGACCGAGAGGAATTCTACTGCTAAGGCATTTTTCTATCTGGGGAAAGTAGCACAAAATGGGGTCAGGATAAGCAGCATGAGATTCACTCTCAAATACTGCTGGGCAAACTCCCAGAGGCCAGAAAGTATGGCAGTGGGCAGAAGAGCTTACCTGTCAGAGTGCCATTTGGAAACTTCCTTTCTTTTTCTACTTGTCCTTGCTAGCTTGTTGCTAAGGTCAGTTTATTCGACATTTTTGGGTGCTGAAAGCTGCCAGAATTCTCTAAATTGAGCCACCCTAGGGCCAAACCCATTTGTTTTGGCCCAGTCTTGGCTTTAAGGATGGGAAAGCACTAGTCTCATAAGATCATAAGATATCTCTTAAGATTCATGGATTTAACAATATATGAAGGGTAAATGTTTTTGTCAAACATCTAAAAACCACACACACACACACACACACACACACACACACACACACACACAAAACCTAAGTGTGCAAAGTCATATATAAGCCTTCTAAAGTCAGCACTGGTTCAGATAAGACAATTAAGGCAAAGAGAGTCTTCAGATGAAAGCAAGGAAACAAGAAAAATAAATGAACTTCCCCCTTCTCCCCACCTCAATATCCAGAATCACTTATACTTCTCTGGACTTAGCCTTGAGTCTTAAATGTAAAACATAAATCCACAAACATACTGATTCTATTTTTCACTCAGTTGAACTCAACTCAATGCACATTTATAAGAACCTACTGCATTCAAGGAACTATGCTAAGTGATACAAATTCAAACTATGTTTTCTTTGATAGAGGAGCCTCCTGAATACTCAGTTGCTGTCTTTATGACTTGTTGTCTTAGATCCTTGTCACAGGATACTAAGAGGTTAAGTGACTTGCCTGGCATCCCTCAGTCAGTCTTGAGCTCAAACCTTCTTAACCCCAAAGTTTGGTCTCTATCCACCATTTAATTCTTTAATTCAATTATTAAATATTCATAGAAGCAGTTAGGTAAGAAAGTGAATAGAACATGGACCAGGAGTCAAGGAAACCTGAGTTCAAAAATTACTTCATATACTTATAGCTGTGAAATTCACTTAATGTCTTTCTGCATCAGCATCTTCAACTATAAAATGGAAATAATAATAGCATCTACCTCCCAGATTTGTAGTAAGGATCAAATGAGAGGGTATTTATAAAGTATTTAACACAATATGCCAGGCACATTGTAGGTGCTTAATAAATACTTGTTCCCTTCCTTTCGTCCTCTCACCTTATTCTAGTAAGAAAGAAAAAAAAAGAGGGAGAGAGACAGAGATAGACAGAGAGAGACACACACAGAGAGAGTTAAGTAAAGAGAAAGAAAGAAAAAGAAAGAAAGAACAAAAGAAAGAAAAGAAAGAAAGAAAGGAAGAAAGAAAGAAAGAAAGGAAGGAAGGAAGGAAAAGAAAAAAGGGAGTAAGGAGAGAGAGGGGAGAGAGGGAGGGAGAAAGAAATAGAAAGGAGGTGATAAAACAGGAAAGAGTGTGAGGAAGTGGAAAAGAAGAAGCAGGAATGATGGAGGGAAGGAAGAAAGGAAGAGAGAGAAGGAAAAGAAGGAACAAGAGAAAAAGCAAGAACACTTGTATTACATAAGCACAAATAAAACAAATTCCCAAATTGGTCCGCCCAAAAATGCATTTTAAAATTCTATATCTTATTCTCCAGCATCTCTCTGTCATTCATTGGATAGTTTTTTTTTTTGTTTTTTTTTTTTCCTATCAGCTCTTCCATGCTGTCTCTATAGTATAGAGATAAAAAGTACAAATGCTTCAATTTGACCTTTCAAGCTTTCCACTATCTGACTCCCACCTTTCTTTCCCATCTCACTCCCTATTATTCCCACTCAAGCACACTCCGATCCAGTCTCCGTGGTCTGCTAATTGTTCCCCAAACAGGGCATCTTGTTCTGCCAATCCACAAAGGGTCTACTGGGGCTGGAATGTAATCTTTCCTCATCTGTACCTAATAGAATCCCCAGCCTTTTTCAAAGCCAGCTCAGGTACCATCTCCTGAAAGAGGCCTTTCTGGAGGGTGAGCCCTGCCCTTAAATTGTTGGCACCTTCTCTTTCTGGTATTACTTTGTATCTCCTTTGTATTTAATTTGTATCTCCTTTGTATTTCTTTGTATCTCCTTTATATTTCATTTGTATTTGACTATTCCCCCAGGAGGCAGTGTGCTCTAATGGACAGAGTACTGGACTTGGAATGAGAAAGACTCCTGTTGTAATCCTGCGTCAGACAAATACCAGTGCCCTGTGCAAGTTATTTGGGCCTCAGTTTCCTTGTCTGTAAAATGAGAGATGGACTTAATGACCTCAAAGGTCATCCGTTCGCTGTTCAAATCTAAAACCCTGTGGATGTAAACTGCTTAAAACAAAGACTGTTTTGTTTGTATCTCCATCCTAGCATCAAATACTATAGTGCCTTAAACTGGTCCTGGTGTATATGGGTCAAAATTGATGGCACCGAATCCCTCTCAACTCTCAAATTCGGTGACTCTCTAGACCCAGAAGAAAGTTATTTTTTAAATGGAATGGAATATTTTGTCTTTGTCTTCCTATCACTGACTATGAGGCTTTGAACTTAGTAGGGGCTTCATAAACATTTGTTGAATTAAACAGAATTGCCTTGAAGGACTAGAGAGCCTAACCATCCACCCAACTGTTCTTACCACAAAAAACTCAGGGCACTTAATTTAAATGGAAATCACCCACTTTCCCCCAAAGCTGTATTTGATAAGTTGTTTACCGAGTGTTACTCTCCTCCTGGCTTTATTTTCCTGTTCTACCCCTGTGGACACTTTGCATCTTATTTCCCTGATTTCTGCAAAAAAGGTTCCCTTAAAGTCCTCTTGGCAATCGGGCTCCACGCAGGATTCACAATCACCTCTCAGAAGCTTTTCACTCTTTGGACCTCCTGCTCCCAGCCCTGCTTAAGCTTCCAGCTGGTTTATCAGGGGGACTTGAAGGGTTGGGAAAAGTCACAGCAAAAAACCAGAGAGGGCTCACAAACATTTTTCTCAGCTCCCCCTCCCTTTCTCCCTGAAAAGCCTTTAATGCTGAATCGGTATACCGAGCAAGCATCTCAACCCTACCTGTCCACTTGTCCACTGGGGCCTGTGAACCAACTTGAATTACCCAGAGTGTGTATTTCAGGTAGGGCAGGTCTCCACTGACTACAAAGTGGGGCATTTCAAACGCGCCCACTATATTCTCCCACTGGAAAGTGTCCCCGATCACTTGATCCCTCCTCGAGTATGTGATGCTGAAATAGATAGTCCAAAATTCTAGTCTGGGTTTTTTTTTTTCCCCCTCCTTCTTTGGCCAAGATGAATGGTCCTCCATCTATTGTATTCCATTACTGTGTCGATATTTTTATTTCTAAAATGCACTGGTAGAGAGTGCCTGATTACTATGGATTGGTGTTAAGATTTAATCTTAAAGAAATAAACTTTTTTTCTTCGTCTTCCATTCCAGGAGATAAAATCTCATGGACATCCATAGGCAATATTCACTTGGCACTGAGTTCACTGAACAGATCCAAGGAGGAGAAGAAAACAGAGCTGGATCCAGAAAAAGTTTCTAGCTTCAGGGACTTTAGAGGAGGAGAGTAGGGAAATGGAGGGGGAGGCATTGTAAATGGCTGGTCCCCACTTGAGAAATGCATGGAAAGAACAAAGGCTCAGCAGGAAGGGAAGCAGTCTAGCAGACTGAGTATTAGATGTGGGGTCTGGAAGCCTTGGGTGTAGATCTTTCCTTATAGCTCTGAGCATAGATGTATATTTAGGAGAAACTTGGGAGTTCATCCAGTTCCACCTCTTTATTTTTACTGATGAATAAAATGAAGCTCAAAGATGAAATAACTTGTTCAAGTTACTTGGGGCAGCCAGATGGTTCAGTAGGTAGAGTTCTAGGCTTCCACTCAGCAAGACCTGGGTTCAAATTCTGCCTCGGAAATCCCCTAGGGAAAAAGGCACTCCAGTATCTCTACCAAGAAAAACCCAGATAGAATAACAAAGAGTCTGAAATGACTGAAAAACAAGAAGGTCAAGGTCACAAAGATTGAAAGTGGAAGAGGTAAGATTTGAACCCTGGGATCTTGGAATCATTGATGCTCACAGTCATCTCAGTGGTTTAATTAAACATTAAAAGGGACCTCATTTCACAGCAGAGGTCCAGAGAACTAAAGAAACCTAAAGCTTACTCAGGCGAAGCATGGGTAACAGGTAAGTCATTTCATTACCTTGGAAGTCGATTTTTCCACCTGTAAAATGGGAACATTTGTGGATCTTATCTCATAGAGCTAGTATGAGACTAGGATAATTCCTAGAAAAACCTTGGCAACCTTAAAACATTCTTAAAATTACAGGTATTAGTATTATTTCAGCCTGTCCCTCACTATGGTCTGGCTTAGATCTGGGTCATGATTAGCCCAGGGCTGAATAGTCCTTAGATAGCCATACTAGAATCATGTGACTTAGGGGATAGAAGGTTGAATTTGCTATCAGGAGGCTGACTCCATTAATTGACCAAATCCCACTTCAGACACTTAGTATCAAGTGGGCAAGTCATTTCTCCTCATTCATCCTCAGTTTCCCCAGATGTAAAATTAAAAAAAAAAAAAGACTTGATGACCTTCAAGGCTTCTGCTAGCTCTAAACTGATCGTCTTAGGAGCTCTATGGTTGGCTAGGCCAGAGTGTCACTGATCCTGATAAGCTCTCCACCCTTGGTGCCATGCCTCCCATGAATGGTCTTTATCAACCGTGAGGAAGTGACCGCCCTGTAAAGGAAGGAAGGGCAAAGTCTAGAACAGGAGCAGCTTCAGGGCTCTGTAATTCTTCATTGCAGAGTCTATAAGGAAGAAGGAGGAAAAGGAGGAAATGTGCCAACCCAACAAGAGAGAACTGACAGAAGGTAGCTTTCATGGTTTTCAAGGATCATCAGTTTCTCAATTAAACAAACAAACAAAAAAAGACCAGAAGTGAAACTTAAGGATGACACACATTTCAGAGAGTTTATTAGTATAGCTGCGGTGTCTATATTTGTGTGTAGATATTCATACATGTGTTCATATACCCATATCTTCCAATTATGCATGTGTATACATGCAGAGTGTATGTGTATACATATATACACAGCACAATATGTATATACTGAGTGCATACGCACACATACATAAGGCAATCTATACATGTTATAACACAATGGACATATGAATACATATAGACATAATACATATATGTATATGTCACAGTTATATTAACAGACTCTCTGAAATGTGTACATAGGTACATAGGATATATGCATGAGTGTATATTTGAGCTTAACTTTTTGTTAATTACAAATTTAAAAAAAGATCATTTTTGAAGGATGGTACACTCCTATTTTTGAAAGACAGTATGGTTTAATGCAAAGAATAGTGGACATGGAGCCAGGAGAGACCCCAAATCAACATTATTTACTGTGTGATCTCAGGATATTTACTTAACCTTTCTGGATATCCACTTCCCTAATTCTAAACAATAATAATCGTATTGCCTTCTTCATAAGATTGTTAAGGAAAAAGCTTTGTAAAAAGCATATGGTTGGAATCTTTGCCATCATCATCGTCATGGGCATCGTTGTCGTCGTCATCATCATCATCATCATTCTTCTCAGCCTTTACTTCCCAGTACTGCTTCCTGATAGTTTTTATCTGACAACTAAGGCACCCTATACACACTCAAGAAGTCAGGCTGTTCTAGTCTCCAGAGATGTCAGCACTAAGAGGAGAGCCCCTAGAAAGGAGTCCTCAGTTACACTCCTTTAGCCAGACCTGCTAAGTCGAGGTGAACTGGAAGGATCTGCTGAAACCAGAGTTAATCTTTTCTGATTTTTATTATAGCATAGGCAGAGGATGCAAAGGGGGACAGATCCTTTGGGGGCAGTTTGATGAGGGGAGAAGAATGGCGTGACCACACACCTAAGCCATCTGAAGAATAAGTTTTATTGTTCATGGGAAAATGAATTCTGACTTTGCTACACACTTTCTATTTATCCCCCAGCAGGTTCTTTCCCATCTCTGGGTTACAATTTTCCCTCAGTAAAAGGAAAGAGCTGTGATAGATAGAGGAAGACACTTCCAGCGTTAAATTTATGACTAATAGTACCCATGTTTTAAATACAATCCAACAACCACTTATTAAGCATCCACTCTATACCTAACACTGTTAGACAGAGGAGATTGAAAGATGAAAAAAAAAAGTTACTGCTTTCAAAGACTTTTATTCAATTTTGATGTGAAGAATATAGTATTGACTTAAATAAGAAGCAGGTGTTTACGTCATGATTTTGGAGGGAGAGAGGAAAAAAGAAGAAAAGAGAAGGAGGAGGAGCAGGAGAAAGAAGAAGAGGGGGAGGAGGAGGAAAAAGAAATAAAGAAAGAAAGAAAGAAAGAAAGAAAAAAGAAAGAAAGAAAGAAAGAAAGAAAAAAGAAGGAAGGAAGGAAAGAAGGAAGGAAGGAAGGAAGGAAGGAAGGAAGGAAGGAAGGAAGGAAGAAGGAAGGAAGGAAGGAGGAAGAAGAAGAAGAGAGAAGAAGAAGAAGAAGAAGAAGAAGAAGAAGAAGAAGAAGAAGAAGAAGAAGAAGAAGAAGAAGAAGAAGAAGAAGAAGAAGAAGTCTATAAGGAGTGAAATCTGAAAAGTTCTGATGTACAAGATGATATTTGATCTGAGCTTTGAAGGAAAACAGAAATTCTAAGAAATGGAGGGAGGTGAGGTGGGAAGGCATTCCAGCCTGAGCAAAGACACGTAGAAGGGAAATAGAACAAGAAATAAGAAGTCAGTTTGTTTGGAACAGAGAATGGGTAAAAGTGATTAATATGAAATATGACTGGAAAAATTTAATAGTTCCCATAAATATGCATATGATCAGAAAGTTTAAAATTTGACCTAAATCTAATTTATATGTGTATCATGGATTCTATTTAAGAGTATGGTGAAGCCTATGAACTTCTCAGAATAATGTTTTTAAAAGCTTAAAATAAAACACACAAGATTACAAAGCAAATAAACTATATTGAAATCTATAAAATTTTATATATTTATATAAAAATGACTTTACATATTACATATTTATATAAATAAATAAAGTTTTTATATATGCAATATGGTTATGAAAATAATTTTTTTTTAAATTAAAGATCCTAATTTAGGCCTGGGGCTTGTGGAAAAGGTTTGTACCAAATGCTGTGCCACCCCATGGGGCCAGCCAGCTCTGGGCCTTGATGAGCCTTCTCTCCCCACTTGGCTCAGCTAATGCCCACAGTGCCTGCTCCTACCTAATGACTGAACCCTGCCCCAGGCCATTGTTCCAGCTCCCTCTCCCTCCCTCCCTTGTCTTCACTTAAAGTTTACAGTAAAGGCCAGGCTCCCGTGGCCCTGTCTGCCCAGACTATCAGGCCAGATCTCTCTTTTGTCCACATAAATGCTATTCACAAGGTCTCAGGCTCTCCTGCCTGATAGAATATTGATCCCCCAGAGAGCAAAGTCCAGCGTGCCATTAGTCCAATCTGTTCTCAAGCTGACACAATCCCATCATTTGTCATCTTCTCCTGTCCTACGGTGTTTATTTAGGAGGCAGCGTTTATTTGCCTTATCTGTCACTTTCCAATCCTCACTGTAGTCTTTTTTCCAAAGGGGAGGCTGTGGGCCCCACCGTTTTTTCATAGCCATTAAGGTGGGATTACACCTGGCTGGTGGCTTAGGAGGAAAGTCGGAGGCCCTTCCTAGGGGGCTGGGAGTTTATTTCTTTTTCCCCCTGAAGTTTCACTCAATTATGGATACCCTCAAGTTAAAAAATAAGACTTATTGGGAGCTCATTTGTTTCTGGAAGTTGTCACCGGCACCTAGAATTTTACCACTATGGGTTAACTCCCAGTGGGTTCCCGAAACTTGTCTGTAACCAAAAATCTAAGAGCTACCTGGGGACACTGAAGGGTGAAGTCACCTGCTCATTGTCACAGAGGGTAAGTGTCCTTTATTTAGGACTTAAATTCCTATTTTCTGGACTCCAAAGTCAGTCCAATGTCCATTCATTGTGTCATGATAACTTTCATTGAAAACTTGATGATTGCATAGATTTAGAGCTGTAAGGGACCATAGAGATATTCAAGTCCAACCTTATCATTTCATAGTTGAAAAAACTGAAGTTCAAAAGATTAATTGATTTGTCTAAGGTCACATAGATAGCAGGTGGCAGTGTTGAGATCCGAACCCAGATCTTTTGATTTATCTCCATTGCCTTTACGTGACAATGCAAAATGGACAATAAAGCTACTTTATTATATAGACCTGTGATTTTGTGAATAGGAAAAGTCCCTTGACCAATGACAAGTAAATCAGCAATTATTTATACCTCATAGACTTAGTTAGCTGGAGATAATGGAAGTTTAAGGGACTTAATTAAGGATCCACAATCTTGTATGTGCAAGAGGGAGAGACTAAAACTCAGATATTCCATTATCACTTCGATCACCTCTCATTCCCAGAAAGAATGGTAGTCAAACTTCATCTCATGATTTATCTTCCAGATTTCATTCGGCTCCATGGTCCCTCCTAAAGTCCTGATGAGCCCTTCAGGTAACATAGACCCAGTCCCATCCCCCCCCTTCTACCTTGAGCAGCTAAATGATGCAGTGGATAGAAAATTGGACCTGGAGTCAGGATGAGGAGTTCAAATCTAAACTCGAAGACTTCCTAGCTCTTTGATCCTGGGCAAGTCACTCTCAGTTTCCTAAGCTGTAAATTGGAGATAATAACATTTAGCTATATTCTGTGATTACTTAAAGTCCTTAATATGATGTCTGGTGTAAAGGAGGAGCTTAATAAATAATTATTCTCTTCCTCCCTTCTGGCTTTAAATCTATAATCCTACTGTAATGGGGGGACCAGCCAAATGAGAGCCCAGCCCTTGGAATAAGCTTGTGTTTGCCTTTCCTAGAAGGCTATGGAAGGAAGAAAGGAGGCAAATGAGAAAGAGACAAAAGAAAAAATAAAAAGAAAGAGAGAAAAGAGGAAGATGCGAGAGGAGGAAAGAAAGGGAAGGAAACAAGTGTTTTCATAGAAAGAAAAAAATTTATTTTTCAGGATTGTGAGATTGGGGTTTCATCAAAGAGAAGGATGAAGGAAAAGAAAACCATCTTTCTTTTCCCCTTCTTTCCTCCTCCCCTAAGTGACAGTCTAAGCTAAGTGTTTAAAAATAGTTTCTTATATGATCTTTATAACAGATAGGTGTTATTATTATCTCAAATTGGGGAAACTGAGGCAAACAGGCAAGTGACTTGCTTAGGACTAAAAATGTCTGAGTCCAGATTTGAATCATCATCACTGAATTTGTTATGATCACCTCACATTTCTAAAGTCTTACAAAATTCAATTTTTTAAAAATTAAGTGATTGTTATATGCAAAAAACTCTGGGATAAACAGCCCTATCTAGGAGATAGTCTCCTAGAGGAAAGGTCCTCAATTTGCAGATGACAAAACCGATGTTTAAGTGGTCAGAGAGAAAGAGCCAGAGGACCTGAATTTCAATTCTAGCTCTGCATGATAAATGTGGAAATATGTTTAGAAGAATTGCACACATTTAGCCTATATTGGATTACTTGTATCTGGGGTGGGGGGAGAGGGAGAAAAATCTGGGACACAAGATTTTGCAAGGGTGAAAGTTGAAAACTATCATGAAAACTATCTTTTTATTTTGAAAAATAAAAAGCTATTATAAAAAAAATTAATTTGATCTCTGCTATTACCACATGTGTAATCCTTAAAAAGTTACTTAAACTAGCTGGACCTCAGTTTTCCCATCTGTATGATGAGGGAATTGGACTAGGTAGTCTTCTCTGGCCAAGAGTCTATAAGATCCTATAAAACATTATTTATTGAGAATTGAGTCTTTTTATTGTGAAACTCTCACTTTATCAATAAATAAAGATAAACTAATGTTTGATTTCTGTCCCCTCAAGTCAAATCAACAAGCACAAAGTACCGACTCTGTGCCAAGAACTGTGTTAAGCACTGAGGTTACAGGGAAGAACAAAACAAACAAATAAAATATTGTATCCAAAATTCAACCCCATTACATATGACTAGCTTCTGGGAAGGCAAAACAATCAATCTGTTTGCAGGAATCTTCCTCCTAGTCTGAAACCTATTCCACTTGCTTTGTAGGTTAATGGGGAAGGAGCAGTGGGCCATTTAAGAGCTGTCACAGCTAAAAAGCTCTGGAAAGCCCACCAGCCATCTCCCCCATCCTCCCACCAGATCTGGATTAGGTTCATTTTAGATCTCAGGATATGTCCCTCCATAAAAATTGTATATATTCTCATTAACCAACAGAAGTCCATACGGGAAAAACAGCTGTACAGATGTTAAGGACTCTGTGTGACTTTCAGGTTGTTAAATGGACTTGGTATATTATTGAACTAATTGGCTAGAAGTTAGACGGTGGGGTGAAGAGTTAGGGGGGAGGGGGAGTCCAATATACAAAAGTGGATAATTCATTCCAAGACTGTCAGGTCCCTGTGCTCAAACTCACTAAAGTTAGCTAAGTTTGAAACAGATTTTTACACCGTTCTTGCAGGTAGCCAAAGTCACTGGCTGAAAGCAAACAGATGAGTGTGTTCATAGGGACACATGTATGCATGCAAGCATGTGTGTGTGTGTGTGTGTGTGTGTGTGTGTGTGTGAAAGGATGGCTCCCCACTACTCCCATCCCCACACACACTTGGCGAGTCCCATAAAAGGGGCAGTTTATGCCTCCCAAGTAAGTCTGTGTTCTTTTACGAGCTAGCAGGCCTCCCCATTCTCCCAGGTACCCAAGGCGGATTAGGTCGCATTTTATGTGAAGAAAACTTTACAGCAGCAAAATAATGTTCGTGACCAAATAAAAGAGAAACAAGGTTAAGGATGGGAGGGAGTGGGGAGAGGTGGGGGATAGCCCAGCCGTCCGAAGCACCGACTTAAAACAACAGCAACAACATTATTTTTAGGAGGGAATCTGGAGACAAAGCCTGCTTCCCTCCATCCCCCTGTCTCTGCTTTTTGTACCACTCTCCCCACCCCCAAACAAAACCCTCTTGGTTTTCACCAGGGATCCTTTAATCCTTTTAAGAAAGGCCTTGAATCTAACTTTCCTTAAATAAGATCTTTCTGGTCTTCTCTT
This sequence comes from Antechinus flavipes, assembly GCF_016432865.1. Taxonomy (NCBI): domain Eukaryota; kingdom Metazoa; phylum Chordata; class Mammalia; order Dasyuromorphia; family Dasyuridae; genus Antechinus; species Antechinus flavipes. The sequence continues at coordinate 605,948,268 of NC_067400.1, forward strand.
TAGAGAGAGAAGAGAGAGAAAGAGAAAGAGAGAGAGAGAGAGAGAGAGAGAGAGAGAGAGAGAGAGAGAGAGAGAGAGAGAGAGAGAGAGAGAGAGAGAGAGGAAGAGAGAGGAAGAGAGAGAGAGAGAGAGAGAGAGAGAGAGAGAGAGAGAGAGAGAGAGAGAGAGAGAAGAGAGAGAGAGAGGACCCCACCTTCGCAAGTTCATAAGCATGGATGCCCCGTCGGAGTTTTATTAAGTCTTTTCTATTTACTTCCTACCTAGATAAGATCTTAATCACAGCCCCCAAATGGTCCGCCTTGACATTTATCAACCTTAGCCATCTTTTCTCCTCGGGCTCCGCCTTGCCCGGCCGCTTTCTTCCTGCCCGGCCTTTCAATGGAAGTTAATTTCGAGGACGTGATTTATCTCGCTGGGCTAACAGCACCGAGGCAGCCCACCTTTTCAAAGCGCGGCCGGGGAGTGAATTATAGCCGAGTTGTCCAGTGATTGCGTTCAGCCGGGAGAGAGAATAGGCAGCCAGTGTGTTGCCCTGGTGTGATGCTGGGGCCTTTTCAGCCGGGAAAGAAAAAAAGATTAGGCCTCTGACCGCGGGCCTGACAGGCAAGCGTTATATCAGCAGACAAAGGGCCGGATACCTGAAAGGAGGCTCGGGGGAGAGGGAGGCGCGGTGCTGGACACCGCCACCACGCACTGACCTCGGCCCGGCCCTTCGGTGACATGCCGGCGCGGCCACCCCTGCCCTCCCCTCCGCCAGGCTGCTCCCCCCTCCCCCCAGCCCCGCTCGGCCTCCCGCGGGCGCCCTGGCGATGCGGCCTGCGGGGAGGAGCGCGCCGGGAGGCTTGGAGCTTCCAGGGCATCGCCCCCGTGCCCCCGAGATAGAGACGGATGCCACTGGCTCCCGCCGCAGCCCCTGCTCTTTGTCCCTTTCTCCCTCTTTTCATCTCATTCTGCCTTTCTCCTTCCCTTCCTTTTCTCCCTTTTCCTCTTCTCTCTTTTTTCTTCCTTCCCTTCTTTTTTATCCTGTATCTCACTTCCTTCTTCACTCTCCCTTCTCTCCCTCTTTTTCTTCTTCTCTCTTCTCCCTTCCTTCCCTTTTGTATCCCACATCTCACTTCTTCACTCTCACTATTTCCCCTCCATTCTCCCCCTCCTTTTCCTCTTCTCTTTTTCTTCTACCTTCCCTCCTTTTTTCATCCTACATTTCACCTCTTTCTCACCATTTCCTCTCCCCTTTCTCCCTTCTTTTCCTCTCCTTCAGTCTCCTTTTTTCTTCTTTTCATTCCACTTCCTCCTCTCACCCCATCTTTCCTCCCTCTCAGGATCACAGGTTTAGAGCTGGAAGGAACCTCAAAAACCATCTATCCTAAACCCTTCAATTTATAGATTAAAAAAAAAAAAAAAACCGAGGCCCAAGAATGGGAAAGGACTTGCTCAGGCTTACAAAAGTAGAAAGTGGTAATGATTCCAACTCTGAACACTCATTCCAATTGTCTTTCCATTGAGCCTCTTCTACCCATTTCTCATCTTCTTGCTTTCTCCTTCCAAACACAAGATAAACCTTTTTCCCTACAATAGACTTTCAGATACTAGAAGACCAATTTGAAGCATGTCCCACTAAGGCTTCCCTTCCTCAGAGTAAACATGCTCAATTCTTTCTCTGTCTCTACCTCTCCTCTCTTATTCTCTCTTCTTTCATTGATTCTCTCCCTCTTCACCTAGGCTTTGTTTCTGTTTCACTCATTCATTTTCTTGTTATTTCATTATTGCTCTTCCCCTCACATTTTCTCCCTCCCCCTCCCTTTCTTCTTTTTTTCTCTTCTTCCTCCTTCTTTTTCTTCTCTTCCTTCTTCCTCTTTTTTCTTTTTCTGCCTCCTCCTCCTCTTCCTTCTCTCTCTGTATCTCCATCCAATCTCTATTTCTCTATATCTCTCTTCCTTTTGTCTCTCTCCCCTTCCTGTATTTAGTCTCTTTTTTCCCTCATCTCTCCTTCCTCTCTCCTCTCCTTTACAAGCTTTTTCTCTCCCTTATCTTTCTCTTTTGTCTCTCCTTTCCCCTTTGTTTTTCACTTTTTTCTCTTCCTTCCTTTCTTCCTTCCTTCCTTTCTTCCTTCCTTCTTTCTTTCCTTCCTTCTTCCCTTCCTTCTTTCCTTCTTTCCTTCCTCCTTCCCCTCCTTTATTTCTCTCTTGTCCATCTCTCTCTAGACATCTCTCTGTGTCCTCTGTAGCTTCCTATTTCTCTCTCCTTTTTATAAATATGAAACATACATACATGCATATATACATAAATGCACAGAGGCAGATACAGGGGAACTCAGGGACTCTACTTTGTAGATTTGGCCCATTCCCAATTATACTGAACTTAAATTTGTAAAGGGCACACACAGTCTATTCAAGCACATACTTGGCCTGGCTCGCAGGCAGCTAGAGTTGGTTCAGTATCACAGCTGCTCCCATCTGGGGGAGGAGAATGACAATCCTTCATAGGGCCAGAAGAAGCACATTTTTCTCTTTCGTCCTTTGGTCCCTGATAGGAGCATCCAATCCCCAGAGCTGCTGGAGACCAGGCTAAGTGAGAGTGGGCCCCATTCAGGCCTCAGAACCACTCTGGGGGAAGGCATGGAAACCCTTAGTTGCTTTCTGATAGCCTGCAGAGCTGTACCAAAAAAAAAAAAAAAAAAAAAAAAAACCCTCAGGAGAAAACAGGCCCTCTCAAGATTTCTGTATCTACCAGTTTTCTAGTCATACTACAAATAATAACAGGAGCTCAGCACCTTTATATTAAAGCACTTTATGGGTCCAGAGTATTAAAAAATTTCCCTTATAGGTCAGAAAACTGAGGGAGTCAATATTGCTCAGTAAGTAACAGAGAAACAGAGAAACCTTTGAATCTGTATGAATCCTGCCTTAGGTACTCACTAGCTGTGTGACCTTGGTCAAATTCATTAATCTCTCTCAATTACCTTGTGCTCATATGTGAAATGGGTATAATAATATCACCTGTCTCATGGGGTTATTGTTTAGGACAACTGAAATAATATGTGAAAAGCACTTAGCAAGGCTTAAAACTCTATATAAGCCTTATCTATTAATTTAGTTATCTGATCCTTTAATAATATTAATTATCTTTATTAATCAGTAGTATTGTTAACATAAGTCCTCTGATTCTAATTCTGGTGTTCTTTTTTATTATGGCGTCCTGCTACAACTATTTCAAGGTCTGTGCTGCCATCTTACTCCATCTTAAAAATTTTAGGATCAAATATAAAATCCTATGTTTGGCTTAGAAAGTACTTCATAACCAGCCCCCTTCCTGGATTTTGTTTTTTTGTTTTTTGTTTAGTTTTGTTATGCACCATTCCTTTCCACATAGTCTGTGATCTAGCCTCTGTTGTTCCTCTCTCTTATTCTTGTTGCTTGTTTGCTCAAAAACATTCAGTGGCTCCCTATTGCCTTTAGAATAAAACAGAAAATCCTTAACCCATCGTTTAAAGGCCCTCTTTGTAACTCCAAGTGTACAAAAAGTTCCTCCTTCCCTCTCTCCCCTCTCCCCCCCCCTCCCAGAGAGATTAAATGACTCGTGGAAGGCTCATATGTATTAGACTCTAGTCTTCCAGAGTGGACTTTTTTTTTTCCCCAGAGTTGCTGGCTACTACCCCACAACTGCCTCTTGTTTCAATAAATGCTTGCCAATTATCGATGGAATGATCAAGGCCCTATAACACTCTCTGCAATTCTTGTTCGATTCTGCCTCACCCTTGCTGGGATGTCAGCCAAGCGGGCGTGCAGCAGGGGAGGACCAGGGGAGGAGGTTTTTCTGAATTAGTCATGAAATCAGCCACTTCTAGGACCCTAGAACTCACAGCTGTCCACTTAGGAGACGAGAAAGGAAACAGCCACAAAGCTGATTTTGTATATTTAAAAAAAAAAAATTCCAATTTGTTTGACTTCGGAGGAAGATGTCCAGACCCAGTCTTGGAATTTCACAACTTTATTGCCTTGATACTTCACAACCTTTATGACTTCACCATCATTTATTTGGATATTCTGGCTGGGCTGGGCTGGAGAAGTAAAGCTGATGATGAAACAAAGAGAAGTGTTTTTATCTACCTGTGCAACATTAAATATCAAAGAGTGGAGTGATGAATTGTCCTGTGGCTGTTTCTTTTTGAATCCCACTGAAAAAGATGAGAACAAGAAAATAACAGAAGCCAATATCTATGCTGGGCTTTAAGGTTTAAAAAATCATTTATCTGTACAATCCTGTGAGGTCGGTGTCTTTATTATCTTGAGTCTCAGAGAGGTGAGTGACGTCTATAGTCTTGTATACACTCAATGAGGAAAATTCCCCTGAATTTGGAATCTAGATTTCGAATTCAGGAGAATCTTCGTTGCTGAATAGGATAATTATAAATAAAATTATCAGCATTAATTAATCATGAATACATCATAAGCTTGGAATCAGATAGACTCATCTTTCTGAGTTCAAATCTGGTCTCAGACATTTACAAGCTGTGTGATCCTGGACATATATATCCAGGATGCATTTGAACAAGAATCTATTGACCATACATATGTGACAAACACAAACACACACACACACACTACAAAATATACTCAACAAATAGCCATCTGGTCTATGCTTTAATGAGAGAGTACCCATCATCACTGAAACAGTCTACTGCCTTTTGGTATAACTTAAAGTCTACCCACTGCACCTGATACTGTTTTCCTTGAGCCAAGCAGAGCAAGTCCTGTCTCTGTCCCCTTACTCCCCAGGAACCATCCCATTTCATTATAAAGTCTTGAATCTAACTTCTCTTAAGTTCTTTAAAGGAACTTGAAGATGGCAATCGCGATGAAGCTGGGCAGCCTGCAAGGTAGAACTTCTCTCCTCCTACTGTGAGAACAAGCCAGCTGAGTTTGTGAACGTGAAGACGGATTCAAAGTGAAATAAATCATGCTGTAGGCAAAAGGCTTCCCCAGCCTGGTGGAGGTTTTAACGGAGCAGAAACCAGATGGATTGTATTGAATCAGGCCCATGAGGATAGAATCTCACTACTGATTACCAGCTTGTAACAAGGGGAGTCTTGGACCCAACAAAATGTTTCCACAGACAGTGGAAGCATCTAAATCATGAGTGAAATATACTTGGAGACCTCTGCTTTTTTAAACAGCATTGGAAGTCTGATTTTCTAATCTGTTCCTTTTCAATTTAAGCAAATCCCAAATGTCTGTTTGCTGTCCCATCTTAACTTGGATTTTTCCAGAACTGATTGTTTTCATCCCCCAAATGAACAAGAAATGGAGTTCTCTGCTCTTGATAGGTGTTCCATAATACTGTTATACATAGAGTACTAGACTTGGAATTAGGAAGCCCTGAGTTCAAATTCTGTCTCTGCTACTTCCTAGCTGGGTAATCTTGGGTGAATCCCTTAAACTGGGTCTCAGTTTCCCCACCTGTCAAATTGGAGATTGGACTAGAGATAGTCTCTAAGAGCCTTTCCAGGACTAAAGATGAAACCATTAGAGAGGACTTATGCTAAGATTTCTATACAGAGATTAAGAGGAAAGATGTTCTTTCATAGATATAGGATGGATTGGTTTCACTTGCAAGGTGGGGCAAGCAAAGGGCAGACAGAGGTTGGGGCAGCCTGGCTCAACCTTCCAAAGCTGACACTAGAAAAAGTGGATCCTGGGAAGTAGAATTGTTCCCCACCCCTCACTACTGTGGGAATCAGCCAGCTGAGTTTGTGAACATTGCGACAGCAAATTCCACATTAACTGGGCTCCATGAAGCATCATGTCACCTCATTTGGCAGCATATGCAACATTTTGCACCTGTAGTCTCCAACCTCTCTCAGGCAATCCACCCTCTTCACCCAGATACTAAAATACTATTTTTAATGCCCAGATCTGACTATGTGATTTCCCCTACTCAAGAACCTTTGGTGATTTCATATTCCTGGGACAACAAAATGTCAGTCTGGCATTAAGAGGGTCTACCGAGACCCTCTGGCTCCAGGTTCCAGCCTTATCTCACATGATTGCCATCTTCAAAATCTGCCTTGTAGACAAATGACCCAGTAGTTGCTCCCTAGACTTCCCTACTGCTCTCTCTGCTCTGTGTGCTCAAGTGGGCCGGATGCCATGCCTGGAATGCACTCCTTTATCATCTGTTGGAATCCTTGAATTCCTTTGGGTCACAGCTCAGACGCTGCCTCCCACAAGAAGCTTCGCGTGATCCCCAAATGAACTTGCTCCTTTCCTCTCGAGTTCCTGGAGTATATGGGCCGCCTTCTGTCTCCTGCACCCACTACCATTCATCCTTCCTATCTGTGGACAGAGCTCTCCCACAGAAGATTGTAAGCTATCTGAGGACAGGGACTGCATTTCCTGTCCTCAAATCTCAAATGTTGAGTACAATATGGCCTTGAATAGAACAATCGAAACCCCGCTCATATTTATTCATTGAGAATGCTTTTAAAGAACAGAGGTGAGTAAAGTTCAAAAGAGAATATAGACAGCTCAGGTACAAGACCTGAGTTCAAATCTATGTCTGGGTGATCTTGAGCAAACTCCTTAAACATCTTAGACCTCAGTTTCTTCATCTATAGAATGAAAAATTTAGACTCTCTAAAAGGACCTCTAAAAATTGCCTTCAGTCCTAAAAAAAAAAAAAAAATCTATAATCTTTACCTGGAAAAGGTCCCTACATACCTCCTCACTTTACAAAAAGAAAAACTAAAGTCAGAATTCAATAATTTGCCTAAGTTTACCCAGTAAGCATGAGACAGATGTGGAATTTGATCCCATGTCTCTGGACTTTATGGTCCTAGGATGCTTTTTCTGTTTGTTTTGGGGTTGTTGTTCAGTCATGTCCAACTCTTTAGGACCTGGTATGGGTTTTATTTTTGGCAAAGATACTGAGGTAGTAGAGGTACTTCTCTAGCTCATTTTAAGATGAAGAAACTGAGGCAAAATAAGATTAAGTGACTTGTCTAAAGTCATATGAAAAAATGCTCTGAATCACTATTGATTAGAGAAACACAAATTAAAACAACTCTGAAGTACCACCTCAAACTTCTCGGATTATCTAAGATGACAGAAAAGATAATGATAAATATTGAAGGGAATGTGGGAAAAGTGGGATACTAATGCATTGTTGGTGGAGTTGTCAAATGATCCAGCCATTCTGGAGAGTAAGTTGGAAATCTGCCCAACAGGTTATCAAACTGTGCCTACCTTTTGATCCAGCAGGATCAAATTTCCCAAGGAAATCATAAAGGAGGGGAAAGGGTCCACATGTGCAAAAATGTTTGTAGCAGCTCTTTTTGTGATGGCAAAGAAATGGAAAATGAATAGATGCCCATCGATCGGGGGAAGGCTAAATAAGTTATGATACATGAAAATAATGGAATATTATTGTTCTATAAAAAATGACGAACAAACTGATTATAGGAAGGCCTGGAAAGATTTAAATGAACTGATGCTGAGAGAAACAAGCAGAACTAGGAATATGTTGTATGCAGCAACAGCAAGATTGTTCGATGATCAACTATGAAAGACTTGGTTCTTCTCAACAATTCATTTCCAAGGCAATCTCAATAAGCTTTGCATAGAAAACACCATCTGCATCCAGAGAGAGAACTATGGAGACTGAATGTCAATCAACACATGCTATATTCCCTTTTCCCCCCTTTTTCTTCTTTTTTTCCTCTCTCTCTCTCTCTCTCTCTCTCTCTCTCTCTCTCTCTCTCTCTCTCTCTCTCTCTCTCTCTCTCTCTCTCTCATGGTTTGGTTTTTTTCTTTTGTTCTGATTTTACTCTCCCATCATGATTCATAAAGAAATGCATATTTTAAAAATTAATGTACAAGTATAACCAGAAAAAAAGAGAATAAAAAAAAGGGGGGGGGAAAGAGTTGGTTGAGCTCCTCAGAGGTTATGTGATTTGTGCAGGATCATTCAACTACCATGTATCAGAACCCAAGACTCTAAGACCAGCTTCCAATCCTTCACACCACTCTGCCTTTCATCAATCAACAAGTATTAAAAAGTGGCCAAAGTGTGCAAAGCTCAGGGAAGTTGGCCCTAAGGTTTTCTGGGCGGCAGCAGGAGACAATGGAAGGGGCTTAAATCCAATGAGGGTTATTTCTGATCATGATCACAATACCCCAAGGGACTGTGCCACCTATACCAGGCCATTGGTGAAATGGGATTCACCTGCCAGCTGGGTGAAGAAAAGAGAAGGTAATCGAAGAGACCCCTCTCTGTGTTAGTAGAGCTGCAGTATCACTGTTGGGCATTAAATGATATATACTTAAAGGATTGTTCTATTTACATAGGAATTAGTTTTTCAGACTGACACCCAGGAACTATGGGCTTCCAAATCCCCAGCTTTGATAATCCTTCACTAAGCATTCAAAACACTGTAAGCTCACCTGGGTGAAATAATCATACAAGCTCCACTGGGCTCTTTGGGATCCTCTGTGGACTGGGTAAGGGGAACCCTGCTCGGGAGCACAGCTTTGGAGCTGGGAGAGATGTGGATGTTTGAGTCCAGCCCCCTCATTTTTCCAGGTGAGGGGAAGCTTAAGAGGTTAAGAAGTCTCATTCTTGAGGTCAGACAGGGGTAATAAGGAGATGAGCTAGGACTGGAAGCCGGATCCTCTCCTAAATGTTTCTACCTGCTCTCCCAGCTCCCCACTTGGGGTCTTTAAAATGCCGGGACATCAACCCGCTCCAAGGCCAAGTACAAACACTGAAGGCAGAATAGCCGAGGAAGGGGTGGGTCCCACCAGACCAGTGAGCCATTGAGAACTTGTCATTAGAGGCAGCTGATAAAGTACAAGGCAGGCATTGTGGAGGAAGTCAGCCCAAGTGACCTTGAGAGTCCTTCAAGGTCAATCTGCTGAGTCGTGGAGGAAAGGGAAGGGATTTGACATAAAATTCTCCTAGCATTCCTTGGGTACTTGCTGTGTGCTTGACTAGGTGCTGAAGGAGATGCAAAATCAATTCAGTTTTAATTCACTAACCAGTTATTAAGGACTTACTCTGGGCTCCAGAGGCTGTGTGACATTGTGGAGATAGAAATATCCTCTAAGCCAAAAAGATCTGGATTCAAGTTCTTCCCCCTGACACATCCTTGATTTTTGTGCTATATAAATGGCTCTTGAAGTTGTAGAGAAGAACTGAACTGGCAATAATAGGAGGAGTTTTCTTGCTTGGAAACTATACCAGTGGATAGGGTGCTGGGCCTGGAGTCAGGAAGATTCATCTTTCTGAGTTCAAGTCCAGCCTGAGGCACTTATCAGCTGTGTGAACTGGGCAAGTCACTTCACCTTGTTTGCCTCAATTTCCCCATCTGTAAATGAGCTGGAGAAGGAAATGCAAACTACTCAAGTATTTGAGTGAGCCAAGGAAGCCCCAACAACAGACAAAATCACCAGTCCATATCTTGTCCCTATCCTTAGGATAGAGTCATTGGAAAAGTTCCCCAGTCTTAGGAGGGACCTTAGAGGCTATATCTGGTCCAAACCAAACTTCAACAGGAATCCATCTTCCAACATTCCCAGCTTGGTTATCCAGCTTCTGTTGGAAGAGCTCTGGTGAAAGGTTGCTCCCTACCTTCCTTGCCATAACCACCACTCAAAATACCCATCAATGCTTTCTCCCTCCCCCAGAGAAGGAATGGGTGGTGATTGCCAAGAGGCAGACTTAGGCTTCCTAACAATCAGTGTTACCCACAAGAGCATTGGGCTGCCTCAGGGAGGTCATGGGTCCTTCCTAGTTTGATGCTTGTCAGGGATGACAGAGAGAATTACTGATAAAATCTGAATTAGACTCCAAGGTCCTTGCCAGTCCTGAGATTCTGGGATTCTGTAGTCTTGTGACTGCACTTTTTACATTTTATACATGCCCTCTTCCCAGAGTCTAGAACGGTGCCTTATCCTGAGGGATACGGGAAAGAACTGGACTTTCAGGAAGGTCCCAGGTGAGGAGACTCCTTCTGTCAACACCAGCCAGCCCCTTCTTGATACTGTACAAGCATACAGAATAGTCCAGAGCACTGAGAAGTTGAGAGGTTTGTTTGCCCAGGATCACAGAAGGCAGAGGAGGATTAGAATCCTGGTCTTTTTGATTCTGAGCCCATTTCTTCATCCACAAGTCTCTCAAACACATAGAAGGTCCTTAACAATTGTTTGTTTAATTTAATTGAATTAGATAAACTCCCTCAGTGTGTCATATACGTACAAGGATGAAGTGACATCCCTGAGTCATTTCAATGTAATTTGTTAGTTTCTAAGTTCTGCCTTGTGTGTGAAATATGGTATTAGGCTATTAGCATGTAAAAATAAGCATAAAACACTCCTCATTCCTCAGGGAGCTTACATTCTGCAGTTGAGGACATGAATCTTGGTCAAGTCAATGGACTTTCCTTGGCGTCAGTGTCCCCTGTGACATGAGAAACTTGGGCAACATGTCCTCTAAATCTGTGTCAATTATTAAAAAATGGAGTCAGGAAAGGTCTGCCTGAAATGGGCTTCGAGGGATGCTGGGACTTCTATGAGGTAGAGCAGAGGAGAGAAGGTGTTCTAGATACGAGGTACAGAATAATCAAGAAGGACAGAGCAAGAATATTGTAAACAGGCAACCACGAGGGATGTAAAGTGTGGTAGGAAATGCAGAGAACGAGGATGGGAAATCCATCCCAAGAAACTCAACAGCCTTCTTCATCAAGGTCTCCTAATGGCAGGGAACCAACAGGTCTTGTTCATGGATGGCATCTGACCAACTCAGCCAAAACTCAGCCCCAGCCCGCGGGACCTCATCACCTTGGCCCTAGTTTGTGCACCTGAGCTCATTAGCATCCTGGGATGAACTCCAATAACCCTGGGAACAGGGGCCACACCTGCCCTCTCAGGTGCTCCTTGCTTACAATTTATTTTCCTTCAATACTAACTGAAAGGAGAAACGGCCCAGGATGCAGGTAGATAATACATGAGGCTCTCCCCTTATTCTTCCCTATAATGGGGCCAAGACAAAAGCATCTGCATAGCTTGTGGTCATTAGAGACTCCACCTGCGTGGAGACCTCGCCGTATATTACACACCTGTCCAGTATTGGCAAGGGGCTGGTATTGTCATTGAGGGCCCAGGATAAGGAGAAGCCAATTCTCAGCTTAATTCTTGCCAACCAATGGGGAGCTCTTTCCAGTGGTACCATGGACAAGAGCATCGGGTCCCCCATCTGAGAACTGGAGTTGGAGACCGGGTTTTGTAATTTTGTCCCGTGTGACCTTGACCTAGTTAAATAATGACTAAAATATTTATCAAGCACCTACTATGTGCCAAGTACTCTAATAGGTGCCGAGGAAGCAAAAAAAGAAGAAGAAATGCCGTAGTCTCTGTCTTCCATGCATTTGGATGGAATGGGGGAGACGATGTGCTTACAAATGCAAGAATACATGGTCACAAGGCAGAGAGTTTCTTAAGAACCAGAAAGCCCAGGGAAGGCCTCATGTGCCAGGGGACAGAGAGAGTTAAGCTTTGATGGAAGTGAAGGGTTCTATGAAAGACACTGGGAGGTGACTTGTGTACATAGAGCATTCAAGCTGGAACGTCAAGCCACGTTATTATCTCCCTGACTCAGTTTCCTCCACTGTCCACTAAAGGTTCTGGACTAGATGAGCTCCCAAGGCCTTCCCAGCTCAGATTTATGATCCTAGCACATGGCCTTTGACGCAGCTCCCCAACCGGAGAGAGGCGTGTGATTCTCAGAACAAGAACGGAGGAAGGTCAAGTGCCCAGAGGTCACGGTCCAGACAAATCTGGACCAGAGCAGACTCCACCTGGCTCTGGGCGATGCCCCGGTCCTTGTGATCTCGCTCCTTTTCTCCTGAGTTTCTGGATGGCCCCGGAGACCCCCGGGAAATCTGACGAACTTCCTCTGGCCCATGATAAAGAGGATGGGTTGGAAGCCGTGGGTCTGTTCCCCTGCACTCCCTATTCTCAAGCAGGCCAGCTCTGGTAATAATGAGCCCAGGCTGGTTAAGCAGCTAATTAGCATGCTGTTTGTTAGAGGAGTTAAGAATGTAATTATTGTGAGTAGCATAGCCGGCCGGAGGAATGCATTTTGAAGGTTACCATAGGAATCTCGACTCAGCCTATTCATTCTGAGTGTAATTCTAATCGCCATCATAAGGAAGGGATTGCTGGCTTGGATATAGACTGTAGGTTAACATCTGATTAGATTTCCAGTGAACAAAAGCATTTCAGGAGTTTGCTTTTTAACCCTTTGGGGACCAGCCCAAGTGTGGTGACCTGTCTAAAGAACTAGAGCTAGCAAGCTCTTCTTCTCTCTCCCTCTCTCTCCCCTTTCTCTCTTTTTCTCCTTTTCTCTCCCTCTCTCTTTCCCTTTCTTCCTCTCTCTCTTTCTTTCCCTTTCTTTCTCCCTCCATTTCTCTCCTCCTTCCCTCCATCTCTTCTTCCCTCCTTCCCTCTCTGCCTTCCTCTCCCTCTCCCCTTTCTTTCTCTCCCTCTCTCTCTCCTTCTCCTCTCTCCCTTTCCCCCCTCTATCTTCCTCTTTCTCTCTCTCCTTCCCTTCCTTTCTCTCTCTCCTTCCCCTCTCCCTCTTTCCCACTCCCTCTTTCTCTCTTCCTCTCTCCCTCCCTCCCTCCCTTCCTCTTTCTCCCTCCTTCTTTGTTTCTCTCTCTCCTTCTATCTTCTCTCTCCCTCCCTCCATCCCTCTCTTTTTCTCTTCTGTTTGCACATCTCTATGTCTATACATCTAGTTCTCTCTGTGTCTCCATTCTCTCTATGCCTCTCTCATCTCATTCTGTGTCTCTGTCTGCACTGTGTTGTGTTCTCTTTCTCTGTGTCTAGCTCTCTATGTTCTCCTCTCCCTCTGTATCCCTTTCCTCTCTTTTTATCTCCCCCTTTCTCTCCCCCCTTCTTTGAAGACAAAGTAGACCACTTGAAGACCAAAGGCAGCCCACTGATTGCTAGGCTCAGACCCACTGGAGGTTCTAATGGGCAGATCTAAAGTGCTGGTCCTAATCAGCCCAGAGAGGTACCTGTTTTCTCTGATTGACTTAGGGTCTCCTTGCAACAGAACACAATCTCCTCCTCCTTTGTCTGACTGCTGAAATGTTAGTTCACCAGATAAAGTTAAAGGAGTTTAGCTCTGTAAGAGACCTTCACGAGCACTGAAGCATAGTGTGATCTAACGGTAAATGTATTGGGCTTAGTGGGTAGACTGGGTTTGGAGTCAGTAAGACTCATTCATTTTCCCGACCTCAGACTCTAATTAGATGTGTGATTCTGCCTGCTTTTACCCTGCTTGCCTCAGTTTCCTCATCTGTAAAATGAGTTGGAAAAGGAAATAGCAAATTATTGCAGTATCTCTGCCAAGAAGACCCCAAGTAGGATAAGGAAGAACTGGATATGACTGAAACACAACAATTGAATTGAGAGTCAGAGAAGCTTAAATTCAAATCCTGCCTCTTCTACTCTACTACTTTGTGATCAGGGGCAAATTAATTCACTTTTCTGAGTCTTGATTTCCTCATTAGTAAATAAGGATAATATAATAACACCTGAAGTACCCACTCCACCAGCACAGCTGTTTCAAGAATAGAGAGAAAGTTAAATAGAGAGAAAATAGAAAAAATAGAAAGTGAAGGGATCGGACAATCTCCAAACATTATAAAAATGCTAACTCTTTTTCTCATATAGCACGATCATGATACCCAGAAACCTACAGAAAGGAAGTTGATTTTCCCAGGATCCTATAGGTAAGAGTACCAAAGTTGTAATTTAGACCCAAGTTCTTTGATTCCAAGTCTGGTGCTCTTCTGGGGAGAATTCCAAAAAGTGACCCAACCCCAAAGCCGACAAAGTCTCTACTCCTTTCTCTCCAACAACTTTTTAAAATGCCCTTTTTCCCCTGAATATAAAATGAAAAGATTATCACTAGAGGATTTTGTTGGTGACATTTCAGGGGAGGAAAGAAACCACGAGGAAACATTTGCCAGTTCCATAGTGTAATGGAAACAACATTGATTCTATAGCCAAAGGCCTGGCATTTTTATCTCTCTCCTGATCTCTTGGTAAGTCAATAAACCTGAGATTAATCTCAGTTTCCTCATCTTTAAAATGGGAGTAGTCATACTTGTCCCACTTATCTCACAGAATTATTATATAAGAAAAAAAAATATATATATATATATATATGAAAGTCAACTCTAAAGCAGCGTAGAATTCTGAATCCTCACTAGTTGTAGGAAGAATTTATGTATCAGGCAAACCTTTCACTAAATAACCTTTAAGATCCCTCCCCTTTCTGAAAAGTATCTAGGTAACATGATAGTTAGAGCTCTGGGCCTTCAAGATCTGAGTTCAAATCTGACCTCACATAGGTGCTAGTGTGGCCCTGGGCAAGGTGCTTAGCTCTATTTGCCTCATTTTTCTCAGCTATAAAATGAGTTGGAGAGGAAAATGGCAAACACTCCAGTATCTGCCAAGCAAACCCCAAATAAGGTTATATGAATCAGACCCCACTGAAATGACTGAATAAAATAAAATGGTGGAAAGGGAAAAGCTGTAGCTTTGGAGCCAGAGGGAGAAGGATTCAAATTCTGTTTCCATTATTTCCTGTGTGATCTTGGGCCAATCATTTAATTTCTCTGGGATTCATTGGATGGAGATAATAATGCCTGGAGAATTAGGTATTCATATCTCATAGGTTGCTGTGAGGCTCAAATGATATCACATGAAAAAAATATCATATTGATTCCAGTTATTATTTTAAAAAAACCCAACAGAGTTTGTTTGGATACTTCTTAGACTTTTTCTAAGAGCAATCCAGTTTTAACTATCTGCCTGGGCTAAAAGCTCAATTAGGAGAGTAATAAAGATGTTAGAAGGGAAGAGTGACTAGGATGGAATTCTCTCTTTTTTTTTTTTTTTCTTTTGCTGAGGCAATTGGGATTAAGTGACTTGCTCAAGGTCACACAGCCAGTAAGTGTCAAGCTTCTATAGACTGATTTGAACTCAGGTCCTTCTGACTTTAGGGCTACTATCTACTTCGCTATACCTGCCTCCCATTGGAGTTCTTTAAAAGTAAAATTCCCAGGCAGCCATAAGACCATTCCTCAAAACATAATACAAGGGCAACAAAATTGGCAAATGTGCTCTCATCTACTCACTGGTCAGGGGAGGATGCTCTACTAAGGAAACTAGCCCTCCTCACTAACCAGGTTCCTGCTGATGGCCCTCAGCTGTACCAACACGCAAAAGCTTCACAGTTCTGTTCAGTCCAAGAGTTTTATTAAATGCTCATTGATCACCTGGGATTGAGCCCTAATTGCTCAGGGCTGGGAATACAAAGTAAAAAGTGAAAATGGTTGCTGTCCTCAAGGGGCTTAATTACATTGTCTTGGGGAAAAGGTATCAGAAGCTTAGCAGCCCACAGAGAGATAAAATACAGCTTCTTCTCTCCTGCCACCATTACTCAGCTGATCCTACTGTAAATAGAAATAAGAGGGGGGAGGAGCTAGGTGACAGCCCTGAAGTCCCGAGGACCTGAATTCAAATCTGATCTCAGATGCTTAACATTTCCTAGCTGTGTGACCCTGGGCAAATCACTTGACCCCAATTGCCTCAGCAATAAATAAATAAACAAGTAGATAGATAAACAAATAAATCAACAAGCGAATAAATAAATGAATGAATAAGTGAATGAGTAAAGAAATAAATGGGGGCAGCTAGGCGGTTCAGTGGATAGAGCACAAGCCCTGAAGTCAGGAGGACCCGAGTTCAAATGTGACCTCACTTAACACTTCCTAGCTGTGTGACCCTGGGCAAGTCACTTAACCCCAATTGCCTCGGCAAAAACAAACAAACAAAAAAGTAGAGGGAGAGGGAAAGCAAGGCATCTGTGAGCATAGATTCACGTGTAACCTTCCTCCACTCCCCAGCCACCGCACCCCACGGCTTGTAAGCGTCCCTGAGATGGCTCTGTTAAAATGTAATTCTCAATTCTCAATATTTTCCATTAAAACTGCCAGCAGCATTCCGAGTGAAGGTGGCAGCTTTCTGACTGCTAAGGATATTCATTAAGTCGCCTCTGCATATTTCTTTCTTCCTTTTTTTCTTTTCTCAAAAACTGCCTCCCCGCTTTCCCACAATGCAACGGTTCGCTGCCATCCTAAAAGGACAGGATGGTGAGCACCAATCTGGAGGCACAGGGGTCCCGGAGCCCCGCTGTTCCCCACGGCCCCGATAGGCCGGCTTCTCCGTGGGAAGTTCCAATTCAATGGTGACCAAACTATTCCTGTGTTATCAACAAACCTGCACTTTGGCCAAGAAGCACAGACTTCCCGAGGAAGAAGGCAATTTGTTTGTGAATTTCCCCTTTTGTTATGAAAAGCTGTCGGTGTTCCCTCCCCCCTTTAAATATTGTAAATGTGTAAAACATTAGCTCTCCCGGGGTAATCGTGGCCCCTCGAATTGGGAAGTCTGTGGAGGTGTTTATTTATTTCTTTAAAACCAGAAATCGATTTGAAAGTTGCCCTCTGCAGATTGCCAAGGGATCCTTTTGTGTGAGTGCAGTGGAATCATCCTTAGGGAGATCTTCTTGTGCCATGGGGGCTCGATTCCATCCTTCACCCCCTCCCCCCCCCTCCATCTTCGTGCAACCTGAGCAACGTCCCAGAAATCAGAATGCAAGAGTTCTTTCTCCCCGCCAACCTGCTATTTCAGAGACAGATTTTCATGCTAATTGAATATCATCTTCCATTCTTTGTGTAATGCATTACATGACATGCTGCTCATAATTTCCAAATTGTTTTCTCTCTCTCTCTCCCCCCCCACCTCCCTCCCTCCCACCCTGGATTGATAGCTCTGTTCCCCCAGAGGGCTAGTTCTCATTTTACCTTCAGTGAAATGTGAGGTGATGGGTAACTTCCCAACATCACATTTCTAAGAACATATCAGAAAATAATCCTGGCGATATTTTGCTTCTTAAATACTTAAAGTGTCAGTAACGAGTAAATGCGATGGTCTGATGGGAAATTCTCCCTTGCTTGATTACAACCTGGCAACGCGCTTGCCAACCGAGGCTGTCAAAACCCAGGGCAGGTGAATCTGCTTTCTTAAGTTAATTTCGATACAGACAGCAAGATTCATACATATGGATTCATGCTATCGGACAAACCGTGGATACTTTTGTTAAACAGAGAATCAGACTGGAAATGAATGGGTTTGAGAGGTTGTTATTATTTGTCTAAGTCCAGACCTGTGATTTTGTTGGTACTGGAAACTCCCAGTGTGGTCACTCCTTCCCCAGATGAGGATTAGAAATTCATCTGCAGCCTATAGTCTTAGATAGTCATAGTCACTTATGGGATTGGGAGGTTAAGTGATTCTCCCAGGGTCATGTATTAATAATAATAATAAATCTACACAAATAGCAGTAATTTTAATGGATAACAAGTGATCATAATATCGAAACAAAACGGCTTTCAAAATTGAGAGACATAGCAGAGAGCAGATTCACGTGGCAATAGGTTGAATTCCATGAGCTATTCCTGTTGTTTGGGATTCTCTTGGAATTGTACCAAAAAGGTTTCAGCCCCTGCTGAAGATGAGCTTACTTAAAGTCTACTACTTTATGGGAATGACAAAAAGCAAGGATGATATCTATCTGTGTGATATTTCGTAGCCAATTTCATAGCAAAGAGTCATAGCCAGATATCCACTGGTATCGCTCTCTTTGAACACTTTGGGAAAATAAGAATAATATGCTACTTACAGTGATGACAACCTACCAACTATGTTCAGTTGGGGAGGACAATGACAAAAAAGGGGTTATACCAGTCTGGGTGATGTATGTAAAGGCTTAATGTGATTAGAGAGTATGAATATATGTTCTGTCTCTCTGTGTCTCTCTCTGTCTCTGTCTCTGTCTCTGTGTCTCTCTCTCTTTCTCTCTGAATCTCTCCCTCTTTGTCTCTCTTTCTGTCTCTCTCTGTCTCTTTCTCTCTCTCTCTCTCTCTCTCTCTCTCTCTCTCTCTCTCTCTCTCTCTCTCTCTCTCACACACACACACACACACCACACACACACACACACACACACACACACACACACACACCATTTATCCATCTAGCTACTATTCCATCTATGTATGTCTACCACTAGTGAGAATAATTATCATGGAAGACAATGTTAAATAATCGATGAAGAGCCAGCCTTTGGATCAGGAAGGTCTGTGTTCAAGACCTGCCTCTAAAATATACTAGTCCTTTGATTGAAAAAAAAATCTAGGAAATTAAGTTTTTGCTAAAGTATAAAAAAAATCATTATTTTGATTCATTTTTTTTTACTAGTGATTGATTCCCTTTTAAAAAGGGGAGAGAAATGAGTAAAGTGTTTTTCCTGAAAATTAAAAAAAAAATCTTCTTAGCCAGGCACTATTGACCCATCCCATCCAGTTTGGGGGGTTGAGGATAGAGAGAGGGCTAGGGGATTGTCTTTCTGTGCTATTGTTTTCAAGCCAGGCCTTTCATTCTATTTTCAGCTAATTAAATTAATCTGGTAAGAAGGTGTAAGCTCACTTGTTTAAGCAATGGTTTGGGAAGCTAAAGGGGGAGATGGGAGGTATTTGCACAGTCAGAGACTTGTAGAAGAGCCATTAAAAAACCACCAACAAGGGGGAAACTTCACATACGATGCAGAAAATCCTGTTTAGCGATTCCCCCCTAAAATGTACCAAATCCTAAAAGCAGTATCCGATTAATCCAATAGACTAGGTCCAAAGGAAACATCCTCTTCACGGCCCCTAACCCTGGCAATAACTGGTGGCTTTATACTGGATGTAATCAGTACTGGTTATTTTCATAGCTTCAGGCAGTAAACAGATTATCATAAGTAGTCTCCTTCTTCTGACATGGAACTCCCGACATCTCTGGATTTAAAATTTGGGAGTTAGAGAAGCACTTACTTTATCAACAATAGCATTATACCCAATAGCCTTTATTTCATTTGGTACAAGACACTTCACTGAGTCACTCATTCATTTATTCATTCATTCAAGGATTGATTGATTCATTGATTCATTCAATAAGTCAGTCGTTCAGCAAATTACTGTGTGTAGCGGTAAGGGCACCAGATTAGGAGTCAAAGAGACCCAGGTGCCCAAAGTTACTAGTTTTCTGACCCTGGGCAAATCTATCCCCCTCTACAAGTCTTCTCATCTGAAAAATAGGAATAATCATACCTTGAACAGCTGCCTCAAAGCATTGTCACAAGGAAATCACTTTATCAACTTTAATGCTTTAGAACAACGAGAGCTGCTATGTTCTCCAATGCCATAAGTGCTAATGTGGCCCAGAATAAGTCAAATGGGAAATACTCAAGAGAGAAATTCGGAGGATGGTGTATGCCATAAATGAATCTAATGAGGAGAAAAAAAAAAAAAAAAGCTGGATTCTCTGGAAAGACTGGTATGGATGCACAAGGAATTCACTAACCAGTATAGAGGTCATGGAGAGGTAGAATTTTAGAGTCACTGAATCTCAAATATGGAAGGGGCCCCAGAAGCCATTTAATTCAATCTATCCCTGAAAAAGAATCCCTATTATAAATGTAAGGGGACAGAGTGTAGGCTAAATTAGATTAAAATGTAGTTGTGAAATAGAATAGAACATAGATGATGTTAATATGTGGTTTTTAAGTCGGTATGTCACTGCAGAGATCTTTATGGATTGTAATAGCCCCTATTTGTATTTAGTAGCTAATAATAATAACTAGCATTTATAAAGCATCTATTGGGTATTGGATGCTGTGTGAAGTGCTTTATGAAAAATTATCTCATTTGATTTTCAGAATTACAATGAGAGGTAGAAAAAACAAAACAAAAAAATGAGAGGTAGGTGTTATTATTGTCCCCATTTTGCAGATGTCACACAGAGTAAATGACTTTCTCAGGGTCACACAGCTAGTGGTTGAGATTAGATTTGAACTCAGATCGTCCTGACTCCAGGTCCGAGTGCTCTGTCCACTATGACACTGATTATTTATTTGTTCTTGATACCACTGATCTATGACATACTTATATTCAGCATGTGGTCATCTAGATATGGCAGGTGAGGAAGTAAGATTCAAAGTGCAATTCTACCAATTATAAAACAAGGCCAGAAAAACCAGTCTATGGTGGGACTGCTTCCATTCTCTGAACATTGACTTGGTGATTGGGCATTGTCTCTATGAAAGTTTTCACAGGTACAAGGGGCTGCTCTCTTCTCTTAGTTAAAAAGTCTCATGTCTCTTCCATGTCAAAGTTAGGAAGACATGGGGCCATTTTGCCTACCCAAGCACTCCCTGTACAGATGGCTAAACCTGAGGACAACATCAAGTCACTAATTTAACAGGATCTTGGCGAACCTTTTGCCTCTCCCTTGCTGGAGGAGATTGCCTAGGGGTGCCTTAATGGGTTTATCTGTACCTCCATCTTCAGTCTTCTGTTATATTGTCTACAGGGTTGGCTCATGGCCATGGGCAGGTCTTGAGTGATTCAAACACTCTGAAAGCCTGGAACTCTATGGATGGGAGGAATTATCAAGCTCATCTGACAAGCTTATGATGGAGTCATCACAAGAAGGGCACCATGACCATGGGCCAGTAATGGCTGATAGCCAAGATAGAAAATCACCTGCTTTCAAGCCCTGGCTATATTTGCCCTGTATTAATTGTGTGATCCCTTCCAAGTTATTATTTTTTTGTTGTTGTTGTTGCTGTTTTGTTTTGTTTTTGTCTTTTAGAATTTCAATTTCCTTAACTATAAGGATTAGAGGTTGGACTAGATGAGTTCTAAGGCTACATACCCTATGTTTGTCCAAGATCAAACATTTTTCATTTTAATCCCAACTCTGTCACTCCTGTGAATAATGATTTTATCAAGAAACTTGTTTTTCTTCTCTATGAAATGAGGGTAGTGAGAATCAATGCTCTCTAAGATCTTTAAAAGAAACTGACATTTTCCTTTCTGTATTCTATATTCCCTTCTAACTTTGACATTCCATGTTCTAAAGGCTTGTTCAGCTTCTCTGGATTCTATATTCTATGCTCCTTTCCAACTCTAATCATGTATATTCTCTGTTTTATGATCTCTTTCATCTCTGACATTTTCTTTACTAAGTTCCATCCCAGATATAACACTGTGTTCTATGTTCTCTTCTAGTTCAGATATTTTATGACCTAAGATTCCCTGACATTCCCTATTGTAGAAACCCATCCCAGCTCTGATATTCCCTGTTCCAAGATTCATTCCAACTCCAACATTCCCTGTTCTAAGATTCATCCCAGCTCTAATATTTCCTGTTCTAACTCATTCCAACTCTGACATTCCCTGTTCTAAGATCCATCCCAGATGTGACATTCCCTGTTCTAAGACCCAACCCAGCTCTGATTTTCCCTGTTCTAAGACTCATTCCAACTCTGACATTCCATGTTCTAAGACCCGTTCCAGCTCTATGATTTTAGGGAACTTATGCATTATCTTAGACACCTCTTGGTCCACTTCTCAAATTACCTTGGCCCTCGAAAAAAGGTTTCTCTCTCTCAACTCCAAACAAGAAACTAAACAAAATACTCTCAAATTCTATTTATTCAGTTATGATCAGTTGACCCTAGGACCCATCAGACCACTTCCTTTCCCTAACTTAAAACCATCTGCCACAATAGATGTCTCATTTCCCAAGTCCATGGCCCTCTTCTCTCTTCTCTTTCTCCCTCTCTCTTTTTTCCCCTCCTTATTCCAGATCTGCTCCTATTTTTTTTTCCATCTATTTTTGAAGGTGCCTAAGACAGGAGCTCACTTAATACGGCCCCTTACGCTTGTGGCGCAACAGCCTATTCAGTACAGATAAGCCCCTTTAGAAATGAAGGGGAATGTAATTCAGTGTTTGAGTGACAGCAGGAAGATTTATCCCCTCACTAGACAATACGGCTTTTGGGGCTTTAATCTTGCCCAGACAATGGGCTGTTTCTCGGCCCTCATCTTGTGCTTTTCCCACGATGTGTGGTGATTAGCCGGGGTTGCATTGGAGAGAAGCCACTATCTCCCATTGAAGAATGTTTGCGCTTCTGTCAAGAGCTAAGGAGGAGGGAGGGAGGTGGGAAGAAGAGGAGAGGAGGGAAGACTTGAGTTCATCTGAGCAAAATGTCGATTTGCTGGAGAGAAGCCGCCTGCCAAAGAGCCTTGAGGCTGGGCTGGGCCCAGCAGCCAACTTGACCTGAAGCATCCCAAGAGTCACCCAGGAAGCTCCCGGTGAGGGCTCCTCGAGGAGACTCCATTCATTTCAAGAACGTCTGATCTTACTGAGAATGGGCCGAGAAGAGCTAGATTGGCCTCTCGCCAAGCTGGAAGCCTCCTCTCCCTAAAGGACACCTGCCTTCTATCTTCTTAACTGGGGGAGCAATCGCTATCCAGGGGTCTCCTTGGGGGGAGGGGGGCAGTAGTCTGTCTTTATATCTCCCGACTTAGTGCCTGGCACATAACAGGCACTTAATCAATCCTCAGTGTTTTGAAATAAATTGAGTCCACCCAGCCAGAGGTAACCCTCCTTCCCCTGAACTTTTGTATTAGTGTCCTGATGTTTCTGGGAATCATCATTGTTTGTCTACTTCTTATCTGTCCTTCCCCCTTTCTAAGATAATCAATTTTAGTCATTTTATCATTTATTCATATTTTTCTAGACGGTCCCTTAAATACAGTAGCAAAGTGCCTACAGGATAGATAAATGTTTGCTGAAAGAAGGCAATCCAATAAATTTGAAAATTGCCCCCAATAAATCCTAAAATTGCCTTCAGCATCACCTTACCTCTACTTTCACTTCTCTCAGTGTTTAGGACTTTCAAATGCTGTTCTCCAATCCTCAACAGAGGCTCATTCCTTTTACCTGAAAAGCCACAATTCATTCCTTTGGATTAGACAAAGCCCCCTCTATTAAAATGTAAATACAAGTGTTTGGGGGTCAGGGAGTCTTAAACTTGTTCACACTTAGGTAAAAATGGTTAATGCCATCTTGGCAATCAAATCTTCAAAGGAGATGGAACAAGTCCAGCTTGAGCATTGGAGAAGGAGGGTTGCCTGCCTGCCTTAGGCTTTATGGAAATTTGGGGTTTACCTGTATGACTTTATTCAAGTCAATTCTCTTCCTCAGAGTCTCAGTTTCTTCATTCAGTCTAAGTTAGTTTAATAAACGCTTGCCAAGTACCTACTGTACACAAGAAACCATGCTAGGCAATGGGGATATAAGGAGGGGGAAACAACCCAAACTATGTCGTCAAGGCATTTGTGTTCCATTAGAGGTGAAGGGGGGAGTTATACAGAGAAGTCAAGTCAAGTTATTTGAGAAGATAAAGATCCTTAGCAATGAAGACCAAGAAGGGATCCCCATAGGAGGTAACACATAAGCTTGCACTTTAAAGAAAGCTAAAGATCCCTATTTGGGTTTCTGCAGGGATGGGAGAGAAGCACATACTTCCCTTAGTAGGGTTTTTTTTTTTTTTGAGAGGTGAATTTGGTTGAATTAAAGAAAATTGCTGTCAAATCCCCTTCTGTCAGAGAGAAAAAATGCCAATGGCAGAGTGAAAAAGAATAAATTCATATTTCATTTTGCATAGAATAGATAATGAATATGTGGATCAGTAGGAAGACTCAAGCCTCTGAACTGTTTCTCAATGTCCTCCAAATTTACCTGGGCTGGATTATTCCTGTCCCTATTAGGGCAATGAAGGTAGTGAGATTTGGAATATTTTGTCCTTTGGGCAGGAGGACACTTGGATGAGAGGTTATAGTGGGGCAGAGGGTGAGGGACACTATGGCATTCTCTTTACTTCCAAGACAAAAAGTAATCCAAAATTTTAGCCCAGGAAAGACTAGCTGGGAAAGAGACGATGTGTATAAGGAGGCCCGAATCCTCCAAGTCAATTTTATTTTTTATTAAATGGAAATTCCCACTTTGTGTCATCTCTGCTTAGCACATAAAAAAATATTTTAAAACGCTTGCTTTTTGAGTGGATGAATAGGTGAATGAATGAGTGAATGAATGAATTCTTCAGATTTATAAGGGAATATTATGCAGGATTTTCTCCTTTCCCACATCACTCTAGACTCCTTCACGTTCTAAAGATAGACCATTTTATTCTTCTAGTGGAGGAACTGAGTCGTTGGATATCAAATTAATTATGAGGTGACTCTTTAGTACATCCAGATAATATAAGCAGTTTAGAGCTCAAAGGGTCATTCTAATCTAATCTATTCGTTTGATATATGAGGAAACTGAGGCACAGAGGGAGGAAGAATACAAGAAGAAAGTACTGGGGCCATCTATAATCAGAAAAAAAAAAAAACAACAACAGATAAAACCTCTGTTCCATATCTTTCCCTAAGGACTCTATTTCCCTCTAGAATTTAAAGGGTCCATATACTAGATCAAACATCCATATACGATGGATAAGTTTTGATATTTATAGAACACAAGGATCCTAGTTGCAAGGTAGAGCTAAAAAGATATCAAGAAATCAATTTTTTTGTCCAAATATAGGGAAACTGAGGCCTAAAGAAAGGACATCATTTCCCTGGGAGCAGTTCCCAGTGCGAATTGGTCTGAAAACAAAATAATTTGGAGTATTCCCAATTAATGAAACATGGAAGCATTCCTCAACCTTGATAGATTACTATCATAAAAACACAGATTTCCATTTAGAAGGGACCTTGGAGAGAATATTTTGTCTGACTTGATATTTTATAAATGAGATAACTTAGGCCCATAAAAGGTAGGGTCACACAGGTAGAAAATAGAAGAAGAATTAGAACTCAGGTCGTTCTGACTCCATTCTTTCCTGTTGCCTCTCTAATTACAAGAACCTAACAATAAAATCACCATATTTTATCATTGGATGCACTAAAAAAAAAAGTCATTTGTATCTCCTGCAGCCAAGGAATTCGATTATAATAAAAGCAGAAGTCGAAGCCTGGTCCATGTGTGAGTGAAATCTCTCTCCCGGGTAGCAAGACTTTTTACTCCCTCCATTCCATTTCTGGGCCAGACCGAGCTTTCACGTCACAGCTGGAGTCCTTGTTTATTTCAACAGGTTGATGAAAGTAGTTTTCCAGAACCTTAACGAGGGTATGGCAAATGGGACTTTGCCTCAAGTGCTGACATCCAAGTGGCATAGTTTCTCCTTGAAATAGCTGTCTCCATCTCCTCTCACCCCAGCTAGTCTCTTACTCCCCAGGCTTCTGCCTCTCCATGTTCCAAAAGGTGTTGATGAGGAAGACAAGTCAGTTGAAAAATCATAACAAACCTGGATTTTTCCTTTACACACTACTCCTCCCCTCCCCATACGCTCCTTCCCTCCTTAACTATTTTGGACCTTTCTGGGAAAAATGGAGGTGGATATTCTCATCATTGAGTTTAACTGTTAGTATCCTCAACTTCCCTGTTAAATATGAATTATAGTTACAGATATGTACTGTGCATGCGCGCGCGCACACACACACACACACACACACCCATTCCTCCAGAACTATTCAAGTGAACAAAATCATAAAGCCACTAGGGAGATAGATCTTTTTTTTTTTTTTTTTTAACGTATTTTTAGGTGAAAGAGGAGGGAAAGCAAGACAGACAGAGATGGAGAGATAGAGACAAAGAGAGACAGAGACAGAGATTGAGACCGAGATGGAGAGACAGAAAGAGAAGAGACAGATACAGAAAGAGAGAGAGAGAGAGAGAGAGAGAGAGAGAGAGAGAGAGAGAGAGAGAGAGAGAGAGAGAGAGAGAGAGAGAGAGAGAGAGAGAGAGAGAGAGAGAGAGAATATGAGAGAAAGGAGGTGAATCAATCCTTCACTAGCCCATCAGGACACACAAAAGCAAACATCCCCACCATTCACCAGGCATTCACAGCGACAGTCTCTCTCTCTCTCTCTGAACTGGCTTCCAGTTGGTGGATTTAAGAGCACTGATTGGGGGGGGGGGAGGGGAGCAGAGCCACCAAGGTCTCTGTTTGGGGAAGGGAGGGCTGTGTCAATAACTAACAAAAGGTGAGAAGAGATTACTTACCTCGGGCTAGGGCTTCCTTTCTCTCTCCAAGGTATCCTGTGCTAATTCCTGAAATTTAGCTGCCCAAGATTATCCAATCTAAAACCAGCTAAGCTACATTAGTCTTCCTCTTTCCCCCACAAAATCATAATATGACAGTCAAATCAGAGCAGGTGCCAAATTACAAAAAAACAAGTGTAGTATCTGATTCTTTTGCTTCACTTAAGTCAAAGAAAATCCTGAAAACTCCCTCTCCCAACCCTCTCCCCCTCTTCCCCCCATACTTTGTCGGAAAAGGGCTGTTGCTGCTGCCCCACTTTGGGGCAATAAAGAGGATGGGGAGGAGGGATTAAAGTGAAAACTGCTCACTCCTAAACACTACTCTAATCAATCAATCATAGGATTATAACTCCAAAACCGGGAGGGAATCTTAAATGCTATAGAGTCCAACCCTCTCATTTTACAGATAATAATATTAGCATTTATATAGTGTGTTAAGGTTGGCCAAGCACTTTACAAGTATCTCATTTTTATCCTTACAACGGCCCGTGGGAGGTAAGTGCTGTTATTATCTCCATTTTACAGATGAGAAAACTGAGGCAGACAGGTTAAGTGACTTGTTCAAGATCACAAGGCTCGTGAGGGTCCAAGTTAGGAAGTAAATTCAGGTCTTTCTCCAGTCTAGTGCATTATTCCCTGTGCCACATTTAAAACATGACTTGAACTAGTTGGTAAGTATCTAAATCAGGATTTGAAAATAGGTTTTCTTAGCTCCCTCCAGATCAAGGTATATTTAGTTTGTTTTTATCTTCTATTTGATTATTTATGAATATGTATCATCTTGGTAGGACTTTATTTTATTTCCAGCTGTTGGTATCGTGCTTGGAAGTGTTTGGAAGGAATTTTGAGAAAGATCAGGAAGAAACCCCTATTGAAAATATTGGAAGAAAAAAAGAAGGGGGAGAAAGGGTGGAGGAATAGACCCAGCGACTGCTTCAATGACAGAACAGTCTCTAAAAGGGAAACTACCTTGGTCTAAGAGAAAGAGGAATTGTTGAAAAGATGGGGGGGGGGGAGGAATTATGGGTGTGGAGTCACTAAATGTGATTTCTGAACCAATCCTTTTTACTTAAGGGAAGACTTTCTGTGTGTGTATGGCATGGGAATCGGGGGTGACGGCTCGACTGGGGGAGGGAGTTAGCTAAAAAGAAGGATGTAAAAACAATAGATAACCATTGAAATTAAAAACCCCAAATGGAGAAGGTGACCCTCAGCCCTAAGTCAGTCCCCCTTCCTCCCCCTCTCCCATCATTCTTCAGGACCATCCCCACTGTGAACTGCCATGGTATAAAGGGGGTGAGCTGGGGGGCGGGGAGAAGAGAGAGGGGCTAGAATGTAAGGAGTCCCAAGGCCTGGACTAATCCTTAGTAAATCGAAGGATAATAGAGTAACGCCCCATCCTGTCTGTGATTGAAACCATAGATAGGTGGCCCAGGAGACCTGATAGTCTTGCTTAATAACAGGGTTCTTAGAAGGAAGGAAAAAAAAAGGAAGAAAAGATAACCCAATACTTTCCTACATCTTTATTGACACTCATGAAACCTCACCGGACACCTGTCAGGATTGTTTTAACCTTTAAAAAAATCACAAATTTGAACAGATTCATAAACACAGGCAGAAGTGTCCCCACTTTCTGTCCCAGAGCCCATTAGATCCCAAGAAGCAGTGTCATACAGCCTGGAGAAGGCTATGGTTAAACTCAAATGACTTAGCTTAAATTTCAACTCTTTAAGTTGCCACTTCTATGCCCCTGAATACTGTCTCTTCTTTTCTATGAGGTCCCTTTTCTTCATCTTAAAATGAGGGAATTAGTCCACTGAGGTTCCCAGATTGGTGGTCCTGTATAGCATGGAAAGAGAATTCTATCCCAGGGTACCTCGGTCTGGTTCCTGACATGCCTTTATCAGTGCTTGAAATGGCCTTGCAGGTGTTTCCAGCTAATCCTCTCCAGAGCCGAGGAGTTAAAATAAATAAGAAAGGGAGAAAAACCAATACCTTTTGTTTGTCTAAAAATAATCTTCCTTCTTTAATTCCTGTTGACTTTTTTTTTTATTTTATAGGTGCTTTCTGGCTATTCAGTCAGCCTGATTTGGAAGGAGCTGCTGAAAGAAAGGTCAAGATCCCATCAGACCCACTTCTCCATCAATTGCTCACACTTTAGTAGCTCAAGGGGTGTGTGTGTGTGTGTGTGTGTGTGTGTGTGTGTGTGTGTGTGTGTAGATTTGTGTTTTTTTTAATCTGAGATTTTTCAATATTCCTGATGCCATCAATAGCCAAACTTCCTTTTGGGATTTCCTCTCTCAGTATGCTAAATTCAGGCAAACAAGAAATCATCAGGCACCAAACAGAAGATAACCACTAAGGCCAGTGTAAAAACTAAGATATCTTCCTAGGTTTATTAATCATTCACTTGATGAAAATGTTTGAGTCTCTATTCAATATCTAATGCCACGCTAATCATTATACAGAACATGGCTGTACTTTTCTAGAAATGTTGCCCAATATGTCTATCTTCATCTATGTTACCTTGAAATCCAATCTGTGGCTGACAATGTTATTAGCCGATCGCCACATCAACCACATACACGGGCAATTTAGATTTTAGTGAGTTTGATAAACAGATTTTTTTTCTCTATTATTTTAGCCTATTACTCCCTCCTTTGACCAATGCTAAGATGAATCAGTCCGATTCCCATTGGAGTGTCATTACTGTTATTTGACTACCAGTGGATTCTCTGACTGTTTTTGTTTTTGTTTTTAATTTCTGGGAATGGATATTCTTTGTGACCAAGAAAACACATATGAAAGGCAGTGTGAGATAGTGGAAAGAACGCTTGATCTGGCCTGAATTCAGACTGGGAAAATAAAACTGGGTTCATATTTAGGCTCTGTTATTTACCATCTATAGGACAACAGGCAGGTCATTTGAATTCTCTGGACCTCAGTTTCTCAGTAAGTAAAATGGGAAGGAGACTTTTTTTGTAACAAATAAGCAAGATCAACCACTAGCTACTCCACACCTTTCTTAGAAGCATTCTCTTGGAAGTAGACAGGGGATAAATTACTACCCTTGAGATTGGATAGGGGTAGTTTCTGATACATTTTCTAACACTAGTATGAGAACCTGAGCAAATCACCTAAGTTCTCTAGATCTGCATTTGCTCATTTATAAAATGGGGAGGGGAGTAAAATAATCATTGCTCCTATCTATAAGGGTTCTTATGACTTTTGACACAATAAAGTAGTATGTAAGTAACAGCTATTATTAGGAACAGGAAAATGTTCCTTCTTAGATCTATGGTTGGAAGGGTTCTCAGTCCCATTTTACACATGGGTAAATTGAGGACCAGAGAGGTCGACTTTTCCAGTTAGCCCCAAGTCATGAAAACACTAAATAACAGAGATGATATTTGAACCCAGATCCTTCTACTCAAAATTCAGCCCTATTCCTGCTGTACTGTAAAGGAGACTTAGCATCTTTGGATAACATATTCTGCTTTGTCTGTAGGCTAATTTCAAACCACAAGAGGCCCTTTACATTCATCTCTATTTTTTTTTAAAGTAATAATTGACTATTCCTGGGACAATCATTTTTTCCACTGAGGATCAAGTCCTTCTCAGCTTTGACCTCAAGTCGCCATGCATTTCAAGATTCCCTGAAACTCTAGCTAATCCTTGGAAATTCTTCAGGAATGTTCTCATTAGAGAGATGAGGAAACGAGGCAGAGGTGACCCAGAATTTCCCAAATGCTTCCATTTCCCCTTTTCAAACACTAAAGGGAACTTTAGATATGTTTGTTATGACCTGACCCAGTTCAGGACCTTGAGACAGAGAGGCCACAGTTACATGGAGGCTGACAGGGAAACCTCAGAGGGCATTTAGCTCTCCCGCTCCCTGGTCCAGAGTCCCCTCGACGGCATCCCAAAAGGTCCTCCTACCTCTACTTGACTATCTCCAATAGCCTCCCAAGGGAGGTTATGTCACATTCAGAAAGCTCAAATGGTCAGCCGTAACTTCCACCCGCTGCTCCTTAATCTATTCTTTCTGGCCAAGTAGAACAAACCTTATCTCTTCATCTGCACCCATGGAGGTACTTTTAGTATTTGGAGATAACTATCTCACCCTCTTTAAGACTCTGTTGTTCCAATTTAAGGATACTTATTTCCTCTTGCTCTTCTATTTGCTTATAATTTCTTTTTAAAGGATGGTCATGGGATCTTAGAGAGGGTTTGGTACAGTTTCCTTACTTAACTGCTGAGGAAACTGAGCTCACAGGATTAAAACTGGAAGGAACGTTGGAGACCGTTATTTTCATCCCCTTTATTTTATAAATAAGGACTGTTAGGGATCATAGATTTAGATCTAGAAAGGATCTTGGAGGCAATCGGAGTTAAGTGACCTGTCCACATGGCCACAAACTATCTGAGGTTGAATTTGAACTCAGGTCCTCCTGATTCCATGGCTGGTGCTCTATCCACCTCTTCCTTTTATAGATGAGTCCTGGAAATGGCAAGAGACTTGCCTAGGATTTGCTTAGTACATAGTAACCTCCAGAGAGAGAGCTGAAACTTTTTTCTGACTCCAAATCTAGCAGGCTCTATCAATTGTGTTGCACTACTGTAACTTGGATCTTTGATCTGTTACATTATAGCATTTTAGAGGTCATTCTATATTTTTGGGAATCCCATAGCTCAGTCTTCAAGAGAAGTGGTTGTTATCTTCCCACAAAAGGCCCCTGAGGATTTTTTTTTAACAAAGCTATGATCAAGCCTCTCATTTTTCTTCTCTGGACGGGCACCGCTCACGTATGTGGTTCACTATGGTGTTCGCCATCCGCAGTAAAGTTGGGCTTGATAACTGAGCCTTGGCAAGATATGCCCCCAAAGTGGTCCCCATTTATCCCAAATGAAATAGTGGTTGTTGGAAAGCCTTTAAGTAATCTTGGCTCCTGCACAATTTAAGCCTGCAGGGAGAAGCCAGGAGTGAGTCTACTGGTCCCACTTCTGTCTGCTCTATTGGGATCTTCCCAGCCCATCCAAGACAGAAGATTTTTTTACAGGTGTGGGAAAAGGGGGGAAAAAGTTGCCAACTTATTGAGCATAGTAATGGGTAGAGTAGTGTGTAAGGAAAATATTACCTCCCTCACACAAATCATACATGGCTCCAACATTTAGGCAATCTGAGCCTCAGTTTCCACATTTGCAATGTACACAACAGGGATATATCATGTGGCTAGCAATGTGTTCTGTAAATCTTAAAGTGATCCTTATAAATGTGAATTATTAAGACTTAGAGGGAAGTGGGAAGAACAGAGGTTTCTGTGTCAGAGGGATCTGAATAAGGGACAAACCACCAACTGTAGTCAGAAACTCAGCAGAATGTGGGTCAGGCCCTGGTGGGCTTAGTGCAATAGGGCCTGTCGCTCATGGGAGGTGGAAAATGATGACTGGGAAAGGAAACATTACTTAGCAACTGGATATCATGGCGCAAAGAGCCTGAAGTAGACATGAAGGGAGAGCTAGAGATAGGGCAGCCAGGTAGTAGAGTCAATAGAGCACTGATCCTGGAGAGAGGAAGACCTGAGCTCAAATTTGACTTCAGATATTAGCTATGTGATCCTGGGTAAATCACTTAACCTTGATACCCTCAAAAAAAAAAAAGGAAAGAAAAAATACTGAGATAGAGAAAGGCAGAAGCAGAGAGAATGAATCATGGTTCAGTAGAAAATGTGTTAGTTCTAAGTCTCTGCCACTTCCCTTTTCTATACCTTTTCCCTTTTTTGAACACGAGGGGTTTGGACTACGTGCCTTCTAAGGTCTCTAGCAACTTTCTGTAAAACGGGGATAGTAACAGCATCTATTCTTCAGAGTTACTTAAAGAACCAAATGAACTAATAATTATAAAGTTATTATTAATTTATATTATATAAGAATAATAATGAAAACATCATACAAACATCAGCTAATGTTATTGTTGTCCTGTGCCATTCAGATATAAAGCAAGATCCACTTAGAGGATTTCATGTCGTACTTTGGGATACTTTGATGACATGTTTCCTGTGCCTGTGTCTGTCTCTGTCTGTATCTCTGTTCTTTCTCTCAGTTTCTCTGTCTCTGTTTGTCTGTCTCTGTCTCTATCTGTCTTGCTCTTTTTCTTCTCTCAGTCTCTCTGTCTCTGTGTCTCTCTGTCTCTGTCCCTCTCTCTCTTACACACACACACACACACACACACACACACACACACACACACGTTAGGTTACAATCCATTTAGATGATAACTTCATAACCCCAACGGAGTGGACATGTAGGATAGTGACTATCCTGAAAAAAAGGCTCCACTCGGAGGTTTGGGGCTGGAGAAAACAATACCGTGGACTCACCAGCCCAATCCCATTTTCCTTTTTTCGTTGGAAGGGCAGACACAGAAGTGGGCTCCTCTGTTAGGAAGGAGGGAGGGCGGGAAGGAGGGAGGGAGCCTGGAAAAGGTATTTGCCAGCTCCGGGCCAAGTGTCCTTTTGTTGAGGGGAGCTTGCTTTAGAATGCCTATTCCTAAGCAATTCAGCAGCTGCACTTAACGGGCTCAAGGACCGCTTGTTTGGGAGGCTTGAAGATGTCAGTGTAATGAAGGCTAGAGCTAAGCCCACAAAATATTGACATTCAAAGACTATAGTCTGTCCATTTAAGAACCGGAAAGTTGCCTAGTTTCAGACGATACATTAACTAGGAGAGGGATGTAAAGGAGAAATTGCCGAGAGGTACTTCAAATAATGAGAGAAAGCGTTTTGTACCATGAAGGTCCGGGGCCCTCAAATTCAGGCATATACCTTCTGAAATTCCCACAATCCTTGGCTTTCACCAGCCTCTAGATGAGCCCCAGAGGGACAACCTACAGAACCTTTACTCCTAGGAAAAACATCAACTGTCTCAGACAGAGACAGTGTCATGGCCCAGTGGAAGAACGGCTACCCTTTTAATTATAAGATCCAAGTGTGATCCCTGGCTTTGTTACTTACAAGTTACATAACTTCGGTGAAGTGCTATTTTCCTTTCTGAAGCTCGGATTTTATATTTTTTCTTAAATGACAGGGTTGAATGACATGATTGTCAAAATCCTTCTGAGACTAAATTTATAATCTCACAATCTCTAAAATGAGGGCATTGGACTAGAGAGATACCGCGGACAATGGTGAGATTATTGAGGTTAGAATGAGAAGATCTGGATTCAAATTTCCATTCTGCCATTTGCCAGCTGTGATTGATGTCTTGAGTAGATCACACAAAAACTGCCTGGTACTCCACTTGGGAGTTTGTAAAATGGGACTAGAGCGGGAGTTCTTCAGCTTGTTGGCTGTTTTGGACCCTATTTCTTAGCAAATTAAAAAAAAAAGTTTTTAATTGCATAAAGTAAAATGAATAAATTTTACTTTATAAATAATAATTAAATAAAGGAAAGCAATTTTTATTGAATTATAGTTATTGAAATATGTTTTAAAGAGTCATGGTCTCCAGGTTAAGAATCCTGAAAGTCTCTTTCAATCTGTGATCTTTCATTCTATAAGATAATGGGCTGAGGATTAAGATGCTTTCTGAGGCCCCCACTCTCCTGAGATCCTGCCCCCAAAGTGCCCTTGAGGATTTGACTCCGAGTGGAGGTGAGTTCCTTTTGAGAAAGCATCTCTTCTTTAAAGAAGGGGACATAGCTGGGTTGTTTTAAACAGCCCACGTGGGACTCATTTGGGACTCAAGTCCATGAAAGCACAGATTTCCCCCCTCTAACTTGTCTCTGCCCCATAGAAAGCTGGGTCTTGCATGGCCAGCATCTGCAGCCTGTCCCTGTTAATGGGGAAGGAGGGGACAGAAGCCTGAAAGCCCTTTCAGAGGAAATAAAAAGCCGGCTGCCCTTCACCAGTCTTTGCCCAGAGCTACTCAACGACATGATGGCTGTTACAGACAGTCACCCGTGTTTTTCCTAATGGATTTTCTTCACAAGCATCTTTAGCTTCTCACCCTCAGGTGAGGCGATGGGAGCTATTACCAAGACATCCATCCTTCCACTTAATATCTGCTCTGCATGCTGGGGTTCACCAGCTTTTCATGGAGGACCTGATTTCACAGGAACAATTCCTTTGAAAGGAGAGCAGAGAAGCTGAAATCATGCATGCAAAGGGCCCACTTCGCTGGCCTCCTCCATTCTTTAGGACCAGCTTCAGTGTTGTCATAGCCTCACTTTGCCCCTTCCAAACGCATTCAACGTCTCGATCTGACAAAGGGTCTGGCAGGTCAGCTATGGGGGCTCGCACCGTCCTTGTGGCAAGCAAATGCTCTGATCCTGGGGGTCTTTGGACTTCTCCATGGGCAGAGGAGCTCAGCTCATAGGAATCATTCTGTGGTATCAGAGGGGATTAAGATAAATGGATTTTCAAGAGAAGAAGTTGGAGTTTCTGGAAGAGATCAGGCAGAGGGAACTGGTTGGTTTATAGAGAATATTCTACACTTGTCTACATTTGAGATGCTGAGCAAGGGAACATCCTACTGTCGACTCATCATCGGAGTCATTGCTTTTTACAGCTTAGACACCAGTGAAAATTAACTCCAATTCAATCTAACAATTGTTTATTAAGTACCAGATAATCTGATAAATTTTGGAGAAGCCAAGACAAAAAAAGAAACAGCCTCTGATCTCAAAGAGTTTATATTCTATTGGGTTAGAAGGGAGGGACACTATAAATACATAGATACATCGAAATATACATACATACATACATTATATATTTGTATATATACATATGTGGAGATAATAGATGTAATAGTTGTAGCATACACACTTTACATATTCACAAAGTAATCTCAGAAGTGGGGAAATCCAAATTACCTTGCAGAGATCACCTGGAGGTATGGCTTTTCCAAGCACTCCTCCAAATTTTGCCTTTATTCCATTCTGTATGACATTGAACACGTTACTGAACTTCTCTTTGTGTGCCTGGGAGAAACTCCAGGCAGTGCCCTCTGAGAAATGCTTATCACAAGCAGACAGGCAAGCGGGGAGATCCCAAGGCATTGATATTTAATTGAATGACCTCTATGCTTTTCTTCTGGGTTTCCATAGTTAACTCAGAATTGATTAAATTTAGTTCCCCCATTTTTCATCCTCCTCTGAAGAAAGCACTCTGCCCAAACATCCTAGGAGACACCAAGGAAGGAGCCATCTACCAGTGGAGAATTAAAAGATCCTAGATTTAGAACTAGAAAGGGTCTTGAGAAGTTGTCTAATCCAATCCCCCTTGTGAAATAACTAAGGACTTGCCCAAGGACACACAGCTAGCAAAAATCAGAACTAGGCATTGATTTCAGGTTCTATAGATCTAAAAACCAAGATATTTCCTACTGTTTCACGCCAGGTCCTGGCAAAACTCTATTTTCATCAAGATAGAAGGGTAAGGAAGAATCTACTTACCAAATCTGATTTCTAATCAGAGACACAGAATAATCAATTTAGGTGATCTGAGAAGATTCTCAGTGGTTTGCTGAGAACCTGAGAATATGAACCTGAGTTCTTTGTCTTGAAGCCCTCTTATGATTTTCTGCCCACCCCAAGAAAGCAGGTGAAGCGAGGTGGAGTTTCACTAAAGAGGAAGGACTCTATCCCAACCTTCTCCTTTCAAAGCAAGCAATTGTGTTCTTTGGTCAAAGCTTAACCTCTTGGAAGATTTTGATCAGTTTGCAGAATTTCAGAATGACATAGCCTTGACCCAGCTTCTTGTGGGAAGGGAAGGGGAGATTGTTGCTAGAGGCTTTTTTAAAAAGAGGAAGAGAAGAAGGAATGAAAAAGAGGGGAAGTACGGTTCTTTGATGAAGTGCTTTTCATACACTTAATTGAGGAGTCTGCCTTCTAAAAAACAGAATCTCCCATTTTCTTTCCCACTGCTCTTTTATCAAAACCTCTCTGAGCTCATTCTTTTTGAACACATGCTCCAACTTGTCCAGAAAAGGAGAAAAGAGGAGAAAAATCTTAGTGTGGGACTGAGATGATCAGGGCTAAGTGACTTGCCCAGGATCACACAGCTAGTAAGTGTTGGAGGTCAGATTTGAATTTAGGAAAATTCTAAGCCCTACTCCCCTTGCCGAGCACATAGTAGGTGATTCATACATGCTTGTTGATTCACCGAATAATGGTTATTGAATTGAATTTAGCAGATTTGGGCTTCTAGGACTCTTTTTACAATCTTCTTCCCTCCTTTCTCCCCCACCTCAACTGAACAGCCAGAAACCATTTTACTATAAGAAAGTGAAAATTCTAGGAGACGGGGATTGATTGGAGAGGATGAAGGGGAAGATGGACGAGGAAAGGAAATAATGAAATCAGAAAGGAGAACAGTCTACTTTTTTGGCAGGAACCCGAAATGGAAACAACGAAAACAAACCAAGGCATTTTTCATTTGTTGGCGGTGATTCCAGGACATTCTAAGCCTTCAGTGTCCTCCACGCCTCAAATAGACAGGGAACATGGCATCATGTGGCACAGACACAGCATGGCAGTGCTGCCCAGACTCTGCTTGGCAGAGACAAGTTTGGAGGAGAAAAGGTTCTCTCACTCTCTAGAGGTGTTTGGGACCACAGGACTGACAGGATTGACTGGTCATACAGGCTCAAAAATCCTGGAGTCATGCTTAACTCTTGCCTCTCCGCACCTTGCTCTGAATGCAATCAGTTGTCAAGTCTTGTTGATTTAATTGCCAAAACTTTCACCTCTCTCTCTCCACACACAAAGTCACTGCCCAAGTCCTGTTCCTCTGCCTGTTGATTGGACTGTCGTTCTTGTCTCCTAACTGAGCTCTATGATTCTAGTTTCTCCCCTCTCGAATCCAGCCCTCTAGTATCTCCCACATATCTTCCCTAAAGTCTAAATGGGGCTGACTTCATCACTCCCTTGCTCAAAATCTACACTGGCTCCCCATGGCCTGTGTGATAAAAACTGAACTCCTCTACCTAGCCATTCAGGTTCTCCACATCCTGGCTCCCAACTACTGTTCTAACTGAATTCTCTACCTCCCCCAGTCTTTTCTTTTCCTTAAAAAGACATTTCAGCCAAAGTCCACTTTTAGCAGTTGGACAACTGTGTTCTTCCATCTTTGGTCTACATGAATCAAGCAGGTTAATTTTCTATCATTTCTCCTCTCCATCAATTAAAAGTTTCCCTCCCCCTAAAGTGTAACTTAGATGTCACATCCTCCAAGAAGCCTGCCCTGATCCTCCAGCTGGAAAAATATTCTCTCTCCTCAAATTTTCCTTGATTGCTGTCTGGATTGTTCCCCTCTCGGATCTCCCATCATTTTGTATTAAACTCATTTGTGTGGTAGGTGCTGTTTTCCTATCTAATCGTTATGGGTGCTCAAGGACAGGGACTGGGACACGTTTAATCTTTGTGTCTCTAGCACTGAGCCTCACGCATAATGGTCACTTGATAAATGTCTGTTGAACTGAGAGATTAAATTGCATTCCCATTCAGGAAAGTATGATATATCAAGTAAGAGAGAGAGTGAGAGAGGTTGAACAAGTTGGGGAAGGGAGGGGAGAAGGAGGGAGACAGAAGCAAAAAGAGAGAGAAATAGAATGAGAAGCAGAGAGACAGAGAGAAAAAGGGAAGATCAAGATAAAGATGGAGACAAAGAAACAGAGGTCGAATGAGTGGAGAGACAGAAAGGAGAGGAGAGAGTGGGAGAGACAGACAGACAGAGATAGAGGTAGAAGAAACAGATAGAGTGAGAAATAGAAAGACAGACCCAGAAAGCGGGAAGAGAGGGAGAGAGAAAGACAAAAAGAAAAGATAGAGATTGAAATAGAGACAGAAACAGGTAGAATGAGCAGAGATGAGACAGAATGGAGAGAAGAGAGCAGAGAGTCAGAGAGACAGGGATAGAGGCAAAGAGACAGACGGAACAAGAATCAGAAAGAAAGAGAAACAAAAGAGATAGACAGACCAACAGATAAGAGACACACAGGCAAGATGGACGAGAGAGAGAGAGAGAGAGAGAGAGAGAGAGAGAGAGAGAGAGAGAGAGAGATTGAGATTCAGAGAGAGACAAAAATGAGAGACTCACAGAATGATACATAGAGATTTCCTTTTTTTTTAATTTAAGACATAGTAATGACTGTAGTCAAGAGAATGCTAAAGTGATCATCTGAAGTTGGCATGAACACAGACAACCACTCAATCATTTTATTTCCTCGTGTTTTCTTCTATTGTCAAAATTTCTGCCTTTTGTCTAGTGAGTGCCTCACTCAACCATGACACAAACCATCCCTGTGAAACTCCAAACTCAACACTAAGTCCTTCTCCAGATCTCCATTCTTGCTGTGGTTTCCTGGC
The DNA here is from genome assembly GCF_016432865.1 of Antechinus flavipes. Lineage (NCBI taxonomy): Eukaryota > Metazoa > Chordata > Mammalia > Dasyuromorphia > Dasyuridae > Antechinus > Antechinus flavipes. The sequence continues at coordinate 605,986,806 of NC_067400.1, forward strand.
ATTGGATCTAGAGCTGCCCTTCTCAAGGGCAATCTGAGTTCAATGTCATGTGGTACTGGCTCATCCAGTTTCAAAATATTACCTTGTCCTTTGGAGATATGGACAAATAGAGAGAAGAGGAGACAGAAGGAAATATAGATTATTGGAAGAAAAACTTGTTGAAGGAGATGGTTATTGACTTAAATGATTCTTGCTTCCCTTGTGCCTCCAGATCACAAGAAAGCATAAGTCAAGTTTGTGATGTTTTTCTTTATTACTAAAATAAATACTCTATGCAGTGGATCATTGATTTAGAAACAGAAGGACTCTCAGATATTTTCTGCCACTTTTTTTTTTTTGGCTATTCAAAGAGAGAAACTGAAAATGGCTTGATCAATGACACACAAGATTTGAACCTATGACCTTTGACTCCAGTGCCAAGACTCTTTATGTTGTACCATCCATAACCTAACTCTATCAGGATGAAGACATTGATACTAAGAAAGGTGAATGATGTGGTCAAGGTCATATGGCTAAGAGAACTGGGATTTGTGTATTCATCGTTATTGTCATCATCAAGTCATCACAGATTAATTAGATTGGAAGGAGCCCTGGAGGGCATTGAGTCCAGCCAAGTCAAATGGGCCCAGAGAAATTAAGTGATCATATAGATGTTAAGTGGAAAATCTATAGTGGGAACTCAAGTTTTCTAACTCCAATTTAACCTTCATTACAATCAGACTCATCTTCCTGGGTTCAAACCTGGCTTCAGATGCTTACGAGCTATGTGACCCTGGACATGTCATTTTACCCTGTTTGCCTCAGTTTCCCCATCTGTAAAATAAACTGGAGAAGGAAATGGCTGACTACTCTGGTATCTTTGCCAAGAAAACCTCAAATGGGCCATGAAGAGCTAGACACGTCTCCAATGACTGATTCAGATTAAGTGCACTCTCCCTTCCATATACTGACCGCCTTTCACACTTCCTTATATTGTAAGTCATCCCCTGGTTATGCAGCCCTCGGTTTTCTTGGTAACAGCAATAGGTCACAATGATAGGGTCTCCTCCATAGGAGGAGTAGCCAAGAAAGGATGGGTCATTTCTACCTCATCTCTGTGGGATGGTACCTCCCTCTCTGTCTCCCCTAACACTCGAAAGACGCTTTTGGCTTTCTTACAAGAAGATGGTCATGCATTTCCCTAAAGATGGCAGGACGGCCCGGCCATCTCTGTATTCGCCCCATACCTCATGTTACCTCGTGCTATACCTGTTAAGTTAATGATATGGGTGAGATAACATATAGAAGTTCTTGTACAGGTTGTAGATATGTAAGTATATATGTGTGTCTAAATATACATACACAAATATACATATATACACATACACATATATAAAAGTATACTTGCATAAATGCATGCATTTATATACACACACTTTCCCAGCTATTAGCTGTAGCTATTATATACACACATATGTATATGTGTTATGTATATGTGTGTGTGTGTATTCACATATTCTCCCAGTAAGTACCCTGATATTATACTTTATATTCACTGGCTCCATTGGAAGACCTGGGTGAGCAATACAGAATATGCCATTGAAAGCTGTGATATGGAAAGATGACAGGACACCTGGAGGTCACCAAGGGTAGGATTTCCCTGGAGGTAGCATGAGGTGGGGAGAGGAACAGGTGCAGGGTGCAGCTGGGAATAGACCAGAGATGAGCTCACTTAGGCTGTGGTGATGAAATTGTCTGGTGGCCTCTTACTTTTAGCTCATTGTTTTTGCTTTAAAACATTTTTTTTAACATTTGCTTTTATAATGTTGAGTTCCAGATTCTTCCCCTTCTCCTCCCCCCATTAAGAAAGCACATGTAAAGTTATTCACTCATTGTTTTTGGTAACCAAATGCTAAATTCAATTGTTTCAATGTAGGTACTATTGGAACCCTCTAAATATAGATGCCTTGAGACAAAGACCTAGCTACCCCACCCTAGTTACGGGATCTTCCTATAAATTTTGAAAAGGTGACCTGAGGGTTCACTGGATTCAGAGGTTTTCAGACTTCTATAAACAATCAGTAATAAATTTAGGGGGACAGCTAAATGGAGGCAACAAGAAACTTGTTGCAGGGGATTGCAGAGAAAGAATTCAGATTCTATTTCAGGAGAATGGAAGCCTCCTGTTGGAAAGAACTGCTACGGTTCAATTTAGATATCCATCTTCATTACCTAGAACAGTGCCTGTGCCATAATGGGGCTTACTACATGTTTCTTGATTTTTTTTAAGAGAAGAAAAGAAGATTTTAATTGGAAAACAATAGCTGAGTGTTGATCCATAGGAGAGTCAGACTGGTAGAGTGAGCTAACCATTAAAGAATAATCCAAGATGATTAGATTAGAGAAGAAGCAGCTGGGGGTGGGCAGGGCCTCTCTTCAAGTTTCTAGGGCTAACTATTTGTGTTCAACCAGTCTGGACATCATCCCAAAATACACAGATAAGGAAGTTCATTTTCTTCAGCATTATGGGTATATTGACCCCTCGTCTGACACAGGGATAAGGAAGAAGTCACCCCTTGAAATTTCTGGCTTCTTTGTAGGCTGTACTTAAGCATCGCTGCTTATTAATAAGTAGAAGTTAGGTTTTGCAAAATTGGGACAAAGAGAAGCTGTGGTTTGTAGAGGGCTGACCATAGATGGGAATGTAGTTCCATAACATGTATCAAAGTCCTTCCAAGAGATCATAGCTTTCGTTATCGTTGAGTTGCTTCCATCGCTGAGTTTTCTCAGCAAAGATACTGGAGGGGTTTGCCATTTCTTTCCCCAAGTCATTTGACAGATAAGGAAACTGAGGTAAATAGGGTAAAGTGACTTACCTAGGGTCACACAACTATTAAGTCAGATTTGAACTCAGGAAAATGACTCTAAGTCCGGAACTCTGGCTGCCTTTTAGAGCTAGAAAGAACCTTAGAAATTATTTAATCCAACCTTTCATTTAAAAATGTGGAAATTATGTGCCATGTGTTGTGTGAAGGTCCTACAAATGAAAAGGCAAAAATGAAGCAATCCCTACCCTCCAGGGGCTTCTGCCCCATTTGAGAAAACAACTTATGCACAGAGAAATAAACACAAAATAATATGAGGGGGTAGGGTATCAGTAACTGTCAGAAGAGCCCCTTGTAGGGAAAAGCTGAACTTTAAAGGAAGCTAGTGGCTCTGAGAGATGGAGGATGGCAGGAAGAAGACCTAAGAGCAAGGTTATATGAAAAGGGGCAAGTTAGATAGTCAATCAACAAGCATTTGTTAAATCACATAAGCTCTAGGTGACCCTAGTTAACTATAAATTAAGAGGACACGCCTGTCTGAATTGGTGGAGGGAATTTCCATGCTGGTTGTTTCCTATTATAGAAAAAGAAAAATAGTGAAATCAGAGGAAAGATTCCAAATTGGACTTTGCTCATCTGAGTGAGTACAGGAGAAAGTATTCAGCTTTTCAAAGAAGACAAATGCATCCAAATGTTTGTTTATTAAGTCCTAGACACTGAGATATCTAATGTTTTCCACTCAACGACTTAGTCTGAAACTATGAATCTATTCAAAACAATATGTTAGAGAAAGGCAGAATGGCGTAGTAGTAGATAGAGAGCCATCTTTCAGTCAGGAATTCAGTGGGTACCTCCCACTCGCTCCTCTTCCCTTTTCTCTCTCTCCTCTCTTTTTTTTCCTCTCCTCTTTCTTCTTTTTTTCTCTTCTCTCTCTCTCATCCATTCTCTCTTTATATAGATACATATGTATATAGACATAATATAATCAGAGATCATCTAATAAATTACAGAAGGGTTATGATTTGAGTCCTGAGCAAGGAAGTCCCAGCTTCTTGACTACTGAAGTAAGTTATATTCTGAGGAGTCACCTCCATATGCAATGATGCAGAAATGGACGTGGCCTTTCAGTGGTCCCTAATGGGGCTGTTCTCCAGGTGAGAAAATACAGGTAAAGCAATAAAGCACTTTGCAAACTTAAAATGGTCTATAAATGCCAGTTAGACACACATAACTACAAAATCAGATCGGAGGTGACGTTACTGACTCCTAGCTTTCCTGTTGTCCATTTAATGTGGTATATGTTTCTTCCTCCCAATGACCCTTCTCTTACTTCTCAAGGGCTCTATAACATAATGTATTTTAAAGATATAGATTTCTTGAAAACTAGTTGAGATAAGAAAAGATGGAAATGCTCAATGTTGGAGAGGAAATGAAAAGAAGCACTTTGATACATTATTGGTAGAACTGAAGTAGTCTAATCATTCTGGGCCCTAATTAGAAATTATTCTAAGAAAGTGACCAAAGTGACCATACTCTGTGATCCAGAGAATTACAGCAAGGAGGTTAAACACAGAAAGAAAATATTTATGGAAATGCTTTTTTGTGGTTGTAGCAAAGAATTGGAAACAAATCAATATCCACCAGCTGGAGATGACTAAATACATAAAGGAATATACATGAATAAAGGGCTATATTTCTCTTCCATGAAGATCAGAGAAGTGGAGGAAAGACTTCTGCCATCTACTATAAAATGAAGAGAGTAGAACTAGGAAAACAATATACAAACTGACTACAACAATGATCCTGGGAACAATATAAATAGTAAAACTAACCGGGACACTCAGTTATAATGACCAATTCTGATCCTAGAAAAGACATGAGAAAAATGTCTGCCCCCTTCTTTGCAAATTCCATAGAATTTCCATAAACATTATTTCATCAGACTGTGAGAATGGAGCTTTGTATAGTACTATGAGACTCCACTATTGTATTGATATTTTGCTGAATTGCTTTTCACCCTTCTATCTTATACTTTGTTACCAGAGTAGAACATAGTATATGTTATATATATGAAGAAAGTAGAGTATGTGTGTACATATACATACATGTATACAACGTACATTTTACACAGATATATGCATTTATACATATCTATGTATTATGTACATATGGAGCATAAATACCTAAATGAAAATGACAAAATTCTCCCAATCATCAATTTTTGTTTAAATCTGTCAAAAATACAAATGCTTTTTTTGAAAATTTGGAATGATTGGATCAATTAAGATTTATATACATTTGTCTGCCCTATTCCAAATTCATTGAATATTTATACAACCAATAGAAATAGTTCCTAGAGAGAAAAGATCATTTAATTTTTGGTCTTGGTAATCCCAGAATTTAGTTCAATACCTGGTATCTGAAGATGCTTAATGAACAAATATATGATATTTTGAATTGAATAGAACTCTCTTTCCTTCCTTGACTGCAATAGTCTCAGACTAAAGAACTCCCCCTTTGCCTTTTGTTGATACTTGTTCTTATTTCTTATCACCCCTTGATCTCCTAGGCAATTCCATCTTTACCACTTCTACTTAAAACTTCTCTAAACACCTTACCACACACAGTGCCACAGAATCACAGAAGTTCATACCCCCATGGGGATTTTTAAACATAAGTGCATGAACAAACACACACACACACACACATACACACACACGCACCCTTATTTCTCTATCTGGGTCAAAATTTATTTCAATTTGTTTTGTTGTTTTCTTTGTGACAACTTTGTTATTGCTTACTAAAATCCTGTATCTCCATCCTATTTCCTCCCCTCCACCATCACCATTTCCATACTCACAAAAGATTTTCCCCTTCCCTAATTATTATTCATGGTTTTAAGCTTATCCACACTGACCCATTAAATTATATAAATCCAGAACCAAATTCTGCTTTTTTTGATGGTTATAAGGTAGGATGGACCAAATTCAATCTTTGCTCTGAATGATAGAAGACCTACTTCACATTAATTCCATATATAATTTCAGGGAAACCTGGGAACTGATACAAATTGAAACGAGCAGAATTAGGAGAATATTTTATACATGAACAACAGTTATAAAAAATAAACAATTGCAGATTTAAGAACTTTTATCGATACAGAGCTCAACCATAATTCCAAATGACTTATAATGAAGCATGATGCTACTCATCTTCTGATAAAGAAATGGTGGACTCATGGTACAGAATGAATGAAGGCTGATTTCCAAATTCAGATAGTATGAAGATTTCTTTCTTTTAAAATATATATTTACTGTAAAAGTTGTGGTTTTGTTTTTAATGGAAGCAGGTAGGTGGAAAGTGAATGGAAGAATTAATCAAAGTGAATTAAATTAAAATCCATATCCTTGATATTTGGATTTCTCTAAATTCTGCTCTCTTAAGAGTAGCTTCTCTAATCAAATTTATAGAATACGGAAATTCTAAGCCAGCAGTCAAGAAACATTTATTAAGCACCTCTATATTCCAAGCTCTGTGTTAATACCAACTAAGTGTTGAGCAAATACAAAATCTGAAGAGACCATATAGTTTAACCCATGTCTGAATAAGAATCCAGCTTCCAAAATATCCAAGAAGGGCTCCTTCAGCATTGGCTTAAAGACTTCAAGTAAATAGAAGCCCCAGTGGCTCCTGAGGCAACCTACTCCATTACTTTTAGGAAGTCTTCCTTCCACTAAAGCTGCAATTTGCACCCATTACTCCTAGATCTTCCCTATTGGAGATAAGCAGACCAAGTCCAATCCCTCTTCATTGTGATATCCCTGCAAGACAACTCTCATGTTCTAGTCCTCCAAGTCTATTCTTTTCCATGCTAAACATGGCTGGTTCCCTCAACTGATCCTTCTAGGTTATGATCTCAAAGTTCTTTCATGCTGGTCATCGTTCCTTGGGTGCCATCCAGTTTAAGCATATCTTCTCTAAAATGTGGGAATAAAAGATAAACACAGCATTCAAGATGAGGTGTACCCAAGGCAAAGGACCGTAGAACAATCACCTTGCAAGTCTTGAATGTTTTTAAATTGAAGGTTTCTGTTTCACCATCCAGCTAATAATAAGATTAGAACTTTTCCCTTACCCTCTTAACTAGTTTATATACATGTATATAAAAATATACACACATATGAAAAATACATGTATATGTGTGCATATATATGAGACACACAAATGTGCTACAAACTATGTGATCTAAAGAATATCTTTAATCACCATTGTTATCGCCATCTTCCATGGAATGGACAAATGGCATTGACAAATGACAGCAATGACTTGGGGCTCCGTGGCGTTTGTTTTAGGGTATTCTGTTGGGTCTGAAGTGGTGAATGGGGGAATGAAATGGTGATTATTCTAACAATAATGCTTTGTACTTCTATAGACCATTTCATTCAAGAATCCCCAAGGGCTTTGGAAACATTAATTAATCAATTAGTTAATGAGTGTAGGTCCTTCTTGGTGGCCAGATGGTTGCAGATTTTGTTTCCAGTTTGGTCCAAGGCTGCAGGTCTGCCTGACAGGCATAGCATCCAGATGGAAAGAGGGGAAATCTGTCAATCATCCAGATGTTGACAAACATCTTAATGTTCTGGCATGGCATGTCATTAGCATCAGACATCAATCTTTCCCAAGAGCAACCAGATCCTGCTTGTTTCTTGAGTCCAGTTGAGAATGGGGAGATTAAAAAGGCAGAGAAGGGAGATTTTTTTCTATTGAACAGGGCTTTCCTTGTGGTGTTTATGAAATGGTAAGTGATGAACTATGAAGCGACAACTATCTTCAGATCTTAATTAAATCACTCCTTAACTCTCTAGTAGCCATTATGAATTTTCTGAAGATGAAAAGATTTCTCTACATAATCCCAAGAGGAACACATAGGGATCTATAGTAAGGGATCTATCAGGGCTTGATTCTGATTATATATAATGGGGAATCCTAACTTTGGGAAGGTGAAAAATGGGCGTGGCATGTGATTAGCGAGGAGGGTCAGAGAAATCAAAGATTTTTGTGACATGCTTTTTCATTCATAATTAAAATGATTGTTGTTTCCAAAATCTTTTTGGAAATATCAGGGGAACCCCTGAAAACTATTAGGCTCACCTTGGAGGTATGGCCAAATCAGTTTGGGGAATTGTATTGTATAATGGAAAGAACTTCAATGTTAGAATCAGAGAATGTGGATTCAAATCCTATCTTTGATATCTTACTACCTGTGTGAGATAACACTTTGCCTCAGTTTCTTCATCTATAGCATGAGGTCTTGAAGGTCCCTTCCAGTTGTACTTCTAGCATCCTTTATTCACAGTGATTTTCCCAAGCATTTGAATCTGTGTGACCTATTGCTCTTCTCTAGACCTTAAAGAACTTCAGGGTTGAGAGGGTTGTCAGTGTCTATCCTATTTCTATCCTAATAAAAATCTTCCCCATCACATAAATGAAAGAATCTGCACTAGAACTTCCAACCCTGACATCTCCCAAGGCAACCTTTTAAAATTGTGGATGGCTCCAAATGTTAGGAAGATTCTGACGATTGTGTTCATTGGATCAAGTTGAATAAGGTTCCACTAGATCTTTTTCATCCCAAATGAGTTTTCTCTTTCAGGACAGTCCTATCAAAGCAAATCCATTCTACCCATGCCAAAAAAGAGAAGTCTTAAATGCACCCCCTAACGCAAGAACGCACCACAAACCTGTTGAATGACAAATGTTGTCTTTGTTCTCAAAAAAAAAGAGAAGTGCATAGAGTCTGCTTGACCTTGATTCTTGGCAAAATCAGAGCATGGATATTTCCTCATCTGGAAAGTGAGACTGTCAGACTGAAAGGTCACGGAGGTCCTTTAGTCTCCAAAGTTAGTGATTCTATAATAAGCACCATGTCCCTCAGTAGTTTTTGTGTGAGGTGATAGGGATAAAAGAGATTCTAGATGGAAGTTTTGGGAAAACCCATTCTGCCTCCATCACAAGGATCCAGTCCTGACTTTAGGATGTGGGGGAAGAAATCATTGAATCTGGGTTGGAAGGGACCACTTTCCATGAGCTGTGCAGTCCAATCTGTCTTTGTATAAGCAAGGAGTCTGAGAATTTATCAGCTGAAAACCTTCAGTAGATGGCAAGCTCCTTGAGGGCAAGGATTATTTTTGCTTTAATTTTTGTATCCTGATCTCTTAGCACAGTACAAGACCTTTAGATAGATACTTGTAGAATGAGCTGCTTTATGAACACTCTTAAATTTTTAAGAAGATTCTCCTAACATCAAGTTCAAATGACTTTGCAGGCCTGGAATAGCTACATCCTTTACAACAATGCCTTAGGAGCACTGGGAGGTATTTGTTTTTAATGTTATGGATCTTATTGCCTTGCCTACTGGACAAAGAAGGAAAGGCTGATTTTATTTTAAGTTCTGTTTAGTGCTTCAAACAATGACTGGCATATAGAAAGCATTTAATAAATGCTTATTATTGACTGCTTAATTAAACAACAACAAATACACTTCAGGAACCATAGAACCTTCAGGTCCATGGAATTAGAATATTTGATCTGATAGAAACTAAAGAGTTCATTAATCCATATCATATTTAACTTTTCCAAAGTCACATAGGCACATTCTTTTGTGAGTCCAAAGTTTTAACAAGTCTTTGCATTCCCACTACCCTGTATAGTACCCACTATGTAAAAAGTATTTAATCAATATCATTATATTTACTTAAATTAAATCTAAGCTACAATTTGCTCAGATCATCTAATATGGAGAATCGGCAGTTGAGTTTTTTCCAAGTCAACTCAATTTTAACCACTTTAAGAGCACCTGAGAATAACAAAAGTAACCACTGACATTTCTCTAGGATCATAGATCCTGGAGATCATAAAGGCTAGATAATAAGGCTAGAATTAAACAGAACCTTAAACATCTGCTCAGTCAATCCACCTTATTTTATAGAGGAAGAACTGGTGAGCAAGGGAATTTGCTCTAATTCCTGCAAAGGAAAAATCTGAACCCAGGTCTCAATATGATATGCTTCCATAGCATATGGTTTAGCAAGAATCATTTCATTAGAGCTTTACAACGATTCTTTGAGGAATATACTAGAGGTATCATTATTCCCATTTTCCAGATAGATAAAGCAAGGCTCAGAGATCCTTTTTGGGACTTATGAAGGGGTATGGATCAGGGGAAGCTTCTGATCTCCAGTTTTCCTCACATTAACTGTAGTGTTCTATCCACTCTATCATCCTGCCTCTCTGAAACTAATCCAGAAAAGAGTCTCAAGCCACTCTTGCAAAAGTTCCAATCCTCCCCACCCCCACCCCCCTGGAGTTTGGAAATCCTGCATTGGGCAACTCCCTACAAGAGGCAAAGGCAAAGGCTGTATTTAATAATGGGCAACAGGTTTGCCAAAGGCAGGCCTGGGAACTACTGGAGCCTAGAAGAGCTGGCTCCAACATCTTAAAGGAATAAGTGAGAGCTTAAAACAGGGAAAACACAATTCTTCCTTTCAGGGATCTGCGTTTGGTTTCTGTTTCATGTTTACTGATCCTCGCTGATGTGCATGCGTTTTCAGAATTTAAAAACATTTGAGAAACAATAAATAATAAATAGGACATTGGAGACTAAAGGACTACCAAACTATAAGGGAAAGAATCACCATGATCCTTTTGGCAAAACCATAACCCGGATATGAATTAAATGGAGCAAGAGAAAATAGCCAGTAGAATGATCGGTCCTGGATTATAGATACTGACACACATTTTCATCCTTTCAGCAGAGACATGGGGGACTACTGGTATGACATGGTGTATACACAGCCAGATGCAATTGCACTGTAGATCTGTTTTGGTTAACTGTTTTTGCTTTGTGATAAAAGAGGTTTAAGTGAAGGATAGGGGAAGGAGGAGTGACCTGTATTAGGAAATACAGGAAGGATTCCAGTTCTTTGGGTGCAGAGGCTCCCTATGGAGAAATTGTTTGAAGAGATGTTCAAGAGTTTCAAAGGATGGGCCAGTATGAACGGGTTAAGAGATGAATCATTGGAGGGAATATCGAAAAGGAGGAGATCGCTGATCCATTGGAATACTGAACATGTATTGGGAAACTATTGTTTTAATAACAACAAACAACAAAATAGCTTGAGACAAATTCTATAAGGGAGAGAAATGCCAATCAAATAATAGTTAATGGCAATACTAATAGAGTGCCTTAAGCTTTGTGTAGCACTCATTTCATCCTCACGATACTCCTGTGAGACTAAGTATTACAAGCACCCCTTTTCCTCATTTTATAGATGAGCAAAATGAGACTGAGGAAGAGTCATGTGTCTTGCCTTTTGATTTTGAATCCCAGTTTCACCTGACTCCAAGATCATCATTCTTTCTAATTAATCAGTATGCCTTCTGAATGAATACTTCTCTCTTTATCATTAGCCCAGAGTAGTTCTGATCTGTGTGAAATTGCACAGTTATGAACAAAGACAAAATTTCACATCGTCTTCTCTCGAATCATCCCGAGTCCCTTGAAAATATCCTGCAGTACTATAATCCTGCAAGGAATGATTGTACCTGCTTATCCATAACCCTGCCAGCAATGAAGTCACCTCAGATAGATTGTAATTCTGATATACAATCCCCAGTTCAGGAACTGATCTCAATCTAAGAGATGCCTGTGTTGTCAAGTTAGGGACAATTCAATCCAATTCAGTTTTTAAAAAGTGATATATATCAATATTTGGTTTCTTCTGCTTGGCAAGATTATGATCCTATTAAAATTCAGGTGATTTTGGTTTGATGGAGTAATAAAAAGAGTGTAGAATTTGGAATCAGAGAATGTGAGTGTCTATCTTGGCCCTGCCACTTATCTGAGTTATAATTTCAGGTAATTCACAATTTCTCCATGCCTCAGTTTCCTTATCTATGAAATGAGTAGAAATGAGTAGTTCTAGGAATATGACCCAAGAACATCAAAGACAAAGAAAGGGCTCAAAGACATCAAAACGTTCACATCAGTGCTTTGATAGAAAAGTAGACACCACCAGTTGGAGAAATAACTAAACAAATTTCAATATGTGACTATAACAAAATACTTGGGAGCAACAAACATGGAGTTCCTAAACAGAGTTTCATAGACAACTTTAGGTGAAGTGTTACAAAAGAAAGAAAGCAAAAGCAGGATATATATATACACACACAATTATATATTCCACAGCTACAAAAATGCAAAAGGAGAGGAAGAGGACGACAACGACAACTATCAAATGAATGTTGTGTAATATGATGATCCTGTTTGATCTAGAAGAAGAGATAAGAAAATTCCCCTTTTCCCTTTCTGTGCAGAGGTGAGAAACTACGGACATAGATCATTACTTCTACTATTGGCTAAGTTGGTTGATTTTTCTAAAAAGTTTTTTAAAAACAATTAAATTATTTTGAGTTCTTTGCTACAAGGAACAACTGGTTGAGGAGCCAGTTGGGGAAGAGTAATATTCAGAAATAAAAGTGATGTAAAAGCAAAAGTAATTATAAAAATTTAATAAATAAAAAGGTCTCATTGGGCTAAATAAAGTGTAAGATCCCTGCCAGTTCTAAATCTATGACCAAAGATTATCTTTCAGTGAAATGCCTCCATCAAAGTCTACTGACTATTCCTTGATAAGTGCAGGGAATAATGGCAGCTGACTCACAAGTTTGGAAATGAATCAACGTGGTACAGAACACGAGATTTAGAATAGAGACACGGGGTCTAGCACCTATGGGACCTCTCTCATTGTAAAATGAGAGAGGGGCAGACTAGGTGGCTCCTAAAGTTCCTTCCTGCCCCTAATCTTTGGTCATATGACTACTGAACAAACATCTCAATTCCTTGAACTTCTGATAGCTCATCTCTTAAATATGAGTCGAATTGTGTGACTTCCAAGGTTCCTTCCAGCTCATTGATTCTCTGCTCTCAAGAACCAGGATTCCCAACAAGGACCATGCACTGCTCCCTGCCTGGTGAGCAGCTAAGGGGAAGCTCATCCAAAGCTCATCCTCATGTCCAGTGCAAGACTTCTAAATACTTTGGTAGCCAATTAAACCCCAGAGAAAGGAAAACACTCCTAGGAGAACTCTAAACCGGCAAGTGTCTGAAGGAGGCCAAAGAAGTTCCACTTTTAGCTCCAGGAAGCAGTTTATAGGCTCCATGTCTTGTGCCATACAATATAAGATAAACATCTGTTGTTATTTCAGTAAACTGAACTCAGATGTGAAGGTTTCCCCTCAGAGGGATGATATTGAGAATGGAAGCTCCCCCCATCTTTTAATTGGGGGTAGAGATATCCTATGCTCAAAAGGCCAGTAAAGGATTTTAGGAGGGAACTGAGTAAACACTATTAAAACAGAATGACAGCAGGGAAGGTGACTGGGTGACAATCACAGGTCCCTGACCTAAGTCCCCAGGCAGAAAGCTTTCACTTAGGAAGTCAAACAAATACAACTCCTGTCTGAAGATGCCTTGTACCTCTGATGTGACTGGGGAACAAAAAACAGTCGTAGGAGACAATATCTGAAACTCATGTGGCTAAGAGGAAGGAGTTCTCTCATCTGTCTAGATGTGTACAACTCTGGCACAGCTCTGCCTAAAGGGGAGTTCTTTCTCTTTTTTTAAATTTTATTTATTTATTTGTTTGTTTTTGCTGAGGCAATTGGGGTTAAGTGACTTGCCCAGGGTCACACAGCTAGGAAGTGTTACGTGTTTGAGGTCAGATTTGAACTCAGGTCCTCCTGACTTCAGGGCTAATATTCTATCCACTAGCTGCCTCCAGGGGAGTTTTTTCTAAAGGGACCTGCTGATATAGTTGAGAGAATTCTGAACTGAAAATGGATAAGACCTGAATTCACATCTCACATCTGTTACATAATGCAGCTGCATTTGATCCAGCTTTGTGATGCTGGATGCGTCGTTTAGACTTTTTAATCCTCAGTGTCATCTGTCAAATAAGGGGCTTAAACTAGGGACCCTGTAGGTTCTCTTCCATTCTATGTATAGGGTCCATAAATTAAGGTTGGACTCTGTAACAGTTGAGATCCTTTCCCACTTTAAATCGAGGTGTTTAATCATTCTTCATGATTGGTTGATCGATAGATCCATGAGAGATTCTGCTTGGATCTCTCAGCATCCTGGGTTGAAAAAGAGAGCGCATATTCCAGGGAAGAAAATGTTCACTGGAGTTTTTGAAGAAGTCTGGAAAATTCGTGTGTGTGTGTGTGTGTGTGTGTGTGTGTGTGTACACACTAAAATGACCCATCTTTAGGAGAGAATTGACTAGCAAGCTCTCAGACTAATAAGTGCATTCAGTAACTGAAGGAAAGTTTTGGAAACGTGCTTTATCACCACTCACAAACCTCCAGACTAGTTCAAGTCACCACCCTGCTTCTGGTTTCTTCTGCTTTCCTACTCTCAAATGCATTCTCCATATAAGTACCAAAATAATGCAGTTTTCCAAAGCCTAAACCTGACCATGACTACTCCTCCTCCAAAACCTTCAAGGTTCCCTGTTGCTTCTAAGATAAAATATATAAACACTTTAAAGTCCTTCATAAACTGACTTCACTCTCTCAATGCTCCAACCAGAACAGATATTTCTGTCTCCTTGAACACACTGTACTCTCTCACCTCCCTGACTTTGACCATTTATCAGGAATATCCTCCCTCCACTAACCTCCATCTGTCTTACCTACTGATGCTTTAAAGCCCAATTCTTTAGTTTTAAAGCTGGAAGGGACCTTAGTGTCTTTTTGGTCCAATTCTCTCACATTAAGGGAAGGACACTGGGGCCCAAATGCCACTTCTCTGGGGCCATTTTGGTTTATCCCCTGGGAAAGTAATGGCTTTGCCCTTTGGCAAACTTAGAATTTGCTTCTGAAACTAGCTAGGGCACATATCAGGTATTATTAGCATTATCTATTTATCTATCCATCTATCTATCTATTGCTGTCTATCTATCCATCTGTCCATCTATCTGTCTGTCTTTCTGTCTGTCTCTGTCTGTCTTGCCTGTCTATTTATCTATCTATCTTCTATCTGTCTATCTCTCTGTTTTACCTGTCTATCTACTATCTATCTGTCTGTCTGCCTATCTGTATGCCCGTTTGTTTTTCTGTCTCTCTTGTCTGTCTGTGTGTCTGTCTGTCTGTCTGTCTATCTATCTATCTATCTACCAGTCGGTTTATCTATCTGTCTGCCTGTTTGTTTTTCTGTCTGTCTTGCCTATTTATCTATCTGTCTTTCTGTCTGTTTGACTGTTGGTCTGTCTATCTACATATCTCCATGCCTCTTTATTTATCGTATTCCTCTATTGGACCCCTAGATAACACAGTAAATAAAGTGCTGGACCTAGAGTCAGGAGGACCCAAGTTCAAATCTGATCTCAAACATTTACTAGTTATAAGACATCTAATCCAGATTGCTTCAGTTTCCTCATCTGTAAACCAAGCTGGGGACAGAAATAACAAACAACTTCAGTATTCCTGCCAAGAAAATCCCAAACGGGACTGGAAATGACTAAATAAATTCATTCTACCAATGCAGAACAACACCTATTTTCTAATTTATAGTCTTGCTGGCTAGAGGTAGATGACTTGCCCAGATCACTCTGCTAGCGATTACACAATTGTATAATTTAGTTTTAATGTGCTAAAAATAGGAACTCCTTTGAATCCTTCATTGCCTTACTTGTGAGTCCACCTTCATCTAGTCAGAAAACACCAGGGCTGGTTGGGGAAAGGGCACAAATGAGATTTTAGATTCATTTAACAAGGCAGAACTTTCTTTAACCTTACTGACTCAGAAGTTGACTCTAAGTTTATGACATCATTTTCCTCCTAAGTCTGACATATAGTAGGTGATGAATAAAGTCTTATCAAATGTATCTAAGATTACACAAAGCCAAAAGGTAAAATTTCCTTATCCATAACTCAGTGCAACCTTGAAAAAAAGAATTTTGCAGGATGTCCAAAGTTATGCTCTCTCTTGTTTTTTTTTTCCACTCTGTGCAAATAAGTCCTATCCCATACACAAAACCTCATATAAGGAAAAAGCATATCCTACTCTATATGAAGAACCAAGAGGGAGGTAGACTTCATTGTGAGAATATGGGCTCCAGATGATCTAGATCTAGATCATAATCCCTGCTCTACTTGACATTGTTTGGGATTTTGGGCAAGTTCTAAACAAATCTAAACAGACTGAGAAGGGTAGAGCTGATGATTCCTTGTAGCTCTCATGTTTTATGTTCCAGAGCCCTCCCAGCTTGGACAGTCCCTATTCTAAAATTCCTTCCATGTGCTAATTCAGAAGTATAATATCCCTAGGTTTTTGAACTTGTTTTACTTTGAGCAAGACAATTCCCCACTTGGGGGTCTCAGTTTTCTCATCTGTAAAATAAAATAGGGATTAGACTAGATGATCTCTGATTCCCTTTTTGAGCCTTAAGAATACTAATTTATTTATTTTTCTTTCAAAAATATTTTTATTCAGAATTTAAACACTCCAAAAAATCATGGCCATATACACAAACACAAAAAGATAGTTGTATATGAAAATGTGGATCTTCATGTTCTATCATCTGCATTTAAGAAAGAGACTAGAATCCATTTCATACATTACTTTTATTACTGTCCTGATGGACACCTAGTTTAACAAAACAAAGTCTTATAAATAATTTCTTTTCTTTCTATCCCTCTCACCTTTCAGATCTTTCTCAAAATCCTAGTCCCCCAAATTAGGAAAGGATAAGAAGAGGGTCACTGAAACATTTTTATGCACAGAAGAAGATGAACAAGACAACTTTGCATTTAATGCATTGGATGTAGACTTTTTCAAAGCAAACTACATGTAATTGGAGTTTAGGTGGATTGTTTTAATTCGGTTCATTTGATTTTTTTTGGGGGGGGAATGATCATGTCTCTTAGTGTTTGTTAAGTTCAGGATAACCCAATTTAAAAAATTAAAAAGAATAATGTACCTCCCACCCTTTGTTGGAAACATTCGGACTGTGAATGTGGAATATTGTAAATGCCATCAGACACAATAATTGTGTTGGCTGGCTTGACTGATCCATCTTTTAAAAAAAAACATTTAATGCTTGTTACAAGGAAAGGCTCATTGAGAACAGGAGAGCAAGGGAGTGTTAGGAAATGGAGGTGATGCTCAAAAGTAGTTGGGAGGAGACAGTATCTATACAAGTGAAAATAAAGCAAAAATAACTTTAAATTCAACTACCAAATTGTAGCACCAATGGAGGGAGGAAGGGAGAGGGAACCATCTCTAGTCACATGACACCGCAAAATGATGCTACAAGAATGTGTAAATTTCATAGTAACATTAAAAGTTTAAACATCATACATAGCCCCTCTCTATGTTTCTGTTATTTGGCATAAAGAGGTGACAGAAATAACATGACAGAAAGGGATGAGGAAAGAAGAGAAAGAGCAGGGTAAAAGCCAGAGGGCACTGAAGTCCCCCAGAGGGCTGGAACAAAACCCAACTTTAGGAGAAATACTAGCTGGATCTTTGCACAACCAGAAATGGCCAAATGTACTTTGATGCTCTCAACTTGGAGAAAGGCTAGCTTGCATTTATATCGTCTTGGGCTGCTCCCCAGAAAACTGATGTGTTCATGACCTGGAATTTGATTTCCAAAATCCTCTCAAGGGTGATTTAAAAAAATGAGTCCTGCCATGGCAGACTATCAGTGATACATATATACACCAACCAATTGTAGTTCAGTGGGGTCCAATTCTCGGTGATCCCATTTGGGGTTTTCTTGGCAGAGACACTGGAGTGGTTTGTTATGATTCTCCAGCTCATTTTACAATTGAGGAAACTGAGGCAAATAATTTCCCCAGGATCACACAATTACTAAGTGTCTGAGACTGGATTCCAATTCAGGTCTTCCAGGAACCATGCTTGACACTATCACTATACCATGTAGCTGCCCCATACATATGTGCACAACTTAAACACACACATACATACA
This sequence comes from Antechinus flavipes, assembly GCF_016432865.1. NCBI lineage: Eukaryota > Metazoa > Chordata > Mammalia > Dasyuromorphia > Dasyuridae > Antechinus > Antechinus flavipes. The sequence continues at coordinate 606,004,666 of NC_067400.1, forward strand.
CAAACACACAATTCTTGATTCATTTTGAAATTTTTTCTTTATTAGAAACTATCTACTTTGTTAAAAATAAACTCCCAATGTTAAAAAAAAAAACTAAAAGTGTAAGTTCCCTCTTATTATTGAGCTTAGTGGACAGAACCCAGGAATTCAAGTAAGAAAGATCTGGATTCAAATTCTACCTCAGACATATATAAACTCTGTGACTTGAGATAAATCCCTTACCCTCTCTGAAACCTCTGTTTTTTTCTCTTGTAAAATTGGATTAATAGTAGCAACTATCTCAGAGGGTTCTGGAGAAGTCACATATAAATAAATACGAAATATTATTATTAGAAATTAAGTTGTTTGGAAAGGACTAAGACTCTATCCTTTGGCCTCCATTTAAGGTAACTTTCACCCAATTTGGGAAGCATTCTATCTTTAAGGATCTTAGGACCAGCCTAGAAAGGGCCCCTGCCTGCTTATTCTGTTCCTCACTTTTCAACCAACACAGGAGAGATGACAGAATCTTGGCCAAGACGGAGAAATGCTGATATCATTTCAAACATGAGATTTCTTGTTGTTCTAGAAGGATTGGTTATCTTGCCGAGGGTCTTTTTTTTCAATCATAGAAAATGGAAAGTAAGAAACTTGATTTTCGATGTTCAGCTTCCAATGCCTCCAAAGCCCTTGAATTTCAATTCTTATAATCTCAGAGTGCTAGAGACACCCGAACACGTGGGTTCAACTTTTACCTTTGACACGCGGTAGCTTTGTGACTCTGAACAATTCACTTCATCTCTGTCACCCTCCATTTTCCTTCTTTAAAATAAGTGTGATATAGCACCGACCTCACAAAGTTGTGAGATGAGATAAAGGGTATAAAGTACATTTATGAACTTTGCAGTACTATTTAAATGTACTTTTGTTATTTTTATTATTGTAAATAATATAAAAATGTATCTGCTATTCAGAATCCTCTAATTTTGTCTATGGTTTGGAGATACACTGAAGATTAAGCATACATATCAATAATACTGTGTATTTCAAACACACATACTTTTTGCCTGTTTGTATAAATGATGTCCCAAAAATATATGTATGTATGTATGTATATATGTATATACACAGAGATATACATAAATATCTGTACATTCATATACACATACTTCTGTATATATACTTATGTATGTGTATATATTTATACACACATTCATGATGGTATGGATACTAATGCTATGAAATCATTGGTATAGAAGATTTCCCAATGAAAAACTATCTCTACCCATGAAATTTGACATTTTTTGGCAATTTATGGTTAGACACCTATATATACCTATACAGTTTAGTAACTTGTCTAAGGTAACATGGCCAATACATGTCATTATGTGTCAGAATTTGAGTCTTGGATATCATAATTCCAAGAGCAATTTTTTTTCTTCTGTAACAGTCTGACTTTTCATGACTATATAGTCATATATACATATTTTTGAAGGATATTATTACTACTAGTACTATTACTAGTAACACTATCAGTATTACTACTATTTCTTTTTCTTCTACTACTACTACTACTAATTCTACTATTTCTTCTTCTCCTTCTTCCACTACTACTATTACTTCTTATTCTACTACAACTACAATAACTACTACTACTATTACTATTCTACTACTATCACTTTCTTCTTCTTCTTTTTCTTCTTCTTCTCTTCTTCCTTCTCCTCCTTTTCCTTCCTCCTCCTCTTCCTCCTCTTATTACTACTAATATGACAACAATGAAGATTACTTCTATTACAATTACAACTATTACTAACTAATTATTTATATAGCACCTACTCTATGCTAAGTAATTTATAATTATTACCTCATTGATCCCCACAATAACTTTGCAAAATAAGTATTATTATTATTTTCATTTTTAAATTGAAGAAACTGAGGTAGAGATCAAATGACACAGTAGAAAGTGTCTGAGGCTAGTGCTCTCTCCACTATACTATAATAAATATATGTGTGTGCACCACAATATTATCTGCATATTATATATACATATGGAATACTCCCATATAGAGCCCCATATATCTAATCTACCATAGAGTCTCAGAATAAGACACCATAGGCTTTCTAGGGCCATAGATTTGGAACTAGGAGGAACCACAATTATCTAGTTCAATCCCCCATCTGATAGATCACAGGAATAGTAGGATGATGGTTCTAGAGCTGGATGGGACCCGAGAGACCATCAACCTGCTTATAAAAATAATATATAATATAATATATATGTGTATATATGTGTGTGTGTATGTATGTGTATATATATACAGGGAATAAACGGAGGCCAGGGGCCAGAGCATTTGGGGGATTTGAAACCAGCCTCCCTCCTCCAAATCTGGATCTAAATCCATCACTGATTCCTCAGTTTGGAAAAGAGTGTGGGAAAGGGCCACATGTGTGGAGGGAATGGGAGAAAACAGGAAATGTACTTCTCAAATTTGAACAACACAAAGTCAGAAGTGTTTGGGAAGAATATAAAAGAGTCACATGTAGTGAGACTTGAGTAGAGTATAGCAGATTAATGTGGGTCTGGTTAGAAGAATGGATTTTTGATATGCAGGGGGCATCTGAGCAGGTAAGGGGACTCTTACAAGGTCACACTGTCCTGTTGTGTGATCTTTACAATCCCTTGGAGGCAGCTCTTGATATTATCCCTATTCTACAGATGAGCAAACCAAGGAGGAACAAGGGGTTCCAACTGCATGTTAGAAAACAAGACCATCAACGCTGGAGTTTATTCCCTTCTCACTCAAGGGATCAGGTTTGGAATTCTAATGGGGATCACGGCAGCTTCGCCTCCGGGAGCTTGTTCATTTTCTCCGCTGACATCTCTTACCTCCTCCCATCCCTTTTTATGGAGTTGAATTATACTATGTTTAGGTTGTGGAATTCCACAAGTTAATTGCCTCGCTACTGGAAATTGCAGTAGGGTTCTCACTTTTCACATAAATCTCAAGAAGAGAGTACATTTCTTCAAACCATTTACCATTTTTATGAATTATGCAGCTAATTAGGCAATCACAGGCAAATTAAGATGAAAATCATTTGTTCACTCAAATAGGACATCTTTCTAGTAAGCCAGAAGCTGTAGAAAACAGCCATCTCAAAAAGGGAGCGCTCAACTCCAGCCTTCCCGAGACCGAGAATTTGATTTTGATAAACATATTTGGTTTGTTTAGTGATTATTCCCAATCCTCTGAGTGGATAAATGGGAGCTTTGCCTTTCTATATATCCTTGTAACCTTGAGCAGTGAAGTAACCATTCTATTCCTCAGGTACCTCATCTGTAAAATGATGGGGGAGGAGATAGAAACATAAGACTTGATAATTTCTGAAGAGTGGAGATACTGTGTTAGGTTTACATACAAACAGACACACACACATATATATGTGTGTGTGTGTGTGTGTGTGTGTGTGTGTGTACACAATAGATAGATAGTATTATTTGATACCATCTAATATCAATACATTAAGGATTAAAGATACATATTAAAAATATGTATATTCCATGTGTAACCAATAGACACATTACTCATACATAGATACAAATTATGTGTGTACACAATGTGTCATTGTAGCAACAGACAATACACATGCATGTGTCTATATATACATATCTATGTGTCTATATATATATCTATATGTGTGTGTATATCTATATATGTGTGTATGTATACACACACACACACACACACACACACACACACGCACGCACGCCTAATCTGCTTCTTTAACATTTTCTCTATCACTTCCTTTCATTTAGGCAATCAATACAACACATCAAGCCCTGATTTATAGTCTTTGCTTATTTCCACAGTGCAAGTGTTCACAGTGAAAATTTAATAATCATCTCTCCTGAGTGCACATGAGCTGGTTTCAGTGTGTGTGTGTGTGTGTGTGTGTGTGTGTGTGTGTGTGTGAGTGATGTGGGGAGCTTCAGGTTCGATGCAGCTTTGGAAAAGCTGTAAGTTTTTCCTTTAAGTAATTGGCCCCATCCAAATCAGTGAGAGTTTAAGAATAGGAGGAGGGAGAACCAGGTTCAAGTCTCACATTTTGATCCACAAGCTACATGATTGCAAGTAAGGAATGGAGCTCTTATAGCCTTGGTTTGCTCATCTGTATAATAGGGATAATATCAGGACCTACCTCCAAGGAATTGTAAAGATCATAATATTTAGAGTTCCTCTATTCCAATCCCCTCATTGTGCAGAGAAGGAAACTATGGTCCAAAGAGAAGATTCTTGACCAACTGGAAGGAACCTCAGAGGCCATTTAATCCAATTTACTCATTTTACAGAGAGTACTTGCCTAAAGTCATATAAATGGTAAATGACAAAGTCAGGATTTGAATCCGTGAATTCGACTTCCATATTCACTGCTCTTTCCACCTCTTTAGAGGTTTGCTAAACCTAAAATGCTGGATTTGTGCCAGGAATAATTATCATAAGGGATGTCACTTAATCTCTTCAGGGCATCAGTTGCCTCATTTTAAAAATGAGAATTAAAATACTGTCATTAAATTAGTGCATTGTTAGGACGGAAAAGTTTTGCAAACATTAAAGAAGAACCATTGTGATTATCACTATCATCACCACCATCATTTCAAATCTCTTGAAAGTGCATCAAGTAGAAAAAGAAGTCACTGTTTTTCACACCAGAGGAAATCAGAATAATAATAGACAATGCAATCTTGTAGGACATCCCTCCTCATGCTGGAACACCACAGAACCAAAGATATACTAGTAGCATCACTGCTGACAAGTTTTTATTTTCCAATCATGAGCATATTTCTGGTCAAGATGCAATTACTAAGATGCCTCCTTCCTTTTGGAATAAAGTGGGGGCCTAATGATGCAGAATATTGCCTATGCTGTTGAATCTGGTCGTGTTCTCAGTTGTTTTTATTTCTATTATATTTATTATATATTATTACACCAAAACTTAGTCAATAGATGCTATTCTGCCAAGCTGTCACTTGGTTTTGCTAAAGTGGTTTTTTTTGTTTGTTTGTTTCCTAGTATGTTTCATTTCCGGGACAAGGGTGGAGTGGAAAAATGATTTTGGGAAATTTTCTATGATGAACAATAAAATACAACTAAACAAAAAATCAGCACTCAATTCTATCTAACTTCCCTCCACATGCTATAGCGAGATTTGAGGTAAGGGAATTTAGTTTCAAAACCTGCCTCTACCTTTTATGTACCTCAATTAAGTAATTTTACTTTCTGAGCTTTTCCCTTGTAAAGTAATAACGTTGATCTAGATGAGCGTTAATATTCCTTCCACTTTTTTATTCTAGTAGTCCATGGTATATTATGACAATATCCAAAATCTGTTCAGGAAGTATCAGTCTAAAAGGAGGAGTCTTACCATGGAATCTCTGGTTTTAAGATAGGTAACTAGATAGATAGATAATGGATGGATAGATAGGCGAGTGGATGGACAGGAAGATGGATGGATGGATAGATCAATGGCTAAATAGGTAGATAGATTATAGAAGGATGGATAGATAGATAGGAAGACAGACAGACAAGTGTTTCAATGCACTAGTTTTCCTTTGTAATCCTCTATCTTTTATATCATGCATGTAAAAACATGGTTCTGAGAGGCTTCAGTGGACACTGCTAAAAAGTACAACCAAAATGGGAAGAACTTTCCTCTGCTCAATAAGATTTAAAAGATTTAAAAGGAGAAGGGATCTCTGAGAGTATCTAGTTCAATATGAAAGGACTTGTTGAAAGTCACACATATGGTAAATTGCAGAAGTTGGGTTTTAAAGCCAGGTCTTCTAATTCTCTTTCCATAGCAATATGCTGAAGGCGAATGGCAGAGCATTTGAGTCTAGGTTTATTTGGATGGATTGCAAACTCCTCCAGGCTAAGGATTATTCCTGTTTGTTTATTTTATCTTTGCATTCCCAGCACCTTGCACACTGCCTGGAGCATGTGTGGTTCAATCATTTTTTTTTTTTTTCAGTCATGTCTGGTTCTTTGTGCCTCCATTTGGGGTTTTCTTAAATAAAAATACAGGTCATTTCCTTCTCTAGCTCATTTTACAGATGAGGAAACTGAGACAGAGCTAAATGACTTATCCAAAGTCACACAGCTAGAGGCTAGATTTTTATCTAGATCTTCCACTTAGGACACCTAGCTGCCCCAACTGGCACATAGTAGTAAATGTATAAATTGAACAAAATTAAATTAATTTGAAACCTCTCAGCACTTAGTTGATTTTAGGTCTTAACTTTCTCAGATGGGTCAGAGATTTTTCACCTAGGGTTGATAAACTTTTTTTTTTTTAATATTTTGATCGCTATTTCACTATTGGTTCCCTTTGCAAACCCCTGGGTTTTATTTTATGCATTCAAAAGCATGATTCTGAAAACATTATTTTATCAGATGACAAAAAGGGTCCAAATGATAAAATGCCCCTAAATTAGGTGATCTTTATGATACTTTCAAGCTCCAAATTTGTGATTTTTGGGAGAAAGTGATGGATTAGAAGAAAAGATTAAAATGGCCTTTCTACATTTCCATTTGACTCTTCTATTAACAACCCTTGTTAATTATTTCAGAGCTCTTCCCCAAAAACACACATGTATACATCTACACATGAATATACTTGTACACACATACACACACACACACACACACACACACACACAGAATTCTGGCTGAGCAGTTGGAATGTGCTTCTCCAGGTCTTGGGGCTGAGAAGGTATTTTATTCCCTCCATCCCTACTGCCAGTAGAGAAGGTCATGTCATTGGAAATGTCCGGATACCTCCTCCCCCTACACACACACACACACACACACACACACACACACACACACAAACACTCCCTGGGGCTATTACTAATAAGGAGAGGGCCCTGACTATTTATTCTGGGTCTCTTCATGGAAACTTGGTGAGGAAACCCAGGCTGTTATACCTCCCAAGCCCCCCTTCCCCCCAAATCCAATAAAAATATTTGCATAGGTCATAAAAATAGCTCAGCTCTACCAGTCAGGCCCTCAGACAATCAGGTCCAGTTTGAGGCAGAATATGGTTTCCTGTAGATGCTAAATGTGGCCTTGCATTCAAGGAGAGTCAAGGAGCTGCCAAGGCCTCTCAGTTCCCTATCTATGTACCCGCAGGACCCTTGGAACAACTCCTGTGTGTTTCACATGAGGGTAGTGAATATCCCCAAATGATCCAACTACTCTGAATGCTTTGGGGTGTTCATCATAAATAAGTAGATATGGATCAAGGATTGGAAAAAATCTCAAAGACCAAGCCAATCCTTTCATTTTACAGATGGGAAAACTGAGGCTCAAGAAGTCAGACTAAGTCACATGTCCAACCTTTAAGGACTGAGATTGAATTTGAACTCTGGACTTTCTGACACCAAGTCCAGCTGATATTCCATCTTTTCCCTGATTGCCTTTCTTCATTATATTGTCTCTTTCTGTGAGCAAACCAGTTCCAAACCCAGTTTCAGTCTTGGGACATTAGATGGACTAACTCAATTCTATTATTAGGGTGATTTTTATACCAGGCATTGCTAGAAATAGAAACACAAGGGACCTAATATTCTACTAATAAGCCAAAACTCAGCTCTCTACCGGTTGGGGAGGTTTTCTACTCTCCATCATCAAGTAACTGGATGTCTTCACTTTTTCTTAGATGAGAAAAGTGATTCTGAGAGACTGAATGAAGAAGAGATTTCCGAAGGGATCTACTTCCTTTTTACTGCCCAGTTACAAAGGGAACCCTCGGTGATAGATCTTAAGAGCTGGACAAGGTCACTGGCACTGCCCAGCAGGCTTTCCTTGTGATCCTGAAGTAGGAAATTCAGCAAGAGCAGGACGAAGTCCTCTTTCTATTGGAAATATTGGGGATGAACCAGAATTACAGCCCAAGTAATCCCCAAATCCAGTCTCAACCCAGGATTACATTTTTCTACATGCCCTGACCAGCCCAGTGAGTCCAGGGCTTTCGGGGGTGTTTAGGGAACTCTCTCACTGCCCAGCGATTCCTCTCCCATCTTAGGTCAGAGGCTCTGATCACAGAACAGGCAAAATGGAAAGCTCATTTTTCCTTCTGCAGGTTTCTGAAACCTGGAATAAAGTGTGGTGGATGAATACACAATAATTGAAGGCTCGGAGCCAAATTTTCCCCTTTAACCTAGACTCTTCATTCCCAGACAGACATTTAAGAAACCTTCTTGTTCCTGGAAACCGAGGGGCTAAAAAAAGTACCTTGTTTCCATCACCCCTTCCTTATGGGAGGTATGATCCCCCTTCTTGCTGAGGAATGCAGGTGGGGATACATCCAATTTTTCCATGATGTCATGACCTCAGCCATTCTGAGCTCCCCTTAAAGACCACCCGGGAATTTCTAGCCACACCAAGTCCAGAGGGCTGCTTACTTTAACTGGGTCCCCAGAGACCTTCTAACCCCCCAGCTCTTTCTCCCCATATCTTTGCAGTCAGTATTTTAAGGAAATGAGATAGAAACGGGTGTTTTGGAATTGGATTCACAAAGTCTCAAGACTTGAACTCTGGGAGATGAAGGCAAATGATTTTCTAAGGAGGGCTTAAGATGGTGGTAGAAGTGTTTTTTCTTGCTATTCCGACCCCAGTCTCTTATTCAGAACCACAATAAGAATTTATTTTCTGCATGAAACAGATAACACAAAAACTTTTTCAAATCAACTTTGAAAAAGAAATTGGTTTGGTTTTTTTTTTTGTTTGTTTGTTTGTTTTTTAATCTAGAGAAGAAAGTTGGGGGCTAAGACCATGTTTTTGCCTTTTTTGTTTGTTTGTTTTTAGCACTCATCCATGGAATACAGTGGGTGCTTAATAAGTGGTTGAAGACAATGACAATGATGTCCCCCCCCCTCCCGTCCCTTCTGAATCCCTGGGACTATAATCCTAACACTACCATCCCTTCTGCCCATAGTTCCATCTTGTCCAGTATATAGATAGTATAAGCCAATCCAACCCATTGCTTACTGAAAGGAAAAATAAGGTTAGTTTGGGAATGTTCCTCAAGTCAATGCTAATTCTTTTCCCTACTATCTTAATCACTTCTCCCCAAGTCAGAAAGTCTAGTAGAATGAAAGCTCTTTGAGGGTAAGGGGCATTTTATTTTGATTTTTTTTTTCTTATTCCATTTTGTCTTTGTATCTCCAACAACCTACCCTACAGTCAAGTTTAATAAATACGGTGGGATTAGATTGAATGGGAAAGTTGGGAACAAGCCTCCTGTCTAAGCTAACTTGTGGTGGGAGTGGGGGCAGGGAAACTGGCTTTCAAGTAAACCCCCAAGTTGAGGAGAAATATTATTCCATTTTCTGGTGGATCAAGGATTGAGGATTCTTTGTCCAAGGGAGCGAGGTAGAATTCTTTTCTCGCGCCCAGTCCCTCTCTTACAATGTAACACTCTGTTTGGTGGGCCAAGGAGGGGGATTTCTCTAGGGGGCTGGCAGAATCCAGGCCCCTGGTAATGCACTTCTGATACCCATTCTAGCCCCCAGCCTCCTCCCCGATTCCCTTTGAACGAGGCTAGTCTGTCAGGGTCGGGAGGCAACTTAAAACCCCCTAGTAAAGGGAGAAGTTAGAGGAGGTGGGGGTTGGGTGGTGGGGAGAATGATCCCTTATCAAAGCTGCCAGCAGAGAGGTCTCAGGTGGTGTGGTAGGGATGGCCCCCGTACACCACGTCTAGCCCAGTAATTAGCAGATGAGATTCAGTAACAAACAGGAGCTTTTAGCAGCTCAACCTAACCTTTGGAGGGTAAGATTAACACCTCGATGGGGGAAAATTTAGAACCCAGAGGCCCCTTTTGGCTTGGTGATTCTGGAATTCCCATCTATGAAACAGGAGAGCCACTCCTAGGTAGGTAGATTTTCTGCCCAAGCCCAGAATTTCTATACACTTCCACTTTTTTCTACTATAAGATTTCTCCCCCCTTCTTTCTTTCTGTCTTTTGTCCATAAGGATGGACAGATTATGTAGCCGCTAAAACACACACACACACACACACACACACACACACACACACACAATATAGAATGTGATTTTTAAGAGTTTAGGGAAAAGATGTCTCCCAACCTCCCAGAAATTCTACTTGAGTTGTCAAGTTTCCTTGAGATTTGCCATAATAAAAAGCACATATAATATATGTTCCTATATATGCGGATATATCCCCATCCCAAATGGAATCTTCAGTGTTCACATTACTGTGGCTTAGATGAAGCAAAAGAACATATCTTTCTGCCTGAAAATAGACAAAAAGTCATCCCTCCCCCCTCCAAACTCAGGCAAATAACCTGTCTCTTGTTTATTTCCCCATGATGCCCATCAGTCACTGACCCACAATGACTAGCTACATGCAGGATTTAGGGAGGCAAAGTAAAAACAGCCAGCGTAACCATTTTCTATCCAGAGAACGCCATGATTCCATTTCCATGGGGTTCGACTAGAGATTAAAGAAAAATATAACCATTATTTAATTTTCTTACATGAGGCTAAAGATTGAAGATAAAAGAATACACCAAAAGCTTTAAAAAGACAACCTAATACATTCTATTTTCTGGGGAGGAAGAAACAGACCCCTGTGATTTCACCACAATGGAAACTTCCCACTTTGGAAAACTTTCTCCACTAATTCATACAAGTAATTTGCTCTTGGAGTTAGCCCGAGGCTCTGAGGGATTGCTTGCCCAGGACCATATAGACAGTAAGGGTAATAGATCACCCTGTAATGGACCATTTAGTCTCCTCCTCTCCATTTTAAGTGATAAGGAAACAAGGAGGTATAAAGGAATGAATAATTCCAGGTGGTAAGTAGATGTCAGAAACTAAATTGCAATCAAGGTCCTTTAACTCCTGCAAGCAGTGCTTGTACAATGCTAAAAAAATGTTTGAACCTAGGTTTTCAAGAATTCAGGTTCAGAGGTTTTAGGTTCAAATCCTAATTTGAGCTGTATGATCTTGAGAAGTTTTTCTCTTCTTGACTTGAAAAATGAAGCATTTGGTGAAAAGTAAAATGAATATATTAGACTTTTTGATACTTTTTAGTATTATCTATAGAACTACTGCAATTCTGTTTTCCAAGATATGGATCTTTCTATCTCTGAATCTTTCTCTCTCTCTCTCTCTCTCTCTCTCTCTCTCTCTCTCTCTCTCTCTCTCTCTCTCTCTCTCTCTAAGTCTCATATAAAAACAAGCTGTTCTCAGGGACTAGAATCTTTTCAAGTCAAAATAAAAATAAAACAAAAAATTTTTAAATCCATTTTTCATAGCTCTTTCTTTGGATAGCATACTAAACAAACAGTTAACTAAACAAACAGTTAACTTTTAGCTTTACTGTTTCTTTAATAAAGGGGAGAAGGGAAGTGATCAGTTATATAGAGATAGATCTGGGGATGGGGAAGACAAAGTCTGGTTATAAATTCTCCCAATGTGCTTTGACACCATTTGTAGCCCGTCACTCACTAGCTTTCTGCTTAGCCCAGGCTGGGAACTGAATACTCTATTCAGAAAGGCACTCACCCTAAATGTTATTGCAATTTAATATTTTCACACACAGACACATCATTATCTGGGAATCTGACACCAGGACGATAATTCTGTAATTTTTCAAGAAGGCCTATTTTTTTTTCTCCCTAAATGTGAGCTCTGGGGCACAAGATTATCCAAACAGTACTCTTCCCCCTCCCCCTCTTCATTTCTTGTTTCAGGGGTTGTCTATTAAAGACAACACACATTCATGAGTATCAGTGAGATACAACAGTTAGCTCTCTGGACTTGGAGTCAGAAATACATGGACCTGAATCAAGCCTCCAATACTTTCTAGCCAAGTAATCCTAGGAAAATTATTTAATCATCTCTCAGACTCAGTTTCTTTAAGCTGTAAAACAGCTCTTGGAATAGCCTCTACCTCACAATATGGTTGTAAAAATCAAATGAGATAGCATCGATAAAATGTTTTGAAAGCATCAATATTAGCTATTATTATTAATCCTTTCTTCTCCATTTCTATAAGCAGAGAATACCCTTGGTCAGCCCATTGCAGTTTTGGCTAAGATTGGGGTTTGATATCAGCATGATTTGATATTATTTGAATCACCATCTTAACCATGGCCAGAGCCAAGTGATATTAACAGCATGTTGCTAGTCACAGAAGCAATCTATATAAAACAATTTGGAAGAACTAAATTCTGATTCTGCCCCACACCCTTCTATATGCAAAAAAATCTATCTATCTATCTATCTATCTATCTATCTATCTACTTATGTGTGTATATGGGAATGGCTGAATAAATTATGCCATACAATTGTATTGCAATATTATTGTGTCCTAACAAGTGGGAAAATGAGGCATTCAGAGAAAGATTTTGAAGATTTAAGATCATAAGATTAAATCATAGAGAGAGACCTTAGTATTTAATCAGTCCAATATTTTTTTCTTTTATATAAAAGGGAATTAGTCTGAAAAAATTGCTAGTGACTTGCCAAGAACATAGAGGTAGCGAGTAGAAAAGCTGGAATTTGGATTCAGATGCTGTGCTGCTAAATTCAGCCCCCATTCCAACCCAGGCTGCCCTGATAAAGAGCAAAATAAGAAGAAACAGAATATATATATACACATATATATGTATGTATATATATATATATATATGTATATATATATGACATGATTATGCACCTAATAATGTAAACAAAAAGAACCAAAAAAAGGCAGCCAAACTTTTAGTAAACAATAACTGGCTAGATGTTGCTAGAGACATAGCTCTGGACTTGGTAAGAAAGATGAGTTCAAATCTAGTCTCAAACACTTATTACCTGTGTGATTCTAAGCAGATCATTCACTCAGTTTCCTCAACTGTAGGATGGGGATAATAATAGCATCTACCTCCTAGGATTGCTGTGAGGGTAAAATGATATTTATTAACACTGTACTACATCAATATTTTTGTTGTTCAGTGTTCAGTAATTTTCAACTCTCTGTGATCCCATTTGGGATTTTCTTGGCAACAGATTGGTATGGTTTTCCACTTTCTTCTCTAGTTCATTTTACAGATGTGGAAACTAAGGTAAATAACATGAAATGATTTGCTCAGGGCCATACAGTTAGTAGGTGTCTAAAGCAAGCTTTGAACTCATGTCTTCCTGACTTTAGGTCCAATTGCTCTATTCACTATACCATCTACTTGTCCTATGTTATTGTTAGTTATTATTATTTTATTATTAAGTAATCTTGGTTTATGTAACAAAAACATATCTCCCTTTTCTTACTGGAGAAATAGTGGATGATGGGGGTGGAATATTACCTACAGTGTAACAATAGATTTTTAAAAATAGATTATTTTTGCTCATTTATGTGTGTATGTATATTTTGTCTCAGGAGATATGGAAAACAATGCAAAGCAAAGGAAAGCAAAAAAGAAAAGAAAAGAAAGGAAAAGGAAAAGGAAAAGGAAAGGAAAGGAAAGGAAAGAAGAGAGGGAGAAGAGAAGAGAAGCAAAAAAAAAAGGAAAGAGAAAGAAAGAAAATGTTGCTACATTTCTTTGAGAAGTCCAATTAGGCTGGGCTTTATGTAGTTTAAGCAAATGAAATGAAGGATGATGCTATCATTCAGAGAGCATTCGTTGTCTGTGTGCTGTTCACATGGACATGGAAACACCACTGTACAGTAAAACTCCACCCAGACAAATCTTGAAATCTCCACAAAGTAAATTCAATAGATCCCTCCCACACTTCTCACTTTCTCATGACATAAATTAGTGTTTCACTGACCAAAAAACAAAAATAAAAAGAAGAAGAAGAAAAGAAAAAGAATCAAATTCACTTGGCTGTGTCCAGGGGCCACAAGCTTACTAAGTATTTGCAGCAGAGTCCACAAATTCTCCCAAAAGGGACTGTGGAGTGGTAGGTCCTGCCTACTCCTGGAGCAGTGGTCCTTTTCAAAGGGATGCATGATCACACATATCTGTGCATGGATGTACATTTCAATAATCGCATCCTGGATGTAACCCTATATAGAGCTGACGATTAAACAACATGAGTAGCTAATAGTGTCATGGATAGAGCAAAACTCATCTTTCTGAATTCAAATCTGGCTCATACACTTACTATCTGTGTAACTTTACCCTGTTTGCCTCAGTTCCCTCATTTATAAAATGGGCTGGAGAAGAACAAGGCAAACCATTCCAGTATCCATTCCAAGAAACCCCCAAATGGGCTCATGAAGAGTTGGACACACTGAAAAACAATTAAACAACAGCCACATTTGATGGCATCAATTAATCCAGAATACTTTACAGGCTCCTTACACAAAAGGAACTTCCCCAGCACCCCAACAGCACGGCACTCTATTCCATGCTAATAGTCAGATATATTACATATGAAACCCCTGTGGTTTAACATTTAAGTAGCATGAAATATGCCCTATAAACAAACAAAAGATCCAGAAGTGCACAGCTAAATGGGCTTATTCCTACCAATGCATGGGTATAGACAACATGTCAGGGAAGGAAGGGCATCAGCCATCAAGACTCCAGCTCGAGATCCTGAGCCCCTCAGCACACAAAACCATTTCGAAGCTGACCTCATCAGCTTATTTCTTCCAGAGACTGAAGAAAGAAAATCTATAAATGGGGGGGAAACCTTTGAAGTTGGAAAATTGCTTCTTCATGGATGTTCCACCTGGAGCATCCTCCCTAGGAAGCAATATTTAAAGAGAGGAAACTAAACGGCCATCTAGCCCAACTTTTTAAATTTCACAGATGACTAAACTGAGACCTGAAGGATACACAATGTTACAGTGATAGCCTCGTTTCACCTTGGGGGGACGAAAGCATGGAATGGTGGAAGGAGCATTGGGTTTGAAATCCAAGGGACCAGATTCAAATCCTGACTCCATTACTCAACTCTAAGGGTGTCACTTTAACTCACCCATTCTCTTTGAGCTTCAGATTCTTTCTCCATTAAATGAGGGCATTGAACCAGATGACCTTTCATCCCTACTAGCTCTAAATCTTTGTTCTTAAGTGATGTGGGATGAGAGCAGGATGAAAAATGGCCCATGCTTTCTCAGAGACTTCTAAGGATGCTTATTTGACTTCAGTGGCCTTCCTAAGAGAATCATTTGAGCTTCTCCAGTGAATGTGATTTTCAGATTTGGTCTAAAGGTTTTATGGCTTCGATATGCCTGGATCCCTCTGAAAGGGCAGTTCTGCTCCATTGATCAGATACCCATTAATAAATATATTTTAAAATGTAGGGCCCTTTCCCTCAGAGGTTGAAATAGAAGAGGGCATTCAGAGTCTATTATGTAAATTCAAATTCAGATAGACTATAGCCTTCCATCTTTTGAATATAGGTGTGTGGATTGAAGTGTGTCACCAGAAAGAGTTACTGAGTTCATTCCACAGCCCATCCTGTCTCATTGGTATACAATGCCAACCCAGAATTTATAACACTGAAAAAATTGAGAAGCCCCAAACTTTCCTTTAGATCCACTGAAAAGACAGGTAAGCTTCTCTTCCCCTGGTTTTACCTGTTAATTTGGCAAAGACAGAGTAGAGGGTCCTCCGAATATCTGAGTCTAGTAACATAAAGGAGAGGAAGAGAGGAGAAGAAGAAGACAATAATCTTTGATGCAGTGATTACAGGAGCTGGGCTAAGCACTTTGTAAATATTATTTCATTTGATGGGCAAGAATCCATTTTCTCTAGCTGAGGGATGGGGGAAGAAAGATGAAACAAGTGCTCTCTCCTTTTGCAGATCCTCATGCTAGAGGAGTTTGGTTGGAGAGAGCCAGCACAACACTGTAGATGTAGTGTTTGATGGGAGGCTCTGTCAAGCAGTGAGTTGTCCATGTCCCATATTAGGACACTTAAAGCTGCCTGACTTCTTTAGGCTAGAAAGCTTTCTTTCTCCCTGGGTAGGCTAACCTAAGTAAGTCTCTCCTTAGAGACACTTTTTTCCAGATCAAGAACTTCTTCCCTAGCATCTTTGAGGGCACAATTCTTTTTTTATCTTACTTGGGTTCAAAAGGATAAACCAGGTAAGTAGAACCTAAGCCTATGACAAATCAAGAGTCTCTTTGATATAAAGAACAAAAATTTTTATGAGAAAATAAGAGAGATACAGAGAGAGAGAGAGAGAGAGAAGGAAGGAAGGAAGAAGAAAGAAAGAAGAAAGAAAGAAGAAAGAAAGAAAGAAAGAAAGAAAGAAAGAAAGAAAAAAAGAAAGAAAGAAAGAAAGAAAGAAAGAAAGAAAGAAAGAAAGAAAGAAAGAAAGAAAGAAAGAAAGAAAGAAAAACATATAATATGGTATGAGAGTCAGAGAGGAAGAAGGAAGAAAGAGGAATGAGAAAAGAAAATAATAAACAATGTAATGAAGAACGGAGGAAGAGAAAATGGATGAAAAGAGAAGTTGAGAGAGAGGAGTGAGAGGTTGAGATAAGAGAGAGACACAGAGAGAGAGATACAGAGAGAAAGAGAGAGAGAGAGAAGGAAGAACAGAAAAGACATTGAAGAAAAGAGAGGAGAGAGAAAACAGAGTGAAAGAAAGAGGGATAGAGGGGAAAAGAGGGGAGGGGAGGACTGAGAAAGGGGGAAGAAATGAAAAAAAGAGGGGAGAGTGTGAGAACGAGAAGGAAGAGAATAGTTAAAAAGTCAAAAAAGACAAAGGAAAAATAGTCAATATTGAGGACTACACAAACAGTTATCTCAGCTGAAGTGATTTGAAGTCTGCATAAGCCATTAACTGCTCTTTAAACACAGATCCCCAGCCACTGCCTTTATGCCCCTGCATTTATGTCATAATGGGATTTAAAATAGATCATTGTATACCAATTTTCTAATTTTCAAATGAAATGACATAATGAGCAAACGACCGTGTCCTTTATGTCATGTTCTGGCTACATAGCACAAAACAAAACTGGTCCTTTTTAAGAACAGAACTGGATTTTCTTTCCTTTTTTTTGCTAAAGCTGTTTTATGACATGGTAGGAACCTTAACTACTGCAATTTGTGTGATTTACTGAATTTGGTTCGCATGGGAGAGCCCTGAAGCCCCAATCACAAGGGTCTCGAGCTCTAGAAAGTTGTAAATGAAGGTAAATGTTAGAGAGCAAAACCCACCTAAAGAAGACTGATTCTAGGAGATATTGAGATGAGGGGAAGCATGAAATCTTCAAGAATGACCCAAAGATTTCCAGGGCTGTTTACTTCTCCTTTCCAACAGCAGGGACTGAAAAGTGGGACTGGCCACCAGGGGGACTGGAGTGGGGGTTTCCTCACCAGTTCCCAGTTCCCAACCCCTAGACCCTCCTGACCCTGACTCCAATTTCAAGCCAGGATTGACTTGAGATTGAAATTGTAGAGTGAGAACACCGCCATACAAATACATATAGAGCAGGGTCATGTAAATACTCAGGCAAGCACATGCAAGAATACACATTTGTGTACAATTTGGAATCAGGAAGGACCGAAGTTTGACTGTCCCTTGCTTCTTGTGTGACTTTGGGCCAGTGACAGCTTCTCTGGATCTCTGGCGGCTCATATGTGAAATAAAAAGGTTGGGTTTCAATGACCTTGAAAGTCTCTTTCATTTCAAATCTAGAATTCCATAGTACTAGGGTCTCCAGTTCTAGAACTGGGATCAAATAAGGAAGGAAGACTACAGGCATTTATTAAGTGCCTACTGTGTGCCAGATACTTTATAAACAAATATTACTCTATTTGGTCCTCACAATTACCCTACGAAGGAGGTGCTATGATTCTCCTTTTATAAACTGACAAAATTGAGGCAGATAGAATTTAAGTGATTTGCCCAGGATTACAAAGCTATTAAGTCTTTGAGGCCAAATTTGAACTCAGATTTTCCTAATTTGAGGCCCAGAGTTTACCATCGTGCTACCTAACCACCTCTAAGGGAAGAATTTGGATTTGGAATTCATATCTTATCTCACTTATTTACTAGCTATCTGACATGGGGACAGCCATTTAACCTCAATTTCTTTCTTTATCAATAAAATCAGGATAACAATAGCATTTACTTTACAACATTTCTTCAAAGATCAAATAAAATAAGTACATTTTACATACTTTAAAACCCTTTATAAATGCTAGCAAACGATGTTATTATTTATAATATTACTCTTATTTTTTGATTCCTATAAGATCTCTCCTCCAGAAGAAAAAAAATCTAGCCTTAGTGCCCACAGGTAGAACATCAAGTACTCTAGCAATCTATTGATCACCCAGCAGTTCCAGATCTAAGGAAACAGGAAAAGGGCTAAAAGGTCAGAGTTTTGCTGGGACTATCTACGAATCTGGGAGAATGGTTTAAAAAATAAAAAAGATTTGGGATTAATTATGTAAAAAAAAAAGTTTTTTTTTTTCCTTGCTTTGACTAGGATTGATTTTGGATTGTTTCTTCTAATGGTCTAGAGAGACTGTAAAAAGGGCCACTCCTGGAGATCTTCCCAACTTGGTGTCCTATCCCTACAGAGATCTCCATTGAAAGCTGTGGTTGTTGCTGCATTTTGTTTTGGTTTTCCCCTGCCCCAGAAAGCTGGTCCTGCAGGCAGAGACTTGATGTATCTATGGTCTTTCTGGAGTTGTTATTCTCTCTCGAATAGGAAAAGTGACTTCATTCCTCACGGCATGGGCAAATGAGATTAAATGGCAAACAAAATAGGTCCAGAGAGCTGATGCCCTCGACACGCCACCTGTCTTTATAAAAGGGGCAACAATTTGATGGCTAGCATCCCTTCCCATCATCCTTCCCCAGGCTGCTTCTTCTCTCTGGCTAAAATGAAAGAGGTTGAACATCTAAAAAGCAAACCTTCCTCCCCGATATGGACCACTGCCTCCAAGTAGCCCGGCTGGCCTGGTTTGTCTGCCAGAACACAAACAAAATGAGCCTAGTTTAGAAGAGCCTTTGAGAGATGCCTTTTTCCCCCTTAATATTCTGTCCTCCTCCTCTGATCCCACGGTGTCACAGAGTTTTTGTGTTACTTTGAAAATTGAGATTTTAGAGTCTAAATCTAACCCCACATGTCACTGAGGAGGGATGCAAGTCGGAATAAAGGAAACTGACTTGTCCAATGTCACACAACTAAGTTAATGTCAGAAAGAGAAAAGGGATACAGACTCCTTATTCACCAGCCCTCATTCTGCCCACTGCCCCCATGCTACTAATCATCAGTAACCAGCCATTTTAAAGAAATCAGCAGAAAAAAAATTACCTTACAAGGCTAAGTCTGCACAATGGTAGCAATAGAAGTATGGGAGAAAGATGAGGAGGAGGGTAGGAAGGGTTCCTGAGAGTATGCGGACATGTTAATTTGGCCTGAAATGCCCAGAAACTGTGTTGGAGGCAGTGTATAATTTTTTCTTTCTGAATTAACCAGGTAATTGCCTCTTCCTCAATTATCCATTTCCCTTCTATTTATTTCTGGAGTCCCAAAGATAATAATCCAGATATTCTCATGACCACCTTCCTCTTACTAGGTCTCGGGAAAGAGCAGAAGACATATGTTCAAAGAGAGTTCTTTCTGTGATGGAAAGGCACAAGAGGTTGTCATTCAGAGACCTGTTACTGAGGATGCTAGAAGTACTGAAGATAGATATCTCCATTTCCGCATTGATTTTTCTCTGACCATAGGCAGCCAGCAACCATTATTGGGCCTAAATCTTAGACTAAAAAGTCTAAGGGACCCTTTCAGATAGCGAACTGATTTGATCAATAGATGATGTCAATCAGGGGTACTGGGGACTGGATATCAGCATGCGATTTGAAGAATATTTAAAAGTAAATAATCACAGAACCAGGGTAAACCTATCTTTATCACTACATAAAATCTAAAATCTTCAGTCCAGATCCAGCAATTATTATTATTTTTTGACAATAACTCAGAATCCAATTTAGAAGTACTGGCCTTTACAAAGAAATATTGTGCTCCTAGGGGAAAATGCTTCTCTGAGAATGAAAGGATTTTCTAAACCTTATTTTCCTTTGCTCTTCCTCACATTTGGCTGAAATGCAATCTTCCATTATTTCCAGTGAAAAACTCCTACACAACCAAAATAACAACAACAACAACAACCACTCGGGAACTGGAAATTATCAGCTCCATTTCACCACCATAATAAAAAATCAGAGTTGCACAGAGATAAAATGTGAGCGCGTGCTTGCCTGTTAATTATTTCTATTTGTTCAGAGTTTGGTGTTTCTCTTCTATTACTTTTGGAAATGCTTTTCTTCCCATGATGTTACCTCATCCCCTCTCAGAAATAGAAATCATACATTTATTAACAGAATGGTTTCTATAATGGCGTGCTGCCTTCAAGATCAAGCTCAGTTTCTTCTAAAGATACCTCTAGTGTTTACCTAAGTGGCCCTTCCCACCTTGGACGGGACTGAGTTCTCTGTCAGTAGAAAGCATGACTGTCTACTAATCACATTTGTCTGAAGACAGACTTTCTCTGTCTCAACTTTGGAAAGCAGTTGTTTTCAGAATTGGAAACAGCTTATGAATCAAGATGCAGAATGGCCATGTGATAATGTATAACCTTATTTAGAGGAGATAAAATATTCTCCCGGACCAAGTCATGTTTCAAAATGATTATGAATTATTCGAGCAGGGCGTTTGTGAAAGGGTTATAAAAACAGCCATAATATATTTTTTTCCCTTAGATTCTAGAATTACTAGTGTGACAGCTAATGCAATAATGATTTGTCCCAAATGCCAGTGTTTAAGCTGTAGAAAGCTGATTTTATACATTTTTCCAGTAGGCCGCATTGTAGCTAATGAAATTAAACACACCAATCGCATTTGTCCCCAGGGGACGAGGAACTCGACACACCACTGGTTTATTTTTTTATTAAAATAAATTGCAGCCGGCAAGATGGACTAATTGCATACAGAATTGAAAAAGAAACATTCCATTGATATAATTAAGCCAATTTTCATGGACAGAAATAGTTATAGTGGATATAAAGTAAGCAGAGCATTCACCAGACTGGGACTTTCTTTCCCTCTCCCCCCCCTCCTATTTCCCTCCCACAGAATGTTAACTATTATACAAATATGGAACTGACAGTTTTATCAGAAGATGATGATGAAATTGGCACAAAATTGCCAGGGTATTGTCTCTTGGAATTTTGGTGAGGGAACTGGGGGAGGGGGTGTGGAGAGAAAGCACCCACTGGAATGTTCTGTGATTCAAAGACTTGAGGGACTTTTGCTTTTAAAGTTCCTTGGGGGCTGGGAGAAACCCCGTCCATGTCCTGTTTGAAAGACTGCAATTGGGAGAGAGAAAGAGAAGAGTTGGCAGTCCAAAAGGGTTATGGGCATTTTTCTCACATGGGGCCAGAAATGACCTCAAGATGGCCTCTGGAAGTAACTCTAACTGTGGCAGGGATGGAAAATCAGCCATGAGTAGCTAATCGCTGATTTCTAGGGTGCCAGTCATAGCACCTTCTGTCTGTGGGACCCAAAGCCGAAATGTTAGCACTGAGCTCCCAACCCTGACTAAGTTTGACTGAATACTAGGAAAGGACGTAGACAATGTCAGATGATTAGGGGAAAAAAATAATCAGAGTAAATAACTACAAAAGTTTCTAATACTTTTGATCCCCCCTCCCACACACACACAAAATACAACTATTAGACAAGGGGAGCAGAAGTTCCAACCCAAGAGACCTAACCCTGGTTAAAGGTCACTTTCACTTTTCCTACCTAGCAGAAGCAAACACTTCTTTTATTCTAGGTGGGAGTTTAGGGATTAGAGAAGAAAGGGAGGGAAATCTACGGAGAATGAGGGCTGGGGGTCCCCAATCTGCTCTGCTTTGTTCTAAAAGGAGAAAGAAAGGTCTGGGACATCTCAAAGAGTATGCCAGAGGTTGATCTAGTATTTCAACTTGCAAAATAAAGTTCACTCGAGTTTTGCAATTATGTTTCAGTCGGGGATTTTTTTTTCCGCTTTAAAAAGGTGTTTGGGGTGGGGTGGGGGAGCAGTTAAGGCAGACCTAATATATGAAGAGAATTTGAGTTGGTAAGTGTGTTTGAACTTGGAAGTGTGAAACACCACCAGTTGTGTCTGAGCCTAGGGGAAGGCCTTGATGTGTTTGTGGCTAGAAGTCCTTTGGAAGTCTTTCCTCGTTTGACACACCCGGTTTTCCCATGACTCGCTGTGTGGCCTTGGATAACATACCTGACCTCTCTGTTTCTGAGTTTTCTCACCTTGAAAACTGGGCAATGGCTGCCCTCAACGCTTTCCGAGGATATTGTGGGGAAGAGTGAGATCATGTCTGCGAGAGGGCAGAGGGAGCAAGCTTTGTCGGTGGTAATGAACTTCTGGGAGCTCAGGGACTTGTTCAGTCACATTCACCTCTAGGGCCCTCTCGATTCTGACCTGCCCAGACCGCGAGATCCACGCGCTTTGAGATTGGCGTTTGGCACAGGGGACAGGCAAGCTATTGTTGCCTTCGGGGGTTAGCCCTTCACCTGATCCCGCGGTCCCGGCTGCCTGCCTAGTCGCCCTTCCCTCTCTCGCTTCCTCTCCCCCTTCCCCCCAAATTTCGTGTGCGCCCAGGCCCCGTGGTGCCCATCCTTTCCCTACCCTTCGGGCCCGGCAGGGGAAGTCGCCGGTCCCAGGAGAACCGGGGCTGTCAGGGCCGAGTCAGTGAGAAGCGTAAAACCGCGGAGATTTATTTGTTAGTCAGAGCCAGCCCTGCCTGTTCTCAGGGCCCTCTCTTAGCTTCTTTCCTGAGGGAAGGTTGAGTCAGCTTGGGTCCTGGGTGCTAGGAAGTGGAGAAAAAAGGAAGCAAGCGGGAGACCTGCGGCTCTGAGTGAGCAGGTGTGGACCGGGAGCGCCTTGTTCCTGCAGCCCTGCGAGCTCGGAACCCGGCTAGCCGGGACACTGCGGCCGGCGGCCGGCGACTTAGCCCGGGCTGCCAGCGCACGGGCTTCGGGACCCCGAGTCCTGCGTCCTGGGCTGCGGGCTCTCTCCCCGATGCGCTGAGCCAATCTCCGCCGCGACCAAGGGCAAGCAAGCCTGCGCCTGGCGTCCGGACCGACTCGGGGCTCTCGGCTGAGCTGCTTTGGCAGAGGCAAAGCAGGCGCCTAGCCCAAGCCCGCCCCGTCGGGGCTGAGGAACTGGACTCTCAGGAAAGGACCCTGGGGACTGACATCTTTTCCCTGATCCTGGAGACTAGCTGGAGGCAGGAGAAGGCCAGAAGTCCTCACTAAGTGTGTGTGAGTGTGAGTGTGAGTGTGAGTGTGTGTGTGTGTGTGTGTGTGTGTGTGTGTGTGTGTGTGTGTGTGATGGGGTAAAGGAAAGTTGGGGGGGTTGGAATTGCCTATTTCTTTTTCTTCCTCTCGGTAAGTCTGTAACGAATCCGAGTGCTGATTCTCTAGTTACACTCAAAATGTTTCCCCCTCCAGGCTCACTTCGCTTGTAATCCCGAAGGATTTCGACGTGTAGAAGTGTAGACTTTGTGTGCGTGTGTGTCCATTCCTCTGTGTGCGCGCGCGCGTCTGTGGATCAGTGTATTCGTGTTCCAGCCCCCGACCTCCCCCAACACACACACACACACACACACACACACACGCAAGCTCCGGGGATCAGCAACTTGTAAGCCTAAAAATCTCAACAAGATTGACCGGGATGTACCCACTAGCCCCTACCCGCTCTCAGTTTTTAAGTCCGTTTTGGCGAAATCCTAAAACTCGGTCCCGGTCCACACCCTCCTCTCTCCCTCCCCTCCATCGCACCCAGAAGACTTTTTCTTCTGAGTCTCCTTTCCTGGGCAGGTGAAGCCCGCTCTGCCCACCCGCCAGAGAAAGAACAAATGCCAGGAAACACGGAGCCGCCCGATAACCGAGATTTCCTTAACTTTCGAAAGTTCCTTTCTTGGATCGGAAGAAGAAAAAAGAAAAAGGAGGAAAAAAAAGGAATAAAGGAGACCCTAGTTGTTTCTGTTTTTCTCTGCCTGTCACCGGGATGCTGCCCCTGATTTCTTGGGCAAGATTGAGTCAAAACCTAATAAATTGTATTTAGAGCTATTTGAAATAAATTTAAAAAAAAACACACCTAAATTGTTCAAAAGATTTTTAATCCTGGATAATTTTTGTTGAAACTCTAATTATACATCACCTTAATTACCAGATCAGAGCCCCCCAAGGATCCTTAATTGCCTAATTGAATAAAACAGGGGGTTAATAGCGGCCAGGCACCGAATAGAAAGGGAAAGATATTGGCCAGGTCTCCCTCGAGGGGGCTGATTAGAGGTGGGGTTGGGGGGGGGAGAGCTGATGCTGGGGCGGGGTGGGGGGGAAGGAAAGAAAGAGGGTTAGTCTCGATTCATAAAGCTAATTCCGGCTCCGGTCCCTACCGGTAGAACGCCTCCCCCCAAACTAGTCTCTCTTCTCTGTTCCCCCCACTTTCCGAAGGCTGCAGTTTACGACCACTAAGCTTAATTCGAGGAAAAAAATATATCTAAGATGCGGAAACGCCACTTTGCCTTTATAATGGAAAATTGGGGGCTTTTCTTTGAAAGGGACAGAAAGAAAAATTCGCTTGGCCACCGATCCTTCCACGCACCACATCAGGAAAGAAAAGCACGAGAGGAGAACTATTTTGTCACCAATCCCTCATTCCCACTGATCCAGGTTATTCGCTAGAGCTCCCCCTCAGATGGGGATCCCATTCCTCCCTGGGGTGATCCAGAATGGGGTTTCCTGTCAGTAGATTATTAAGGTTATGTTTAGGGGAACGGTCCGAGTTGGGCTGGGGGTGGGGTGTAAGTCCCGTGCCCTCCAGCGAAGGAGATAGAATTAAGAAGACTGAAAAATAACCTCAAGATATCCTAAGGGTCAGACACCTGCCCCATTCTCCCTGCGTGCTTCGAACTGGAGAGAGAACCCCAGAATCGTTTTCCTTTTCCCCTCCTTCCCCCTTTTTCTTTCTACTACTAAAGTTCAGAAAGAAGGGAGACCGTCCCCGTTTCTCTCTTCTTCAGAAGCAAACGCCTGGCATGAATTTGGGGTTCCAGGAGGTGGAGACTCCGGATCCTTAGGATCCCCCAGTGGTTGTTTCTCCATAAGCTCTAACTCCCCTAGACCCTGACTCATAGGAGTTAGTCCCAGATACTTCCTTAGCAACATCTGGGTAGTATCTTATTGGGGCTCTCCTATACCACCTGGAGAGGAGGTTAATAGGAGAAGCACTGACCCTCGAAGACTGCTGCTACCCTAAAAGGGGGCTCCCTTAGCTTCATTCACTCTTCTGCAAAGCTTGGAAAAATCTTAAAAAGATTGCAAGAGCTTGTGGCGATTGTTAATAGCAGGTCCTGTGGCTGCAGTCTCACGCTAGGAACGGGGCACAAGCAGTGAAGAAGTAGCATAAAGTGTTGGATTTCACCCTGGCCAAGACCCTGCCCGTCCCTCCTTCTTTACCCCTCCACTGGCCTCTGGTCCCGGGTCCCGTTCCCCCAGCCTGTCCCGCTGATCGCGAGTCCTTTCGCCCCAAGCGGGGCTAGCCGTGCTCGGAGGGACACAGCCCACCAGAGCCAGGCAGCAACTCCCCCTGACCCGGGTGCTACTGGAGGCAGCGGGGCTGGGTGGGAAGGGGGTGGGGGGCGCCGCCAAGGGGCAGCTCGTTCAGAGGCTCGGTAGAAGGGCAGAGAAAAATAGTCGGAAGAAGAGGAGGAAAGTGCCGGCCCGTTGCCCACAAGCGAGCGGGCAGTTCCACTCAGTTGGGGAAATCCATGTGACCCCAGAATTCCCGGGTAAACAAGGTGCCTAACTCAATCCAACTCGGGGTTCGTGGCTAAGAGGGAGAGGTAGCTTGGAGAGTTTTCCCGGAGAAGGAATATCTTTGCATCCTTGGTTCCTGGGACCTAATGTGTCTGCAACTAAGGTTTTCTAACGCTACCGGTGTACCCCGCGTGCACACAAACACACAAGCTCTGTCCACAGCTAATTCCCTTCTCTGCCTGTTCCCTGCCCCCCCCCAATCGATTCGGAAGAAGTTCTCCGGTACCAACAGGGTTGCAGAGAAATGTTTAGGAAGCGCCCCAGGGAGCCAGCCAGTCCCAAGGACCCAGAGAAAGAGGGAGAGGAATCAGTGGAGCCTTTCCCCTGGAGCCCACCCAGGACTGTAATGTCTCAAAAAGACCTCTTGGGGGGTAAAGGGGAGAAGGTTAGCCCCGTGGGAATGTGGGTTGGGGTTAGAAGGCCAGGACCTCTTCTCTCCTTACAAGGGATATGGAACTGGAAGTCCCAGCTAAGCAATATCTGAAATCTGGGTAGAAGGCTCAAAAAGTGGGGATCTCCTCTTTTTCCTCCTCCCCTAGCCACCCCAACACAGCTGATCCACCAGGCAAAGTTATCACAGCTGTAACTGGGAGCTGATCTAGACAGGTCACGAAGTGAGCAACCTGTATCTTTATTCCCACCGAGAAGGTGGGGAGGATGAAGCTAAATCCCGGCTCTGAGTTGGGTCAAATAGGTCAGCTTTGGAAGTCTGAAGAATAAACTTCTAGCTTGGACTAAGTGATTTCAAGGATAAGAAAAGTGATGAGTAGATGTCAATGGTGGGTAACTGAGAAGGAGTTTCAAGCTTCAGGGGCCAAGAGCCTGGCCTTTGGGGAAAAGGAGGCCCAGGAAACCATGAAGGCTCCGGAGGAGTGAGCACTGCAAGAGATGGGGTCTCCCTCTCTGAAACAGAAATGAAATTCCAGCTGCTGAAGCCCATTCTTTGGAATAATCTCCCACCCTCTCCTCCAGTGGATAACCCGGACTGGGCATCCAGATGCTTTTGGGTCTGTTCAGAACCTTTCAGTTGTTGTAACTGGAGCCCTTACTTATAATAATATAAATAATGATAACAGAAAACTTCCTCAATTCTCTGGGAGAAAGGAATTGGGGTTGGGGGTGAAGTTTTTGGAAAACCCACCAGGGAAACCGGGATCTGAAGAGTTTAAAGACAGAGGTCAGCAGGGTCAAAAAGACCCGGATGGGGATAGGCCCAGGCCCAGCACACATGCCCAGAAACTCTCCTCTATCTGGACTGGCAGATGTGGAAGCTGTGGATTTTGCCACCATGGTAATCCCCATCCACTAGTGATCCACTTTCTCGCTTTCCCTTTCCTTGTCTCTTCAACTTCTGCCCATTCACTTCCATCAACGTGGAAGCAGTTCCAGACTAGAGAAGTGGAGGTGCAGACTTGGGGGTGGGGAGGGAGAGGAAGCAATAGGCACATGAGGAGAGCAAGCTGCTCTCTTTCCTTTTTTCAGTTACCTAGCTCAACCCTCTCCAGATCAGATAATGGAGCTAGGTCCCTGGAGACTTCCACATCTGCTCAAAATAGTGTCCAATGACTTGGATTTCTACGGGAGGGTATGAAATGAAGGTGGCCAGTACCCTCCCGGTGCCTGTCTTAGCCTCTGCCCCTTTGCTTTTTCTCAGCGCCTCCAGAATAACTCAGGTGGAGCCCCCAAAGGCCGGGCCAGTGTCCGGGTAGAAGTAGAAGTAGGGGCCCCAGTGTGGGACTCCAGAAGCGATGCGAGTGTGCACCGGTAAACAGGGACGTGTGTTTGTATGTCTGGGTAATGTATCCCCCGCTACCGAGGCGCTCACGCGGCCGGAGTCTGCTTGTTCACAGAAATACTCCTGGGAGAGGCGAACCTTAGCTCGGAGCTACTGTTCGCAAGAGCTATCCCTGAAATCCTCAGCAGAGACCCCATAAAGCGGCGGGCTTTTGCCTTGTATGAAACACCTGATCTTAATCAGACCTTAGTCCCACCAAAGACAGGCAGTACCTTTACTGTGTGTGTGTGCACGCGCGTGGATGTGTGTGTGTGTGTGTGTGTGTGTGTGTGTGTGTGAGAGAGAGAGAGAGAGAGAGAGAGAGAGAGAGAGAGAGAGAGAGAGAGAGAGAGAGAGAGAGAGAAGAGAGAGAAGAGAAGAGAAGAGAAGAGAAGAGAAGAGAAGAGAAGAGAAGAGAAGAGAAGAGAAGAGAAGAGAAGAGAAGAGAAGAGAAGGGAAGAGAGCCAGAGAAACTGCTGTCTCCAGCCCTAGAGAACAGACTGAGGTTAAAGTTACCAGCATAGAATGCCCCTTCCCCCGGTTCAGGGGCTAGCTGCAGCCAGCCTGGAAAGTGTGCTTAGACTCAGATCTCTGCCGCCTGCCCGCTCACCAGACCCCCTTTCTCCGCCGGACATTGTCTGAGCCTTGAACATATTTCCAAGAAAGCCCGTGAGCTTCTCGCTGACTTATCTGTCTCTACAGTCACTCTTTACAGATCTGGGTTGCGGGAGTATTTGGCTTTTCTTATAGTGGAGAAAGCTTGAGAATATCCCCTGGAAGCAGATTATAAACACGCAAACAAACGCGGGCACATCCACACACAAACGCACGAGAACACACACCTTTCTTCTATCAGAGATCCTTAGCCCACTTTCTCTGGGCTGGTCACCAAGCACAGAAAAAGGGCCCAAGGGTCCCAGTGGCTCCAGGGAGCTCGAGGAAGCTCCATAAAACCGGCCTGGGGCAGGATGGCTGGGTCTAGGTAGGCCATCTCTTTGCAGCTCGCTCTGTTTCGGACACTTGCAGCCCAAACCCCAGGCCCGGACCGGCGGCGGCGGCGGCGGCAGAAGCAACAGCAGCAGCCACTGCACTAATCAAATCGGATACTGACTAGGGTCATTCTTCAGCCTTAGGAGCCTACTGAGGTTTAGGGTCTCAGGGAGAAGGAACATTTCTTAGGCTATTTCTTTTTTAAACCCGGGCCCCTTTCCACAGCTGCAGTCACTGCCTCTGCAGCTACGTCCAAGCCGGGGCCGTACACTCCCGGATCTGGGCAAGGGTCTCTCGGGGGCCAGCGTCGGCCCCCGTGCTTTACAAAAGCGACCTCTTCCAAGCCCGCTTTCTATAAATGAAGGATCCAGGGGCCCAGCGCTCTGCCCACCCTCGGGCGAGGGGGGGAGGGTTGTCAGAGAAAGGAGGCAGGAAGAAAGCACAGGGAGAAGAGCGCCCGAATAACTCCCAACCCGCGTCCAAGAGCCCTGGGCTCTCTGCCCCGAGAGCTTAGCCCATTGCTCTGGAAGCCCGGGAGGAATCGAGAGGGAACAAGAAATCCTGAAGAAGTTCCACCAGATATTGGGTCGGAGTTGAGTCGGGTGAGATGCGCAGCCTCCGAGGCCGCGCTGCCGCAGAAGAAGGCAGCCGCCGGGGCCAGGACCTTAGGGCCGGGGCAAGAGGGAAAACTGAAGCAGGAAGGACCTGCTTCCCTTCCAGGCGGGCAGAGGAGCTGCAGAAAGGAGCCGAGGCCCTGGACACTGGAGCCGGCCAGAGCAGCCGGGGAAAGCGGCAGCGCCGAAGTGAGAGCTCCGGGCCTCCTTCGCCCCAACCGGGCGCGCAGCCCAGACTGCAGGAGCCGGACTCACCTGGCCCCGGCCCTTCTTCCCCTCGCACCTGCCCGGCTTCCCCACTCTCCGGCCTTCCGATCCTGGGGGGACCTGCCTAAGTACGGATACCACACGAATACACAGCCCAGCTTTGTTTAAACTGCCTCCAAAACTTCCGGGCTAGGGAGCAGTGTCGGTAAAGAGATGGCGGAGAAGGGAACGAGATAGCTTTCGCCACAGAAACGCCAGAACTTGTCGGCAGGAACTTGGGCTAACCTGGGAAGGCGGGAGGGGGGGCACCGAGGGACCCGCCGGCAGGGTTCCCGGTTGAAATCTTGGGGCATTTCCTCAAGGCAGAGCGAAACAGAAAGTAAGGCGCTTTTGACAGCACAACTCTAAGCCCTATCCCAAGTTCCAACAGCCAAACTAGTCAGGCTCCGGGACTCACAGCTCGGTTGGCTCCTGGCAGGAGGGGTGAGGTCAACTGCAGGAGAGAGGGAAGACAGAGAAAAGGGAAAAAATGGGGAGGAGAGAGAGAGAGAGAGAGAGAGAGAGAGAGAGAGAGAGAGAGAGAGAGAGAGAGAGAGAGAGAGGAGTCCAGAGATTGGGGGAGGGAAATACATTAATACTAAATCGAAATCTCACCACCCCTAAAATAATTCCCATTCCCTCTTCACCCAAACTGCCAGATTTTCACTCTGCAAGTCTCACTCTCTTTATATTTGGGAATAAATGTAATCACAAAAAATTCCAACCCAAAGCAACTCTCCATTTTTTTCCTAGGCAGTTCTCTGCCCCCCTCCCTTCTTCAGTAATTGTCCCTTGAACTACTGGAGGGTTGTTTCTTTCTCCCCGTCTCCCTCCCTTCTCTGTCTCTCCCCCCCATTCCAATCAGCCTTAACTCTCCCCTCTCGAGTCTGTTGGATGCCAAAGGCGGTGCTCTAGCGCCCACTATTTCAAAAGCCCGGTATAGGATTTGACCAAGACTGAGAACCACTGGGGGAGAGAGGAGACAGAGAGGGAGAGAGAGAGGGAGAGGAAGAGAAAGAGGAGAGGAAGAGGAAGAAAGAGAGAGAAAGGGAGAAGGAGGAAGGGAGAAGGGGAGAGGGGGAAAGGAAGAGAGGGAGAGGGAGGGAGGTGGGGGGAGAGAGAGAGAAGAGAGAGAGAGAGAGAGAGAGAGAGAGAGAGGAGAGAGAGAGAGAGAGAGAGAGAGAAAGGCAGAAAAAGAGGGAGAGGGAGAGAGGGAAAGAAAGAGGGAGAGACAGACAGACAGACAGACAGACACACAGAGAGAGACACAGAGAGAGAGAGACAGAGAGAGAGAGTAGGAAAGGGAGAGGGAGTAGGAAAGGGAGAGGGAGTGTGTATGTGTATAAGTGAGTGAGGAAGGAAAAAAAGTTGTTCTCCCCTTTCGTCAACTTTTCGTTAACTTTCGCTTTTCTCTCCCCTCCACCCCCTCGCCCTCCCCTCCACCCCCTCCCTCCTCGGCCATTCCCCCGCGCCTTGAGTTCAGCCGGCGGAACGCCTGACACTGGGAAGGTTTTGGGGGGTGGTTTTTATCGGGGGGGACGGCTAACCCTCGGGGACAGCACAATCCCGGTGCCCCGGCTCCTCCGCAGGGAACCAGGGCGGGGGGTGTGTGGGGGGACGAGCAAAGAGAGCAGAGAAAGAGGAAGAGAGACCCCCCCCAGCCCTCCCGGTCCACCCTTCTGCAGTCCCCAACAAGGTGGCCTGGGAGCTCGCAGCGCGCTGGATTGCGGGGCGCACGCACAACACCCCCCTCCTCTAGAAGCCCCCCAATCCCCTCCCCAGTGCCCCCCAGTCCAGCGCGGACGGTCGAGGGGGAGGCCAGGCCGGGAGCGCGGGCCGGGAGCGCCGGGGGCGGAAGCGCGGAACGGTAGAGACCTACTTTTGGCTAGCTTTCTGGCCCTCGCCTTGGATCTCATGTTGTCGGCTTGCTGAATCCCTCTCCTCCTCCTTGACTCCCGAAGCTGCTACACGCTATCTTCATCTCCCCAGCATTGTCAATTCCGGACACCTTCGCACATGCGCACAGAGCCTTCAATCTGACACCCCTCGCCGGGGCCAAAAAAACTTTCCAATGTATTCACCATCATCACCATCACCATCATCACCATCATCATCATTGGCGGCGGAGGCGCAGAGTACGGGCTGGAGGTGGGATTGCTTTGGGGGGACATTTTCTTTTTTCTTTCTTTTGGGGGGGTGCTCTCCTCTTCCTCACCTCACTTATCTCCCCCCCCCCCGCCTCCTTCCTCCTCCCCTCTTCCCTCTCCCCCTCCCCCTCCTTCGCAACCACCTCGGAGCCTCTCGCGACTGGCCCTTTAAGAGGATATTCCGTCCTCTCTCCGCGCTCCTGCCCCCGGCCGGCCCCACAGCCCGGACGCGCTTTCACCGGATCAAGGTACCGTCCCGGGATCGAGGTGACTCTGAGTAACCACGGGGCCACCCGATTGGATCCCTGCGGGGCTTGCTCCCGTGGGACTCGTCCTAGTTCTGGGACCTTGCGCGGGGTGGGGGTGGGGGTGTGAAGGGAGAGTAAACGCCGGCTGCCCCCCAGCTTCACCCTCCCCCCGTCTTCCTGCAAACGCGGGCTTTTGGATGTGATCTTTTCCCCCTTCTAATTAAAAATGTTTTAAAGCTCTTTGCCACGGTTTTTGCCACCTTTTTTTTTTTTTCTCTTAGGGCTCCGGTTCTTCCAGGACGCCCCACCCCCTGGAGGGTAGCTAAGAATCTGTGTCCCCCCCAAATTAGAGGGGCATCCTGCAGCGTCCTCCCTTGCCCCGCTGTGTCCTCCCCTTTCCTATCTTACCCCGTCCCCTTCACAACCCCGGTAGTTCGAACCCGGCTTCTCTGCCTGCCCACTGTCGGTTTGCTCCCTGCTGGCATCTGCCCCGTCCAACATCAGCTGGTCCCACGAGCCTTCCCGGTTCCCCCCGTTTCCTCCCAACCCCAGTGGCCCCTGGTCGGGACGCCCCTCTCCCTCCCGCAGAGTTATAAACATAAACAGAGCAAGTACACACTTTGTTAGCGTCTCCGGGCTGCTGAGTTCGCTACCCCAGGCCCGGGCGGAGGGCTTTTGAGGAGAGGGGAGACGGGGACTAGAAGGGGTGAGAATCTTTGGAGAACCTCTGGTGCGCCGAGGAGCGGGGGTGGGGTGGGGAACACGCTGGGACTCGACCGATGCGGGGACTGGCAGAGCTCCGAGAAGTCTGGGGTGAAGTGGGGTGGGAAGGGGTTGTGGTATTGTCACCGGCGCTCTGGGACCTTTCTACACCGCCCAGCCCTGATTCCAGGTGCCCCGAAGCCGGCTCTCCCTAGCACCTCTGCTTCTTTGCCGGGAAAGGGGCAAGGCAAGAGAGGGGGGACTGACTCGCCTGCCCCCGGCCCCCCCTCATTCCTTCTCCTACAACCATTTCCAGACCTTGCGGCTTCTCTGCTGAGGCTCCCAGCTGAGGTGAGCACCCGGCTGGGGTACGGGGGTGGGGGGGGCAACGGTGGTGCTTAGGAGAGGAACGCTCTGTGGAAGAGCTTTGGGCAGGGGACAGTTTTGGAAGGGTACGGGTGGGGAAGCACTCTGCCCCCTCCCGCACCCACACCTGCTCAGGGCAAGCCCCTCCGGAGCTGGAGGCTGTGTGCGGGGCAGAGAGCCGCTGAGGCTAGAGAGGGGACTCCAGTCCCGCTCGAGCTGAGGAAACAGGGGGTCCCGCCGCTAGGCCAGCAGGTGGAGGGCTCCCACAGGAAGGTGGGTGGATTTATCTTAATTGTGTTTCTTCCTCCTCTGTCAGTCCCTAATTCTTGCCGGCGCCGAGAGCCCAGCTGGGCCCGAGGCGGGCGGCCTGAGAGAGGAGGTGGTGGGCGGTGGGAGGGCCTGCCTCGGTCCCGCCGGCCTCTGCTGGGCTTTGGTGGCTTCGGTAGCCCGCCTAAGGGAGCTTGGCTTGGGGCTCGGCCTGCGTGGTGGTGGAGGTGGTGGTGGGGAAGCCTCCGGGACAAGTACGTCCTGTCTGGGTATTCCCTCGTTGGAAATGCTCCTAAGAGAAAGAGCCGGGAATAAAAAGGACTTGGTCTGGGAACTCACTTCTGTCTGCAAAGGCTTAAGGGTTTTCCCGGCCTTCCTCCTTCTCCTGCTCCTTTCACTCCAGCTTCCTAGGTTAGGAGAGGCCGATCTCCCCAGGGAACTACGACCTAAACACTGCAGACTAGGGCTGTCTTCCTCCAAGCTCAATCCAATTTATACCACCCCACCTCCCCAAGCACCCTCAATGCCCCAAGCCCTAAACCCACAGAAACCAGGTCCCCACTTTCGCTGCCTCTTTTGTGGGTTGCTGTAGCCGTAGCTACCCCTTCTTCCGAAACCTGCGCAGTTTAAATTACGGATACCGAAATAGGTGTCAAAGTAAAGCCCCCACTTTGCCACGGAGCTCACCCTCCAGATCAGGCAAACGAATAGCGGGGCGCTAGATTCACGGGGAGGGGAGAGTCGCAGGCAATGAGAGTGGAGGAGCCCGCTAGTGTGGGCAGCTGACCTTCAGGGCTACCTTCGTTCTTGTTCCTTTCACCTTTCCTTCTCTTTACTCTCCCCTCCAGGCAACATCCTCCAGACCCCCGGGTCCAAGGGAATACAGAAACTGGGGAGGGTGGAGGAAATCATAGAGCCCACCCAAGTGGGACTGGGGTCTGAAACTAGAAAGGCCCTCTCTTCTAGTAGTCCTTCCTCAGGATTAGACGCCTATAGGGAGAGTGAACGAATGGGTTCTGGTTTAAGGGATCTTGGGAGAAAGGTAACGGCACTTATTCATTCCTTGCTTTTCTCCAGAAAGGGCTTTGGGATTTCTAGACTTGGGCATGGAGAGAAAAGGCATGGGGCCGAGAAAGTCTCCTTCAGGCGGCTAATTTTGGACCTGGCCTCTGGAACCCGGTCTTAGCCTGGACTAAGCGGCCTTCACCTTTTTTTCTGCTCCATGTCAGCAGCCTCTAGCCCCCACCCAAAGGCTGTCAGCGCCTCTGGTCTCACTCTCAGCCCTGCCTTTGACCCTCACCCCTGCGGAAGCCCCAGGAGCCAAAGGGAGCCAAGAGACAGGGATAAAGCCGAAGAGGAGAGAAATATATAGTTTTTTTTTCTCCACCGTCTCCCCCATACACACGAAAGAAAATAAAAGTAATTACTGTTGACAATGGGGAGGAAGAACTGCCCATAAAGGAAGAAGCTGGGAGGATGGGAAGGGAGAGTAAGAAGAGAGTATCCCTTCTGCTTGTCCCCCACCCCCACCCCAGTCTAGAGCGGAAAGGGAGGCTTGAGGCCCCCAGAGTGGTTAGGTGTACCTCCTCGATCAAATGATAAGTCTTTGGGCTATCTGAACTGAGATGATCAAGGTCTTCTGATCCCTGCAAAGATGGCTCCCCGATTGGAGTGGGGGGGATGGGGGATCTCTTCTAGGGAAAACTGGCCCCGCTCTATGACCCTTCTAATGTCCGCTCCTCAGAGAGCCTCTCAATCCCAGCGAGCAACGAAAATGGGTCCCAATGCCCAGAAATTCCAGGCCGTTGGTTCTTTTTGGTTTTATTCTTGTAAGGGAAAGGCCCGATGGGGGCAGGGGAACAGCAAGTGTCGAAGAGGCCGGAATTTCGGCCGAGCGGGGTGACAGAAGGGGAAATTCCCAGAGGTTGGGCTCGGTCCTCTGGCTCCCCTTTGAAGAAGGTGACCCCGCAAAGCAGAATTTCTTGTCTTCTCTGAGATAGGAGGCCCCGAAGCTAACCCCCCAAAAAAAGACAAGCTCCATTTCTAACCAGCTTTTCTATTGTTAATAAGTTTAACCCCCAGTCCTCAGTGTATTCAAAGTCCCCGTGTTCTGGGAAGCTTAGCCCAGACCCCTTCACCGGAGGACAGATTTGGAATAGGCTAATGGAGCAAGACAGGGAGAGGGCTAAGGGCTAATCCAACTGGGGGCTCCCTGACCCCATCGAGGCCAGGCCAAGCAAGCCAGTAGAGCAGGAAGTAAGAGCGGCAAGTCAGAATTGAGACCCAGGCCCCAGATCTTCCGGGCCACTTGACTGATTTCTCTTTTGGGAGCAGGAAAAAAAAAAAAAAAAAAAAAGAAGGGCAGTCATCTATCCAGGGAAGTGGGCATCCTGCAGCTCTGGGGCTCGGTCCTTCAACTTTTTCTGTAAAGGTCAAGATGGTTGAGAGGGCTCGGATTCTTCCATAGACTCTTATCTGCATAAGTGCAAATGGGTGTATGGCTAATTTTTTGGGGGGAAGAGTAAGAAATCTTGTGGGAGTGATGAGCTTACACTCTTTAAATTTCTGATCTTCGACAATAGTCTGGGGGCTTTCCAGGGAAGCAGTGCAAAGGATCCCCGGAGTCCTGGAATTTGGGGAAAATCCTTAATAGAATGGATTTTGAGATGCTAGCTGAGCACAGGCAAGACTGGATTTTAGTTAAGTCTGGCTGGGGACAGCTTCTCTGCATGCAGAAGGGAAAGAGTCTCATCCGAGATGTCCCCTGAGACCTGGGGGTGGGGGTAGGGGGGCGGTGTAGGTAGGAGATAGAGAGCTCCAGTCCTGTTATCGGCTCACTTTTAAGCAAAGAAGGAGACAGGTGACGGTAGCTGGTGAAAAGGAAGCTGGGGAGAAAATTTTGGAGGCAGGTGGGGCAAACGCCCCACGTGTTTTCCATCCTCCACAATACCAAAATTCATTGTGGTGCCCCCTCCCCTCCCCCCCAGGGTTCTGGACGACTTGGGTGGGAGTGAGGAAGTAGAGTGAAAAACGGGTGAAGAGTTTTAGTTTTTCCGACACCAAAAAAGCTTAATTGTGGTTTCCAAAGAGTCCTTAAGATTCAGGAGCCCACCCGGCTGGCTGGAGACCACCGGTATCCCCGCAGGATTCCCTTAACTTTCCTCGTCTCTTCTCCCCTATTTCTGCTCCCTCTCCTCCTTCTCTTGGAAAACAGCCCCCAACAAATCTTTATATCTGTGGTGGCCGCATAAACCTGCCGTAGGAAGGAAAAAAAAAAAAAAAAAAAAAACAACCCGGTAAATATCCGTCTTCCCTAGGGAATTTAATTAGTCTTTCAAACGGCTGTGAAGATCGGCTTCTAGGTATTTGGTGTGGGCATAAGAAGGGGGAGGGGCTGGAAGGGACAGGAAAATCAGAGGTCCAAGTATGAGCTCCCCCCCTAATAATAACAATAACAATAACAACAATCTTTTTTTAAATACAGTACGCTCTTTTTTTGAAAACCTCAGAATAGGATTCGTTGACCTGCTTAATGCAAACTAAAACCAGTTTTCGAATGGCGAGTTCCGGAGAACGAGGGCTTCAGCCGGGCCCCAGCACCTTCCCGAAAGATAATTGGCCCACCTGCTATGGGGCCTGGAGACCTCCTGCTTACCGCGGTCTACAAGAGCTTTGTAACAGTAATTCCGCCCAAAGGAGACTTAAAACACAAAAAACAAAAAACAAAAAAACAAAATCCAAAACGAGTAAAAACTAAAATGAGCATTTCAGGCATAACCCAGTCTGGCTCTGCCCGACATCAGCTGCTCCAGGATCTGAAGATTTGGCTTTTAAGGGTAAACACCAGTAGGTAACTGGTAAAGCTCTTTGCTGCGTCTCCTCGCGGTGCAAAGTGGTCCCAGTAGCCGGAAGGGAAGGGAAGAAGAGGACAGGACAGGACAGAAAAGAAATAGGAGTCGGCTTCTTTTCTTTCTCAGAGTGGGGGTCAAGGGGAGGGGGTGAACAGCCTGGTCGAAATTTGGAGAGACGGCCTTGAGCTTCGGCAGCTTTTCCTTTTTAATTAGCGCCAACTACCTTCTATTCGCAGCCCTCGGGCTCCGGTGCTCTTCCCCCTCACCCCGGATTTTTTAGAGGTACCAACTCCATCTCGCCAGGGGCCAGGGTTGGGGTCTTCAAGCCTCGAAGATCCCAAGACCCAGAGGGACAGAGAAAGGAGCCGTGGTCCCGGCGGGCGGGACCTTCTTGGCCACGGACCGAGGTAACAAGGTTGTATAAGTCGTTGTGTACTCCCCCCCCCCCTTCTTTGCATGTCTTTAAGAGTCACTGGAACCTGAGTGGAGAGGTTTGGCAGTTGCCATCTTTATAGAGACCGAGGTGGAAGTGGTGGTGGTGGTGGGGGGGGATCAGAGACATTTCTGGCTTCAAAGGATTTAGGGGCTTCGCGCTGGATTGGGAACCCTGAAACCAGAAAGAAGCGAAGGGGTGACCCAGCTGATTTTAGACCCGGGGAAACGCTGTGCTAATTCACTCGCTGGACTTCACCTGCAGTCTGTGCAAGGAGAGATCGGAGTGAGATCCGTCTTGCTCAGTCTACACTCGGACAAAGCCGTCTCGGATGGCGCCTGCTGCCCTCACTAGATTTTCCGGTTCCCCTCGGGCTGCCTCAGAACATGGTGCGGGGACGGGGGCAGGTGTGAGCCACAGGGACATCGCGCTCTCCCAGGTAGCTCTCCGGGCCGAAGCTGTTGGCCGGCACGTGGCAGGAGCTTCTTCTGGGAGCCGAGCCGAGTGCAGGCTCCTTCTGAGCCTCCCTGGGTCAGTCCCACAGCTCCCTGCTCCCTGGCCGAAGGCCGCCACTCTAAAGCCTGGCAGAGGGCTCCAAGTTCGGGGACCAGCCAGCCAGTGTGCAGAAGAACTCGCGGGTCCCAGGAGCCTGGCGGGCTCTATCTCCTAAGGGGGGGTCGGAATGAGCACTGTTGCTTTTGACATTCACTCTCCTGTGGGGATTGTAAAGCTCAGACGCTCCTCCCCTCCCCCCAAGACTGGACGCCCCGTCGGGGCTTCGCAGGGCCGGATTTCTCTTGGCCCAATGCAAATGGTATCGAGCTGACGAACTGACTAGCCACGAACGGAATTTAGGAAGATGAAAACGGAAAGTTGGACTGTTTATCCCACTCCAGACTTGATAATGATGGTGATGATGATGATGATGATAATGATGTTAAGCTCTGCCAGTCTGGCTGGTTAGAATGAGCCATTAGCTGAGGGAAGCAATAAAGTGAGAGGAAATTTCTGCTCTGCACCCGGGGGGATCGTCCTTTGGGGAAATCGTGGAGAAATCACCGCTCTGGGGACAATGGTTTGGGCTGGAGAAGGGGGACTGAGGAGAGGTGGACAGGACGCCGGCTCAGACCGAGGCACGCACAGTCAACTGTTTTATAGAGACAAAGACTGCAGAAACGCAATGCACAAAGAGAGACATACAGACAGAATAAAGTCACACACCCCAACGACACCCAGCAGACACAAACACACAGGCGGCGGACACATACAGAGACGTACACTACGAGCCTACGGACGCACAGTGCAGATACCCCAGCCATACAACAGGCACACGTACACACCCCGACGACACGCGCTACTCCGGACACAAGTTGCCGGATTGGCACGGGGACGCCCAAGCAAACTATGCGTTTGCCACACAGTATACTTGACACAGTTGCCACACGTGTACTAGAACTACACAACACGGAGCGATACATATGGCGCGGACACACAGCCACCACAGACATGCACACTACACACATGCAACGGACACAACACGCAGACCTCAAAGACACGCCCACACTCAAAAGTACGTTTGAATTTCTCTCTTGAGAGATTTCAACGAAGCCAAACCTCTAGGAAAGTCTCTCTCCGCAACTTGGAAGAGAAGGGTTGGACAGCTCTCCGTGGAGTCCTAGTCTCATACCCTCAAACCCACTCCACGAGCCCGTCCGCCCAGCTCGCCCTTTAACCTCTGTCCCTTGGGTGCCTTTATTTTGGGGAATATGTTCCTATATTGCTGCTACCTCCAAGGCTTGCGAATCTAAACGAATCGATTTTCCTCATAGGCAGAGAGAGAGAGAGAGAGAGAGAGAGAGAGAGAGAGAGAGAGAGAGAGAGAGAGAGAGAGAGAAAGAAAATAATCTTCCCTTTCTCAGGCTTAAAAGAACTGAACCTCAGCTTTTAGAATCAGTCAGACTGACCAGAAAGCTACAGAAGAGAATCCGTATCATAACCGAGAGAGCGTCCTTGGTCTGCATCCCGACTCTGTTACCTATTTTATTAATTGGGAACGAACCTCAGTTTCCTTTCTTTGTAAAATGGGGCTGATATGTGTAATACTCATTAAACAATGTGATTGTGAGACAAACACAGTCCTAGCTGTCAAGCTTTTGGTAAATCTTAAAGCGTAATAGAAAAGCAAAGTTATTGAGATTGAAGTTTTGTCCAAAGATCGATAGACCTCCTCTCCAATCGGGTGGACTGCCCAAAGCCAGTCGACTGCGTGACTTTCCAATTCAGAGAACAATTGAATTGGACGGGAATATTTTATTTTTACAGCATTTCGTTTGCCTGCGTTTCTAGAGTCCGATTGGGTCTATCCAGGAGGCTCCAAGCGCTCTCCAATTTTTAATATCAGAGGATTTAGAAAACAAAATAAAACCAAAAAAGGGGATCCACATCTGTAGAACTAGAGCTGTAGAGCTCCTGCGGGCTATCTTCTCTTGCCCTCTGGCTAGGTGCTAGATTTGATTGTCTTTCTCCTTCCTCTCCTCACGTGCCCCCTCCTCAGTAGCTATCCACCTCCAACTTTTCCTAGAGAGCGCAAAGTCAGCTAACCAACGAGCACTCGAGCCTCTGCTCTCCCCACTCTGGAAATTTCTCAGTCTCCAAGCCTCAGCGGGTTCTAGCCTGCATTTGTGTTTATCGCAAGCAAGACCAAGTGCATCTCCAGCGGCGTCTGTTAGCTCAGTCTCCCAAGCCATTCCCGAACCTAGCGGGCTAGGCCAGGTGCTCAGGAGCCGGTGCAGGCAAACAAAGTCCCGGCAAATCTTCGAGGTTAGCTTAGGCGCCCTTGACAAGAAGCGACCTGGGAGACTGATTTTCTCTGTTTCTGTACAGCTCAACCCAGCTCCCAGAGCACCTCGCAAACGTAACCTCAGCTAAGCTTCCCCATAGTCTGAGGAGGTGGACAGGGCAGGACAGATATGATGTTCCCCATTTGGCAGTGGTGAAAACTGAGGCCCAGAGGGCACCTGACTTGCTTAAGGTCACAAGTTAGCGATGGAGCCGGGAAGAGAATTCGGATTAAAATAAAAAGTTCCAAGTTTCGAGGGACTTGAGAAGTCGTCTGGACCAAGCCTCTCGTTGTAGAGATGAGGAAACAGAGATCGAGAGAGGTTACCCCGCAGTGAGAGATTGACATTAGAACCAGGTCCGTCTGCCAATAAATCCAGTACATTTTCTGCATTTCTCTCTTCGCTCTTTTTTAATAAACAAAGGTAACTTCAATTGTTGACTGGTCCCCTGGAGAGGTGTGTGTGTGTGTGTGTGTGTGTGTATTTCCACTTGTTCCTACTTTTCCACGAAAACATGTAAGATGCACCTTTACCTCTCCCGGAATCAAGAAGAGGCTGGGATGCGAGTGAGTTATTGTTAATCCCAGCATCCCCACCTCAATCTAGCCTTTGTCTTCAAAGACTCCCAGGAGCCTGCTGAGCAGCCGCATTGGACATCAGAATTCAGGAATCCTCGAGTCTAGTAAAGAGATGAGGGGATGGTGAGCGTTTTATCCGTTCCTGTTTAGTGGTTTTGAGGTGTGAAGTACGTAAAGGGAGATCTGGTCTGGAAGAAGGTCGCCAGAGGCAGGATAGAAAGTAATGAGGGGACAGACTTATCCTCTCCCTCTTTCCTTCAGCAGACAGTCATTAACGACGTTGCCTATCCCAAATGATCACTGTGGGGTCCGAGACCTCAGAGGCAGAAAGCCCACTAGTCCCATCCCATGGAGATGGGACGTGAAAGCCTGGGGCAGACTTCCCATCCCCACTCCAGTCCAGTTTCCGGGAGCACAGTGTAGGGGATCTCGCCTGACCGAGACCCAGAATCTTCAGCCAATGGGCAACCTAGCGGGTTGCCAAACGATCGGGAAAGTGGTCTCCATCTGCCAGGGGGAATCGATTGTTCGGATATTCAACAGTCATGATAACAAATGGTCAAAGCACTAAATCAGTGGACGCTCCTAACAACAAAAATCACCACACGCTATTGTTTGTGTTTACAAAGCGCTTTCCTTGAGGAATTGTTGTGGGCCCCGGAGTGTAGTGGAAAGGGAACTGGGAAAGAGCTCCAGAGACATCTACTCTTCCTTAGAATCAATTCATCTTGACAGCGGTTGAACGAGGTAGTCCTGGGTATAGACAGACCTCTGGCTCTCACATCTCCGCCTCAAAAGGAAAACGGATTTCGATCCGGGAATATTAGTTTCCTCCCGTGGTGTCCGCTTATTTTAAATTTTTTCTCTCCTGCCGTCCCCCCCAGCTACGGGTTGTACTTTGAGATCTTGTAGGGTGGGGGGTAAAGGGGTTACTCTAATCTGCAGGCGAGGAGAAGCAGCGAAACCGAATCCGGGTGATGGGCTCAGAGCTAGAACAGGCCACCCAATTCAAACCACTTTTTCACCTAGTAGGCCGGTGTCTGCCCCCCAGGGAGAGCTACTGAAGCCGAGAGACTGCGAGAGTGTGAAGGATGCGCGGGTTCAAGAACGCATGCTCCTCCCAGCTCCCTCGGCAGGAAAGCCTGCCCTCTCTGGCAGCGGCGGAGGCCGCTCCCAAACTGCTGCTTAAGAGTCAGAAGAGGACTCTGGCCTTCAAAGGGGCTCAGGCAGTCTTCTCCACCTAAGCCCCGAGGGGAAGCCTGGTAGCTCTGAGAGGGTTCTGGAAGCGGTTCGCCAGGGAGCCTGCCACCCAGCATTTGGTGGGGCGGGGCCCACGGCCTGCCCACGGCCTCAGGGCCCCAAGATCTATTCTTCCTGCTGGTGGCCCCGGGGAGTTGGGCCCGCCCACTTTCCAGTTAGTCTGGCCCAACTAAGGTCCCACCCACCTAAGCTCTCCTCCACTAACGCCCTTCCTCCGGGCAGAACCCAGGTGAGGCTGCGCCCTTCCCCGGGAGCCCAGGTGGGAGGAGCTGGGCTCTAGGAGTCAGATAAGGTGAACCGAGCTCCAGAGCTGTAAAGCCGGAAATCCTCGGGCCGCTGTTGGAAGTGGCGCCCCGAGAGTGAGGCAGGTGCTGCCGGCGGGACAACTCTCAGGACTGGCAAACATGCGCAAAGGCGGGCACACGCCTATCCACACGGACCCCCCCTTTCCCCCTCCCCCCCACACCCTTAGCGCTCTCTGCGGGACGTCAGTCCCTAGAATTGGCAGAATGCATTCGAACCCAGATCCTCTAGCTTTAGGTTCATTTCCCAAGAACACACTACAATCTGGCCTCCCCAAATGTTCCTGGCCATTGCGCAGTGCGTGTGTGCACGTGAGTTCCACATAAGTGTGTGTGTGTACCTGTCCAGTGCACGGGTATGTACGTATGTGTGCGTGTGGTACGCACTTCCCCTGATTCTGTTTACCTAGCAGCGAGCCCATATTTCTCCGTGGTTCTTTAAATCTGCTTTCCGAAAGTGTGAACACGCGGGGCGGGGGGAGGGATGTCTGAGTGTGTATTTTGTATCTCCGGTATGGTTTCTGAAGGCTGCTGTCTCGGACGGAGCCCACGCGCGTGTATTCTGCGCTGTTCTGCTTTCACACTAAGCTGCATGAGGGTGGTGAGAGGGAATACGAGTCGGTGCGTGGGGGTCCGTGTATGCGACCGCGAGCGTAGTGTGTGTGTGTGTGTGCGTGTGCGTGTGTGTGAGTGCGCGTGGGCATGTGGGTGTGTGCATGTGCGTCTTTGCGCGTGGATCTCTGGCTTCCGAGCTAGGTTACCCTAACACTCCCCCTCCCTCCGCCCCTCGTAGTTGGGAGCTCTGGAAAGGAGGAAGCCGGCGCTCCTTCAGGCTTCAAAGCTCCGAAACCTCGAGGTCCCCGCTGCGGCTAAGATGCTCGCCAACAGTGTTCCCTCTCTCTGGAGAGGATCTCCATAGAACAGATTTCTGGGCCTGCCTTTGCAGGGGACCTCCTCCTCCTCCCCTTCCTCTCCCTCGTCGTCCTCCCCCTCCTCTTCCTCTTCCTCCTCCTTTTCTTCCTTCCCATTTTCTCCCTCTTCCTTTCTCTTCTTCATTCCCAATCTCTTCCTCTTTCTTCCTCTCCCCCCTCCAACATTTCCTCTCTCCTTTTCTTCCTTCTAATTCTCTCCCTCCTCCTCCTCTTTCGCTTCTCTTCCTCCCTCTCCCTTTTCCTCCGTCCTTCCTTTTCCATCCCTCCATCTCCTCCC
Organism: Antechinus flavipes; assembly: GCF_016432865.1. NCBI lineage: Eukaryota > Metazoa > Chordata > Mammalia > Dasyuromorphia > Dasyuridae > Antechinus > Antechinus flavipes. The sequence continues at coordinate 606,048,348 of NC_067400.1, forward strand.
TTTCCTCCCTTCTCCACCGTCTCTCCCTCTTCCTTCCTCTTTCTCCCCATCTCCTTCCCCTCCTTCTCCTTCTCATCCTACTCCCGCTCCCTGCTCCCCTCTTCTCTTCCATCCTTTCCGGCTCCTTGGACTGCCCGAACCCGAGGTTCAGGTTCGGAGAGGGGGCTGGGAGCCCCGAGCACTCCGCTCCCGCCCCAAGCCAGCGGGTCTAGCTTGGGTGGATATTAAATCATTACCTGCCTGAGGCAGGGGACAATGAAGAAAGGAGGATCCTTCGAGCCAGCCGGAAAAGGGCAGAGACCTGGGCTGCCCGGGGCAGGGAAAAAAATTACCTCTCCATTCCGTGACCTTAGGGTGATTTAATCAATCTCCGGCTATCCAGGCCACCGAGGGACAGAAGAGGAGGGGAGGGGAGAGAGAAAAAGAGCTCGTGGCCTAGAAGTGAAAGCAGCCCAGACGAACGGGATTTTAAGTCGTGGGCAGCCATTACCCACCGGCTTCCGGAGCCCACAGCACAATTCCAGTGTTCCAGGGTGTCTTCTTACCCCTGCACTTACCCCTACCAAATCTTCTTCACTCCCAGGCCCAATTACAAAGGCTTGGTTGCCCCCCTCTCCCAGGGCAGTGTGAGGTTAACAATCCATAATTACTTCCATTACTGTAGGGTATTAAGGCACTTTCCTCGAGATAAAAGCACTTTCCTTGAGATAAGCCTTGGTTTTGAGGTGGAAGAAACCCAGGGGTCTGAGAGATCACCTCAGAGATGTCTGGGAAACAAGAGTCCCGAGTTCAAGTCCCATCTACTATCCTGGACTGGTCAACTAACCTCTCTAAGCCTCAGTTTCCTCATCTGTAAAACGAGGAGACAGGGTTACTTGGCCTCTGAGGTCCTTTCCAGCTGTCCAGATATGGTCCCTACGGATTTGACAAAGATGACACAATAGTAAGCTGATGCCAATTCTGGACACCAAATTGCTCCCAAGTTTTACTTTACACAACCTTCCAAATGGCTCTTTCTCTTTCCATTTTCTGTGCATTTTCTGGCTCTCCCCAGTTCTCTCTCCATTGCACAAATTTCTTCCTGTTCATTCTTCAGGGCCCAGCTCAAATTCACCTCCTCCATGAAGCCTTCTCTGATGGCATCCCTCTCCCAGGCAAAATTCTCCCTTTTTGACCGCCCCTCCCCCCTTCCCCCCTGAATGCTGAATCTGGAGTTGGAGACTTGGGATCAAATCCTACCCCTGATATTTATGAGCTATGCAGGCCATGAACAAAAGATCTAATTTTTCTCAGCTTCATTTTATAGAAACAAACAAAAAACAAAACAAAACAAAACAAATGGATGAATAAGTGGCTGAATGAATAAACAAACAAATGAATACATACGTCCTATGTATCTATCTTATATATATATATATAATATATATGTAGGATTTACAAGATATATTATGCCCTATATATGATATGTAATATTGATGTATTATATGATGTGATATATAATGATATATGATATATAATACATTATATACAATACATTATATATCTGTATTAATATACATTGTATTTGTATGGCTAGCTGTATGACTGGGCAAATCACTTAACTGTTTGCCTAAGTTTCCCTGGACAAGTCATTTAACCCCATTTGCCTCAGTTTCCTCATCTGTAAAATGAGCAAGTGAAGGAATTGACAAACCCCTCCAGTATTTCTCCCAAAAGAAACTCAAAAAGAGTTAGACACTGTTGAAAAACAACTCAACAACAATGTTTGGATAATAAATATCTACAGTAGCCACCTCAGAGGGTTGTTTTGAGGGTCATTATTAAATGAGACAATGGTCGTAAAAGGGCCAATTCACTCTAAAGTATGACATAAATGTCAGTTTTTATTTACTCAACGCATCTTATTTTGTTTTACAGTTCTTTGTATGGGTCTTAATCTTCTCAATGGGCAGTTTCTTCACAAGAGAAGAAGAGCAGAGAGAACTAGTATTCCTGGACCTGGAGTGAGTTTGTCTCACAAATGAGACAAACAATAAGAACTGAAAATGTTTGAGACCCTTGGGCCAGGCACTGAGCAGGATAAGTCAGTTAATCATTCATTCAACAAACTGTAACCTTGCCCAGTTAGGCAGACCTCAAATGACTTCATTGGGGAAGAAGGGGGTGGGAGCGGGGGCGGGGTTCCTTGCTGTTTTTCTTGCCAAGTACTTCATCCATCGGATCCTGGGTGCTTCAGGGGGAAGGTGAAAGAGGCAGGTCCCTGCCCGTCAAGGCTTTAGCTAGCCCCTATAATCTGTGGCCTGCCATTTTCTCTCTCTGTTTGCTCCATCTGTTCAATTCTTGATTTTGCAAAGTATGAATTCTTTTTTTTTTTTAATTTTAGCTCTTTGAAGGGACACCAGCATTTTGTCTTTGTATCCCAGCACCTAGTAGAGTGCATGGCACACAATTGGCATTTAATAAGTACTTATTTCTTTTTACTTGTATTTACGCTTTTAAAATCTCTCTATATACTTAAATTCGTAGTAGTTGTTTCTACTGTGAGAATGTAAGCTGCATGAGGCAGGTATTTCATTTCCCCTTTATATCCCCAGTGCCTGATCATAATAAACATTTAATAAATGCTTATTTCTTTATATTTGTTCCAAATGTGTGTATACACTTGTTCTTTCTAGAACCCTTTAAAGACTGGGATTGTTTCACTTTTGTCTTTATATCTCCAATGCCTAGGACAGTGTCTGGTACATTTAATAAATATTTATTGATTTGTTTTTCTTCTCTTTCTATTTAAAAAATATATTTATGTATAATATATGCATATGTATCCACTCCATAAACACACTGCTATATACCTATATATATAGGTATATAGAGGGACAGAGAGAGACACACACACACATACAGAAGACAGGTCATGCAGTGGAGAGAGCTCTGGACCTTGACCTGAGTTCAAATTTGGCTATGTGACCCTTCATAAGTCACTGAACCTCTGTAATCCATTGAAGAAGAGAATGGCAAATGACTCCAGTGTCTTTGCCAAGAAAGCTCCAAGACACTACTGGTCTGCCATGATATCAAGAAGAGTTGGTTGAACAACAAGAACATATTGACTTGTGTTTTTTAATATTTATTTAGTATATATATATATATATATATATATATATATATATATATATATATATATATAGTGCCATATGTACACAAACAGATATATAAATATATACATATATCTGCATATACATGATTCCCCCATCCCCCCATTATAATGAAAGTTTCTTGAGAGTAGGGAGAGTTTCATTCCTTTTGTACCAGATAAAGAGTCTGAAGAATAATGGGTACTGAAAAAATGCTTGATTGCATCACATCAAATTAGATTTATCCTGCTTCCCTACAATTTCAATTTGACCCCATCTACAATAAAGAACTAGACACATTTTAGGGATCACTTTTGAAGGGAAACAATTCTTTTCTGTGCCTTGGATTTCTCTGGCAGCTTATTGAGTCCTGCTCTGAATAACATTCTTAAATGCATAAAATAAAATACATAAAATGTTCTTAAATGTATACAATAAAGCATAATTACAAAGGAAACCAAAGGTTTATTAAAATAAATATGTATTTTTCCTCATATCCAGCTTCACTCCTTGGGAGGAAATTTGTTACAAATTTGTAAGTCTCAGATTAAGAGCTCTTGGTCTATGGCAACCTCCTTATTTAAGAGATGAGGAAACTAAGGCAACTACTTAACCAAGAGCACAATGCTAGTAAGTGACAAAGTTGGGATTTGAACCCTTCCTCCTCTAAATTTAGCTTTCTTTCCTTTTTATCTCTTGCCTTGACAAAGTCAAACAATTCAATATGTATTATGGTAGCAATCTTTTCGGGTTAATGTAGGAATACAAAAATGGGAAAATGGCACAGTTTCTGCCTTCCAAAAGATTATAATTTAATAGGGAGGACATACTTCATTATACAATACATGATAGAGTATGGTGGGATAAAGGACAGATCCAGATGAGGTCTTTGAAAGCAATGTGAGGAGGTAGGGAAGGCATTCAGAGGCTGGAGTGGGATTCCTGGAGGAAGTAGTGACTGACATAGGATTTAAAAACAAACTTTTAGTGTTTATCCCAGTGCCTGACACAGGTTTTTGAGTCTTTTGTCACCTCGTTTAAGGTTTTCTTAGCAAATATATTAGAGAAGTTTGCCACTTCCTTCTCCAGCTCATTTTACAGATGAGGAAACTGAGGCAAACAGGATGAAGTGACTTGCTCAGGGTCATTTAACTAATGTGTATCTGAGGCAAGATTTGAACTCACAAAGATGAGTCTTTGTGATTCCAAGCCCAATATCCACTGTGCCACCTGTAGCTCCCTGCCTGGCACATAGAAGGTGCTTAATAAATATGAATTGATTGATTGTTGTCATCAGGAATTGATAAAGATGCAACATTTCATTTCCTGGCTTTTTCAAGCTCTAGCTCACTTTAAGACATCCCCATTTGAGGCTGTTATAAATGAGAAGAGGTGGGCTACATGATCTTTAGGGACCCCTACAGCTGTAAAGCTTAGCTTTAATATAATAATATAATAAATTTTAATAATATAAATATAATAATTTAATAATATTAATGGCATAATGGTTATTTTAAGGGTTATTTAAAAGGTATTTAGCTCACAAAAAAATCATACTTGTCCCCAGAGTGAGGTCTAGATGTATCATTGTGGATTCCTTGCTACCATAAAGCAGTGTGGAGTAATGGTCAGAGATCTGACACTGGAGTAGAGAAGGCTGGAGTTCAAATCGAACCCTTGAACACATACTGGTTGTGTAACCCTGAATTGTTTAAGTATCCCAAGATTCTAAGTTATAGAGGAAGTGTTATCCTGAATCGGAGGAAGAAGTTTCTCTAAAACTGCATAATTACAAATATCATTGCAATTCCTATTGCAGACAGAGGCAGGGGCAAAAGAAAATGGACAGAGACAGGGGCAAAAGAAAATGGAATGGAATGAGGTGTTCAGAGATTAGACTCTGTGTTTAGGAGAGGAGAAAGAAGGGGAATTTAGCTCCCGGGGCCACGATCAGAGCTAAGGAAGCCTTCCTGTGATGTGTCAATCACAGAACTTCTGTCTTTTTCATTAGTCTAATTGGGAGATTTTTACCGGTATGTTTATCTTTGCAGAAGCAATCAGATTCAGGAGTCGAGAATCCCACAGAGACCACCTATCAAAACCTCTTACAGATGAGGAAACGGAGACCCAAAGAGTTAAGTGATTTCCATGAGCTCATGAAATCTGTGAATGGAAGGGCTAAGATTTGAACCCAGGTCTTTTTACATCAGTGTGAGCTCTTAATGGGCAATTAGGTAGCACAGGGTATAGATAATTGGGCTTATAATCAGGAATACCCCAGTCCAAGTTTGGCCTCAGATAATTTCTAGGTGTGGGATTCTGGGCAAGTTTGCCTCAGTTTCCTCATCTGTAAAATGAGTTAAAGAAGGAAATGGCAAACCATTCCCAGTAACTCTGCCAAGAAAACACCAAATGAGGTCATGGAGAGTTAGAAATGACCGAACAACAACAAAGAACTATTAATTTTAAGACTTATTTCAAGAGAGTGTGTTGGGAAATTCAGGCCTAGGCTCATTTGTTTGAACAAAAATGAATCAACTAGATTTCAGACTAGAAAAACAATGATCTTGAGTGACTCTCTCTGTGACTGTCTCTTAAGAGGTTAGTTGGAACTATCTTGAGAAAGAATAAGGAATTTCAATTGAGGGAAAGGACTTGACCAAGCTTTCCAACAGTTGAGCAATTTTATGTTATAATCATCTCAACTTCACCTCTGCCTCTAATTTTTACAGCTGGAGCTGCTTATCACAGCCCCAAGTTTCATTAAAAAGGGGGAGGGGAGAACCATCACTTAAACAAAACCATTCAAAACTTCCCATCATCTGTAGCTTAAAGACAAATAAATCTTACAAAATACAATTTATATTCCTGGAGTGATGTCATTCATTAAAGCCTGGCTTCCTCCATCCAAACAGTATGGGGTGATTTTCCTCTTTTCTAAATAAGAAAAACACATTATAACATGGAGATTCTTTATTTTCCCTGCTATCACTCATATGCTTAGAAAGGAACACTGTTTGCCATCAGCCTAATACTCCCTTTTTGAGTGTATGACAGTCTCCTCTCCACTGTATATCTAGCTACATTAAAATGATTAAAAACTTCAAAAATTAATTTATGGAAAAATAACAGTATTTTTTCAGAATCTTAAAAAGCTTTCTCTACGATTTATACCAGGAATACAAGTTTCATTCAATATCAGGAAAACTGTTAGCATAATTGACCATATCAATAATCAAACTAAATAGAAATCCCATAATTATATCAATGGATGCAGAAAAAGCATTTGACAAAATACAACACCCATTCCTATTAAAAACACTAGACAGCATAGAGATAAATGGAATTTTCCTTAAAATTATATGTTGCATTTATCTAAAACTATCAGCAAGCTTCATATATAATGGGAATAAACTAGAAGCATTCCCAATAAGGAACGAGGTTACCCACTATCACCATTAGTATTTAATATAGTATTAGAAATGTTAGCTTTACCATAGCAATAAGGGGAAAAAAAGAAATTGAGGGAATTAGAGTAGGTAATGAGTATTCCAAATTATCACTCTTTGAAGATGATATGGTAATATACTTAGAGAACCCCAGAGAATCAATTACAAAACTACTAGAAATGATTAACAGCTTTGGCGAAGTTGCAGGATATAAAATAAATCTACATAAATCATCAGCATTTTTATATGTTGCCAACAAAAGTCAGCAGTAAGAGATAAGAAGAAAAATTCCATTTAAAATAACTATAGATAATATAAAATATTTGGGAGTCTCTCTGCCAAGACAAAGCCAGGAACTATATAAATATAATTACAAAACTCTTTTCATACAACTAAAATTAGATTTAAACAATTGGAAGAATAACAAATGCTCATGAGTAGGTTGAGCTAATATAATAAAATGAGAGTTGGAGCTAACTTAATCTACTTGTTCATTGCCATAGAAATCAAATCCCAAGAAACTACTTTATAGATTTAGAAGAAATAATAACACATTTCATCTGGAAGAACAAAAGGTTAAGAATTTCAATTAATGGAGAAAAATGCAGATGAAGATGGTCTAGCTGTGTCAGATCTAAACCTATATTATAAAGCAGTGATCATCAAAACCATTTTGGTAACTGGCTAAGAAATAGATTAGGTGATCAGTGGAATAGGTTGGGTTCACAAGACACAATAGTCAAAAACTACAGTAATTTAGTTTTTGATAAACCCAAAAAAATCCAGATTCTGGAGTAAGAACTCAACATTTCACAAAATTGCAGGGAAAATTGGAAAATAGTATGTTATAAACTAGGCATTGATCAACAACTAACATCCTATTCCAAGACAAAGTTGAAATGGGTTCATGATCTAGATATGATAATATAGGCAAATTAGGAGAACAAAGGATAGTCTTCCTCTCAGATCAGTGGAGAAGGAAGGAATTTATGGCCAAAGAAGAACTAGAGAACATTATGAAATGCAAAATGGATAATTTTGATTACAGTGAATTAAAAAGGTTTTGTAAAAACAAAAGCAAAGCAGCCAAGATTAGAGAGGAAGCAGGAAACTGGGGGAAAAATACATCCAAAGGTTCTTATAAAAGCTTCATTTCTAAAATATATAGAGAATTGATTCAAATTTGTAAGAATACAAGCCAATCCCCAGGCTCACCCTCCAGGCTCAATCCCCATTGATCCTAAATGGTCAAAGGATATGAACAATTTTCTGACAAAGAAATTAAAGCCATTTCTAGTCATATGAAAAAATGCTTTAATTACTATTGATTAGAGAAATGCCAATTAAGACAACTACTACATATCTCTCAGATTGGCTAAGGTGACAGGAAAAGAAAATGATAAATATTGGAGGTGATGTGGGAAAACTGGGGCACTGATACATTGTTGGTGGAGTTGTGAACTGATCTAATCATTCTGGAAAGCAATTTATAATTATGTCCAAAGGGCTATCAAACTGTGCATACCATTTGATCCAGCAGTATCTCTACTGGATCTGTATCCCAAGGAAATCATGTGCAAAATGTTTGTAGCAATCATTTTTGTAATGGTAAGGAAATTGAATGCATTCTCTTTAGATGGGGAATGGCTGAATAAGTTATGGTATAAGAATGTAATAACATTATTTTCTGTAAGAAACAATCAGCAGGATGATTTTAGAGTGACCTAGAGAGACTTACATGAACTGATGATAAATGAAGAGAGTAGAAGCAAAAAGAATATTGTATACAATAACAAGATTATGTGATGATCAAGTGTGATAGACTTGACTTTCACCAGTGAAGTAATTTGGGGTAATTCCAATAGACTTGTGATGGAGAGAGCCATCTTCATCTAGAGAAAGGACTCTGAGGACTGAATGTGGATCACAGCAGAGTATTTTCACCTCTTTTGTTATTATCATTTACTTATTTGTTTTTTTTTTTCTTTCTCAATTCACCTCCCCTTTTAATCTGATTTTTCTTGTGCAGAATGATAAGTATGGAAATAGTTTAGAAGAATGCACATATTTAGCCTATATTAGGGTACTTGCTGTCAAGGGTGGGGAAAGAAGGTAGGCAGGGAGAAAAATTGGGAACACAGGATTTTGCAAGGGTGAATGTTGAAAATTATATTTGCACATATTTTGAAAAATAAAAACCTATTATTATAAAATAGCTTCTGTATTTAAATTGTTTGAAAGTTGCAAGATGTTTCACATTGTTCCAAGATCACATAAAACATTGTAGGAGTTCCAAAGTCCTAATACAGTTCAAGATACACTTGATGAACTCAGAATAAACCAGTGGAATCCACTTGAAAGATATCAAAAGCTGATCTTAGAATTGCTTTTATTTCTTTGTTTGTTTTAGTTTCTTGAACACGTTATAAAATATGGCAACTTTTCTTGCTTTCAATTCCTGTAAATGTTGAATTGAAAAAAAAATTCTAGGTCAAAAATTTAGATTTGTAAATACCTAAAAGATAGTGGAGTCCAAGCTATAGAAATGGAGGTTCAGTGGCTTGCATTAATCATCACTGAATAGTGGTAAAGCTGGGATTTGAACCCATATCCATCAATTCCAAATCTTATTTGCAACATGCCACATTACTCTTTCTTGGATTTGAATCGTTCTTGGAACCCATTGTTTGTATGGCAAGAAACATCTAATAGAATGAAAGCTTCTCTAGGGCAGGAACTGCTTTGATTTTTGTGCCATCTTCAACCTTTCATTACATATGTGTTGATGCTCTAAATATTGCCAGACAGGAAGACCACCAGAAAGCTCTCTTATAAATGTAGACTCTTGCCAAAAGCATCTTCCATTTTCTTCATATAAGGGATATACTGAGATAATTTTAAAAATTTTATTGTGAGCATTTTCAGCCAGGGAATTAACATAAACTGTACATCAGGGCTTAAATTCTTCCTTTCTTGAATTAATTTAAAAAGTGATGGGGAAAATGTTAACAAAGCTGTGTCCTATGTATTTGTTTTTTCAGAAAGCTGGTTATTAAACATTAAGCAGCACATGTTTTACCTCCACTATAAAATTCAAAATCCATTTGTACTTTCTTATCCTTTGTGATTCTTTTCTATGTGTTTTTTTAGTCTTGTGATTCTCTCTTTTGAAAAAAAAATGTGATTACCTCTTTCTAATGACTCTCTTTTCTCCCAGAGTATTATTATCTTTTAACACACATATATAGAAGAGCTTAGAACAAATGGTCTTTATGTTCCTTTCCAGCTCTGAATCTATAATTTTATCACCATATCTGGAAATATACACTTCATTGTGCATTAAGGGTGCCCAGTGTTGTATACTCTGAGTCATCTGCAGTATTGATTCTTTGGACACTGAAGAGTTCCATGCTTCATAATCATAGTGTTTCATTAGGGGATTATTCACATTAACAAGATGGGCTTTTGTAGTATAGAGCTACTGATAGAAGTACTGGTAGTCATGGAGACTTGAGTTCAAATTCTGACTTTGGTACTGATTATGGGTCCACGTAACCATTCTGGGACTCAGTTTCCTCATCTGTAAAATAAGGATAATAATACATATATACTCTGAGAGTTTAGATGTAGGGCAATTTGAAAACCTTAAAACACTGTCTGATGGCTAATTATGATTATTATTGAAAGTATTTAAAATACTTTTGAATTTTTCAAATATAATTCAGCTCACTTTCATTTAATTTGGAGACCACTAGTCTTGTAAATAATGATACTAATATTGTTTAATGGTTTATTCAGTCGGGTCTGACTCTTCATGATTGCCCTTCGGCTTTTCTTGGCAGAGACATAGGAAGGATTTGCCATTTCTTTTTCCAGCTCATTTTACAGATGAAGAAATTGATGCAAACATGGTGAAGTGACTTGCCTAGGGTCACACCGATAGGCAATATCTTAGATTTGAACTCAGAAAGATGAGTCTTCCTGACTTCAGTCCTGGAACTCTATACTACTGTGCCTCCTACCTGCCTTATATACTATTATACTCCTAATTCAAGAGGTAGTTAGGTGACACAGGGGATAGAGTGTTGGACATGGAGTTAAGACACCCGAATTCAAAGTCTGACTCAGACAGTTACATATTGTGACCCTGGTCAAGTCACTTATCTTTGTCTCCATCATGTCTGTCCTTGCCCCTAGCTTGCTGCTCTAAAGTAAGGAGACTCCCTTGGATGAGACCTAGGACCCTCTCAGTGGGAGAGCTCCTTCCCTCTGTGTTGTCTGAAATATATTCTCCTATGTCTGTTTTGCTCTGATTTGGATAAATGGGGTTCTTTGCTATTCACTACATGTATACAATGAGGAGCTCGTAGGACGTGAAGGAGTCAAACTTTGAGTCTAGAACCTGGGACCCTCTTTCCCCCAACAAAACAAAGCAATCAAAAGTTAGTTGGAATCAGATTTCATTTGACCATTTCCCTTAGACTAATAATATTTAAGAAAGTAGATAGATACAATTCAAAGGGAATATTCCCTGTCCTTCTGAGAAGAGCAAAGTAACCAGTGGCCCCAGCCTCCTGGAAAGAAAAGTTTCTCTCGAAGAAGGGTGAAAGGAAAAGAGGCTAGGAGATATATCTTCTGCCTCCTTTCAAGCCATACCCAGGACAGTAGCCTCACAAGTAGGACTCTCTATGATCTTTTTTTTTAGCTCATTTTCTACAATTAGTTATGGCTTTGGGATCTGGATCTTCCCCTGTTCATGAGAACAATGAATAGTTGGTGTCTTCCTATGGATAAGATCAGTTTTAAGGGAAGAATAAATACATCTTCTTCCTTCTGCAAAGTGCTTTAATAATCTTTCTAAGTATTTTAATATACACCAATTTAATTTTTGTGAACATTCCTTCATGTGGGAGAAGCAGGTGGAATTGTTCCCATTTTATAAATAAGGATGCAGGTCCAGAGAGGTGTTATCATTTTTCCAAGATTCTATATCCAAGGCTTGACTCCTTTCCCACCTAATGAACACATAAAACATGTAACAAAGAAATCCATTTATCCAAATTATATTAAAACAGAAATCAGAGAAGATATACATCTATCCTAGTTGACACAAGAATTAGGGCCAGGACAAACCCCATGTTTGTATCTCTCTCTCTCTCTCTCTCTCTCTCTCTCTCTCTCTCTCTCTCTCTCTCTCTCTCTCTCTCTCTCTCTCTCTCTCCTCTCTCTCTCTCATCTCTCTCTCTCTCTCTCTCTCTCTCTCTCTCTCTCTCTCTCTTCTCTCTCTCTCTCTCTCTCACTCTCTCTCTCTTCTCTCTCTCTCTTCTCTCTCTCTCTCTCTCTCTCTCTCTCTCTCTCTCTGTCTTTGTCTCTGTCTCTCTGTCTGTCTGTCTCTGTTTTTTTTTTTTTTTTTTACCATACCTACTACACACTTAGCAAGGAATTACATTCATTTGTTCCTTGGGAGAGGGGAATCAAGCAAGTCTTCTTTCCAAAATGGGGCTAAAACATTTCTAAATGCAGAGCTTCTGGCTAGGAATTCTTCACTTAATCCTTGGAAACCACTTTTTGCTGAAACACTTTTGTGTTAGTCTTCTGCCCAAAACCATAGCAAAGGGCTCCAGGCTCAATTCATCTTCCTGGATAGATCAGGGGGCCAGGCTGATGGGTATCTAAGCATCTCAGAGAATCCCACTATTTTAGGACTGGAGAAGATCTTGGAGACCATTCAGTACAGCCTTTATCTGAAAAACATCATGAAAAACAACATCTCCAACAAGGGGTCATCCCTCTTTGGCCCAAAGGCTTTCAGTGAGACAGAATCTGCTATCTCCCAGAGCAGCCCATTCCACTTTGGGATCCTTCCAATTGTTAGTAAGTTTTTCTTGACTTCAACTTCCACTCTTTGTTTCTAGCTCTGCCCTCCGGGGCCAAACAGAATGAATCCAATCCCTCCCACAGCCTTGTTGAAGACAGTGGTCATATTCCCTCTGAGCCTTCTCTTCTCTACCTGGGGCTGAGCTTTTATAAACATGCAATCACTGTGGAGAAAATACAAGAATAAGACTTGGCCTGGGAAGAGAAAAAAAAAAAGCACAATAAACCCATAAATAGCTCAGAAAGGCAGCGTGGAGCAAGAATAGAGCCAAGTACAAAGTATCTTGTAGAAAAATAATGCTAGACAGGGAAGTGAGTTGGAATTTGCAAAGGCCAGATATATTTGGGGTTCCCTTTTTTCTCCAAGGGACTTTCTGAAGAAGTGTTCTTTTTTGGAGGATTTTTTGGGGGTAGGGGAGATAAGAAAATGTACTTAAAGAGAATATCTTTGCCCTGACACCCACCATTTCAACCCCTAACTTTGCAGCCAGTATACGACTTTGGGTTTTAGAATCCCAGATTCTGGCTTCAAAACATGGATCTGATTCTTACCTGAATGCTATCTTACGTTCCCATTTGGTCCTCAGTCTTCTCCATAAAGTGAAGAGAGGTTGGACAGTTGAATGTAGGTCTTAATCCAATGACTTCCTTCAGTCAGGTGGACAGGGCCTTGTCTAAAGACTATTTCCCCTTAGTACTCCCATATTCATTTCAACAATTCCTCACATCACCAAATATTCGAAGTGAGAGGGGCCTTAGAATATGGGCTATAAGAGATGGGAAGGGACCTTAGAACATGGAATACAGAGCTAGGAGGGACCTTCATGAATTATTAGAGATGGGAAGGGACCTTAGAATATAGAATACAGAGCTGGAAGGGACCTTAGAACATGGAATACAGAGCTGGGAGGGACCTTAGAATATGACTATTAGAGATGGGAAGGGACTTTAGAACATGGAATATAGAACTGGGAGGGACCTTAGAATATGGACTATTAGAGATGGAAAGGGACCTTAGAACATGAAATATTAGAAATGGTAAGGGACCTTAGAACATGGAATACCAGAGCTGGGAGGGACCTTAGAACATGGAATATTAGAAATGGGAAGGGACCTTAGAACATGGAATACAGAGCTGGGAGGGATCTTAGAATATGGACTATTAGAGATGGGAAGGGACCTTAGAACATGGAATATTAGAAATGGGAAGGGACCTTAGAACATGGAATACAGAGCTGGGAGGGAATCTTAGAATATGGACTATTAGAGATGGGAAGGGACCTTAGAACATGGACTATTAGAGATGGAAAGGGACCTTAGAACATGAAATATTAGAAATGGTAAGGGACCTTAGAACATGGAATACCAGAGCTGGGAGGGACCTTAGAACATGAAATATTAGAAATAGGAAGGGACCTTAGAACATGGAATACAGAGCTGAGAGGGACCTTAGAATATGGACTATTAGAAATGGGAAGGGACCTTAGAACATGGAATACCAGAGCTGGGAGAGACCTTAGAACATGGAATATTAGAAATAGGAAGGGACCTTAGAAGATGGAATACTAGAGCTGGGAAAGACCTTAGAACATGGAATATTAGAAATAGGAAGGGACCTTAGAAGATGGAATACCAGAGCTGGGAAGGGACTTTAGAATATGGGATATCAAAAATGGAAAAGACTTTTAGGTAGAATGGAAGTAACCTCAGAACCTGGAATGTCAGAGCTGGAAGGAACCTTAGAAGAGAGAATGTGAGAACTGGGAGGACCTTAGAATGTGGAATGTCATAGTTGGAACATATGTATACATGGGATGTCAGCATTGTCTTTAAGACAGAAAATGTTAGAACTGGAAGGGACCTTAGGACATAGAATGTCTGAATGTCAACCTCGTGCAAGGTCCTTCCCTAGATAAATCTGTCTCATGTTTTTCTTAAAAGGAAGGAAGCTTTATGAACTCTGATAAAGTCAAGCCTTTGAAGTTGCTCCCAGGTAATTCCAGGCTGACTCCAGCTGTTTCTGATTAAGGTAACTCAACTACTTGGCAATCAATGATCATAACTAAGAAGCCTTATGGGCAGAGGGCTCTCCAAAGCCTATTTTAAGGCAATCTTCAGAGAATCACAGAATCACAATCCCGAGAAAGAGATACAGAAGCTATCTAGCCAGTCCAGCCCTGAAACGAGATTCTCTCCAATACATCCTCCAAAGTCCTCAGAGGAACACAGATTTAGAGCTGGGAAGGACCTAAGAAATCACTGAATTCAAACTCCTTATTTTATAGACTTATAGAAGTCCCTGATGTTGTTGTGAAAAATGTAGTCATCATCACAAAGCAGAAGTGAATTCATGGTAGCTATTTGTCCTGATTTGTTTCACATGCCTGTATATATTCATTTTTTCTCCCAGCCAACTTTCAGCTGAGATTTTTGGTTCCCTGAGGGGAGAGATTTTTTTTTCATTCTTTGTATCTTTATGACAGTGCTGGCACATAGTAGGTGCTTAACAAATGTTTGTTGATGGGTTGATCTAAGACTTAGGGAAAGAGATGTGGGACCCCTTCTGATATTGTGTCAAGAGAATAAGAAGGTTCTCAATCTAGTAGATGGAACAAACATTTAGAGTTGAAAGATCCTTCTCAGTTGCCCCTGTTTTTTCCAAATAAGGAAACTGAGACCCAGTGAAGTGTAGAGACTTTCATACAGGTTAGTTTCCTTAACCAGAGTAGGAATTTCCTAAATCAACAGGCTTGATCTAAAAGGCATTTGTGCTTGATGCTGGCAATATAATAATAATAATAAAAAAACAAAGCCAAGAAACTTGTATTGATGTCTTTTCTTTTCATGTCAACTATCCCTCCCAGAGAGCTATCTCTGTAACAGTTCTTTTTAAAGAGGAAAAAGATTAAAAAATAGTTGGCAAGATCAATCAATATATAGGAGAAAAAGTTTATATTAGTTCTACCCCTTCTAAAAAGACGATATTGGTGATGGAGAATGATTTCTTTCCCTTCCACCTTGCAATAATAGTTATGATGATGATAAACATTTCTTTAGCAATTTGAAAAGCTAAATTTAAAACCCTGCTTAAATTTAAATCCCTTCTTGCAAGCTACTTTGTGAGTTGCAGAGTTCATTGGTAACTCCAAGATGGCAGGAGCAGGTGAATCCTTCAACAACATTGCTTCTTGGAAGAGAAGATGTCTGTCTTCACAGGGAGGGGAGTGGATTATGTAGATGAAATGATTAAGAAAATCCAAATCACATCCTAGAAGTATCCTAGAATTGCGTACAACCCTTCCCCTCCATCACCACTGTTTTTTTTTTTTTTTTGGGGGGGGAGGAATGGAGTAAGGGAAGCCTAATGGGCTAGAGAAGAGGAGAAAAAATAGAATCCTTTCTCCTCTGGGCCAGCCCCACCAGGACTGAACCTAGGTTGAGTCAGTCCAATGAGAAAGGAGAAGGCATCCCCTGGGCTTTGAGTGACAAAGTAATCTAGGATCAAAGGATCATCGGTTTAGAAGCTCATCTACTCCCACACTATGATATAAAGAGATATGAAAATCTCTTTATAAACCTGGAAGTGCTATTATTATTTTCCTTCCTAGCTGGACTATTTTTCATAACCTGTTCCATCTCTTCTAGTGTTCTTTCTGTCAGTTGGCAATCAATCTGATAAAGGAGAAACACCCACTGATTCATTATGCAAACAGACTCTGGATTCAAATCTGACCCCAAAAACTGCAGTAGGATTTTCTTCTTTTTTTTTCCCTCAGTAGAACGTACTCATCTTCAGCTTTATTTTCTTTGGATTTTCAGATGGGACTCATGAGAAATCTCTGGTCAAAACGTGGGTGACCACTTGTCTACTTCAGAAGATATTTTGATTCAGCCACCGGTTGAGGTTCCTTGTGAGTCACTCCTTCTGAACGTCTCTTTTTACCTTTCTAAAGTACCATCGGAACTAGGTGACTTCCACGATCCCCTCTAGGTCCGAGAATCTGGTCCTTTTATCCCCGTCCACCTTGGAAATCCTACGTTGTGACTCCGATTGCAGCTGCCTCTCCTAATCTTTCTTATATGGGGTAGACTCTCAAAACGTTTGAGCTAAATCAGGCAAGAAAAATAGATCCCAGACCACAGCTCCCAGCTTTCCACCCCCAACCACCTCCGGGCCCCATCCCACCCCTTAGAAGGAGATTTTGAGAAAGTTTCCTAAATGAGAGCACCCCCTGGGGCTGAGAGTAATTGATATGTTTAGAAATGATACTGTTTGTCGAAAGAGAGCCTCGGCCCTGCTCATTAGTGGTAGGTAAGTGTTTGGGATTCTCTATGCTAGCATTACATATACAAATGCAAAATGGACAAGCTAAATCTAATAAGATAAAACTGAAAGAAAAGATTT
This sequence comes from Antechinus flavipes, assembly GCF_016432865.1. Lineage (NCBI taxonomy): Eukaryota > Metazoa > Chordata > Mammalia > Dasyuromorphia > Dasyuridae > Antechinus > Antechinus flavipes. Next base: position 606,065,213 of record NC_067400.1, read on the forward strand.
TCATAAACAAAGATGAGATGGGAAGAGCTGATTGGCCTTCAGTTTGGGAATTTGTGGACGAGAAAGAGAGAAAACGCTCAATGGAGCTAGAAGTATTCTTCTTAACCATTTAGGAGCTTTAGACTCTCTCCTTTAGGTTTCTGGCTTTCTCAGAGCCCATCAGCTCCCTGAACTTCAGCCCAGATCATCCACAGGGCTAGAATGTGACATCTAAGCTCCTTGCTATAGCAACTCATGGTTTCGTCTTTGCTCCAGTGCCTACCACAGTGCTTCCCATGCAGTAGGAACGTTAAAAAAAAAAGCTTATTAAGTTTAATTAGTTCATCCAAAGCCCTCTGAAGTCAGCCCTAGATTTAGTAGAAATCAGATAGGTGATCTATGAGATGAGCTCTATTAGGAACCCAGTGAGGAAAGGATCTGCAATTAAGGAAGGCATAGAAAAGTGGAGGAAAATTATGATATCCATGAAATCCTGTCTTGGGATTGAGATGAAATGAAAAGTAGTTTGATGTAGAGCAATGATGTAAAATTCAAATAAAAACATGTCCCTAGAAGATCACAAATTAACATTATCTCTATTGTATTGTATATGATCCCAGTTCCTAAAACCATAGACATTATGTATTATGTCCTTCTCCTCTTCCTCTTCTTCCTCCTCCTGCTCTTCCTCTTTTTCCTCCTCCTTCTCCTCCTTTTCCTCCTCCTCCTCCTCCTCTTCCTCCTCTTCCTCCTCCTCTTCCTCTTCTTCCTCTCCTCTTCTTCCTCTTCCTCCCCCTCTTCTTCCTCCTCTTTCTCTTCCTCCTCCTTCTCCTTTTTCCTTCTTCATTTCTGAGTATGAATTCTTCTGAAGGTAAAGTTTTAGTGAATGGTAGAAGGACAATTACTTATGGCTTTCCAGAGATCTTTGGTCCTGTATTCTGTAGAGGAGGAGAAGAGAAACTTGGTCATGTAGAGGCAGGAGGAGATGGCTTCTGAGGTCCTTTTCAACCCTGAGAATCCATGAGTCTGTGATTCTGACATAATTAAAAGTCTCTTGATAAACCTGGAAGTGTTATTGTAACCTTAGCTATGATTATTATTTTTCTACCTAGCTGGGTTCTTTTTCATAACCTGTTCTATCTCTTCTAGTGTTCTTTTTGTTAATTGGCAATCAGTCTGATAAAGGGGAAAGCCCACTGATTAATTATGCAAGCAGAGACTCTGGATTCGAATCTTGCCTCTGCTACTCCACTGACACTAAAAAGGTCATTTCTCCTTTGGGGACTTCAGTTTTTTTATATATAAATTCTGATGATTAAACTAGATGATCTCTAAGGTCTCTTTCATTATATGAGTATCAACTGTATGCAGAACAAGGGAAGAACAACATTTAGCTCCTAAAGAACTCACAGTTTAGGTATATTTCTTTTTTTTTTGCAAGGACTTTCTCTTCCTTGGGGAGCAAATGTGTACCTTTGGGTAATGCTGTTGAGATCCTCTAAATTTCAATGACCTGAGGATGAGCTCCGATTGTCTCACCTCAGTTACGTGTCTGACTTTAAAAGATCATATTGGTAATATCTTTGGCCCTAACTTGGAAGGAAGGATGGGAGTAAAGTGTCGGAGGATGAATATTAAGGACTTATTCAAGGTTGCTCTGGGCCAGTGAACGATCCCCAGCACACTGGGCACTCAGCCCACCAATTACTGGGCACCAAACCTCTCCATAAACGCCCGCAGAGCCGAAACCCTCCCCAAGCCCAGCTGCCCCATGTTCCAAGACCTTTATGGGTTTGTCTTAAAGTTTTTATTTCCAGAAAAACCAAAAGTAATTAATCCAAATTACAGAGTAGTCATTTACAATAATATTTTCTTTAAATATATGTATTTTTTAAAACCCCAAAGCTATGGGCCTCCAGTTCCATGGTCGCTGTAGGACACCTTGAAAGAATTATTATTATTTTTTGCCCATTTTATGTTGTGAGAATGGCTCACTTGATTTGGAGAAGAATTGTAAAACATTCAGCTGAGACTCTTATAGGGTAAATTTGAGGCTAGATTTTTTTTTCTCTTATTTCTGCCAGAATAACCACACTCTAATGGTTTATATTTCTCCCCCATCCCCGTGCCTGCCTCTCCCCTTATGAAGGCTTTTTTTTTTCCCAAAGAGGTTCTCAAGCCTTCTGAATGATAACATCCTACCATAAGCTCAGCGCCAGGCCCAACTCTGCAAATAATCTCATTCTCATGAGTGCCAGAGGGGGCAGAACTGGGGCTCTCCTGGCACTGGAAATGCCCATAAAGGTCTTTGAATCCCACCCTCTTACAGATCTTGCAGGTGGAGGTAGTTGGATATAGTGGGGGAAAAATTCAACCCAAAACACTGGACTTGGGGTCAGCAGATTTGGTATTGAATCCTTCCTCTGCTAGTTATCAGCTGAATGATACTGGACAAGTTGCCTTAACTCTTTTAACCCATCTGCTTCTACCTCAGATAGGAGAGTATGTTCCCTTCCTTTCATTAATGAATGGAGAACCATGGGTACAGAATGCTGAAAACATTGTTAGATGGGGGTCTCTGTGGCCCTGGTTTTATGTAGCTATTTTTTTTGATACAGGGAAAAGGTGTATTTGTATCCAGGGGTGGTGCTGGAATAATACATCTGGAACTCACTGATGTAAAAAAAAAGTCAATAAGTTCATTAAAAATGCAAAAAAAGTCTTCATGGTTTCTTTGTGCACACAAATGGGTACAGCTGGCACTGCTTCTGGATCATAGACATCTGCAGTCAGGGCTATTCCTGATATTTCTTCTATCTTTCTCTGTCTGGCAAGAAAATAAAAATAACTGAGCTCTGTATAAGACTTTTGGGGTTAGGTGATGCAGTGGATAGAGGGCTGGGACTGCAGTCATGAAGACTGAGCTCAAATCCAGCCTCAAATATTTCCTAGCTGTGTGACCTTTGACAAACCACTTCACCTTCTTTGCCTCATTTTCCTTATCTATAAAATGAGTTGGAGAAGGAAATGGTAAACCATTCCAGTGTCTTTGCCAAGAAAACTCCAAGTGAAGTCACAAAGAGTTGGACATGACTTAAAAAGAACTAAACCAAAAAAAGAGAAAAAGAGAGTTTGGAGCTTGGAAAATTATCTTTCTTTCCCATATATATATTTGTAGAATATATGTATATATGTACATACATATGTGTGTATACATATCTATATACATGCAAATATATGTCTGTTATACATATATGATATAATTTATATGCATATTATATATATATATATATATATACATACACATACATATATACATATACACAAAGAGAGAGGAGAGAGAGATGGAGAGAGAGAGGAACAGAGACAGAGGGGGGAGAGAGAGAGAGAGAGAGAGAGAGAGAGACAGAGAGACAGAGAGACAGACAGAGAAAGAGAAAGAGAGAGACAGAGACAGAGACAGAGAGAAAGAAAGAGACAGACAGAGAGACAGAGAGAGATGGAGAGAGCGAAGGAAGGAGGGAGTGAGAGAAAGAGAGACTGAAAGGGAAGGAGGGAAAGACATCTGAATTGCATAACAACTCTATGAGGAAGATACTTTAGGGCAGAGGTGTCAAATACCATACTGGGCAAACACTCCTGAGTGCAACTGAAACTGGGTTAAAGTATAATTGGGAAATATTGAACAAAACAAGCAAACCACAATAAAACATAGATAATATTGCGTTTTAAAAGCTAGAGTGTAGTCCCCTGAAATCCTTCTGTATGCATTTCTAGCCTCATTTTGATTGAGTTTGTTGGATTATTTGAGTTTGACCCATAGGGATTATTATCTCTTTTACAGATGAAAGAACCGAGATTCCAAGAGGCAAGCCAAAGCTTGACTTCAAAGCCAGGACATCCTGACACTCAGTCTAGCCCTCTGGCAAAGTTGCCTGTGGTCACTGTGTGAGTGGTTGCCCGGCCACGTCCTCCAAGTCCAGTGTGAAGTTTATCAGCTTGGAAAGTGTTCATTCATAAGCAATTATCCTGAATTAAAGGATTTCCAGCTGAAATGGGCTACCTGGTCCTACCTTACAATGTCTCAACGGCTTCTGCTTGAATATCTCCAGCAATGGGAAACTCACTATTCCATGACACAGGCTATTCCATGATTAGACATCTGCAATTAATAGAAAGTTCATTATGATCGAGGTGAAATCTGGTTCCTTGTAAACTTTGACCTATTGGTCCTATTTCTCCCTTTTGGATGTGCAAGGAATAAATCTGTTTCCTTTTTCTCGTAGTAGTCCTTTAATACTCAAGAACAGAAAATATTTTTTCCTTAAGTATTTTCCCCTTTGGTCTAAACCCTTCCCCTCTCCCTCCCCCCAAACTGGTTCTTTCAACAGTAATCATATTTTATGATTCTGCGTATGAAGAGTTCTACTCTTGTAGGGGGTGGGGGAGTTGCAAAGATATCACTTTAAGACAACCTTCCTAAAGCCTGTTCTTCTAAACCTTCCCCTAGTATCTCTAACCATGTTACTTAAAACCCAATCAGGCTCCAAGGCTTTTCAAAGGGGAAAAAAAAAGAGAGAAGACAATTTCATATAAACAAACTCCTAAGGTATCAGTTTATAGTTCTCTTTATCTTTGTTGTTTCTCCATATCATTATATCTGTTTCTATGGATCTCTCTATTCTCAAAACAATCCCATGAAATAGTTGATACAAAGATAATTCCTATTTATATTTTATTTATTTATTTGCTGAGGCAATTAGGGTTAATTGACTCCTCCAGCGATAATTCCTATTTTTAAGATGAGATAAGTAAAACTCAGTGTTTAAGTAAGATGCCTGGAGTTAATATAGGATCAAGCCAGAAACCCATATTTTTGACCCTAGTACCAAACACTTTCTTTTCCTTAAAGGCAGAAAGGTGTGGAAAGGGACTCTAGTCCCATTTTCTGGGGAGCCTGAGACTGGTAGAACATGAGATCAAGAATTCTGATATTTACTTGATATCCTCATTAAGCCCTGTACTAATATGGCAAAGTCCTGGAAGTATAGGGCCACTGAACTTTATTTTGGGGCATCAAGACAAAACAGCAACTTAGATACCTTTTATTTTTACATCACAGTCATTTTTGGGAAGACTCTCCAATTTCCAATTTTAATATTCCCCATTCTCCCAAGTGGAGTTGAGACTGACATATATCTATACAACATTCTTCCCTATCAGTCCCCCACCTTTTTTGAAAGGAAAGAAATGTTTCATTATTTGCTCTCTGAAAACCTTTTCTTCTTTTTTAAATTTATTTTTTAAAAAAGTTTTTATTTTCAAAGATAGTTTTCAACATTCACCCTTGCAAAATCTTGTGTTCCAATTTTTTTTCTCTCTCCCTCCCCCTGCTCCCCTCTCCTAGACAGCAAGTAATCTAAACATGTGCAATTCTTCTCTACATATTTCCACGTTTATCTTGTTGCACGAGAAAAATCAGATCAAAAAGGGGAAAAAAATGAGAAAGAAAACAAAATGCAAACAAACAAACAACAACAAAAAGTAAAAATACTATGTTGTGATCCACATTCAGTCCCTATAGTCCCCTCTCTGGATGCAGATGGCTCTCTCCATCACATCTATTGGAATTGGCCTAAATTTGCTGTTGAAAAGAGCCATGTCTGTCAGAACTGATCATTGCATAATCTTGTTGCTGCTGTGTATAACATTGTCTTGGTTCTACTCATTTTACTTAACATCAATTCTAAAAACATTTTCAAAGGAAAAAAAACGAGAGAAAACAACACATATAAACAAACTCCTAAGGTATCAGTATCAGTTTATAGTTCTCTTTATTAAAAAAAAATCACTGTTTTTTAAATTCAATTTTCAGGACACAAATTCCTTTTCTTGACATTTTAATTTATGTTTACTTCCATTTACATCGCTACTGACATTGTGTGCATCTTCTGATTCTGTTCTTTTGTCCTGTGTCATCATATAATTGTATTTATCACTGGATTTTGCATCCTGGACTCAGGGCTTGATTTTTTAGGTGACTAAATGGAAAGAGGGAAGGACAATTTTGGTTTCTTTGGAAAAGCAAAGCTGAAAATCAGAAAAGAAACTGAAAAAAGCCTTGACTTTATTTCTGGGATCTAGCAGATGACTCTTAATGTCCAAACTGGTCTTGGCTGATAACTGAGAGATCAAGATGGAACAGAAAGTTCAGCAGCTTAAGTTCCTACTTGCCTGTCCCTTTCTGGAAATGGTCAATGTGAGATGGGCTCCATCCTCCATATTTTTCTTTTTAAGTTAAAATTTAACTTTATTACAAATTTAATTATCAATAGACATGGATATTTCAGGATGTAAAGAGTAAAGATTGTATATGTAATCATAAAGTTTTGTTTTATTTATGTTTTTAAAGGGTATTTTTTTCATAGTATAAATAACATTATCCTGTTTGAGTTCTCTTCTGAACTTTTTTTGTTTGTTGTTGTTTTCTTATTTTCCTTTCTTCCATACCCCTAGATTCATGCCCCATAGCCTTCTGGGACGGGCACAGAGATTCCCTGGTAGGGTCCCTGAGCATCTTTTTTTCAAAGGTTTCTTGCACAGAGCAGCATGTTCTTTTCTAGCCCCTAAACCTCTTGGGGTTTCTGCCTGTTTTATTCCCAGAAATGTCCCTTCTTGGGAAAGATGAAGCTCCTTTTGGCTTGGTGAAGGGATCATTTCAGTCCCGTGGCAGAGGGTTGGATAACCAGGACTGCACATACCAGTGTCACCCCAGAGTCCAATCCATTTGAGAAGAAACTCTTGCAAAAGCGCAGGGCAGATGGAGCCAGCACAACTGTATCCCCACAGAGGTCTTCAAATGAAATCTTTCCATGTCATTAATGGCCCGCGGTAGATCTGGGCAGTGTGCTCCTTCCAGCGACTGTCTTGTTTGCAGGAGGCTTCATATTTTCCAGCCCATTTCCTATTTTTCACAATGTCCCTAAAGCACTCTTTGGCACTTGGAAAAAATCATTCAAGGAGGGAACATTGAAGCCAATTTTTGCAGCTCATCAGCTGGGCAGATAATCTGGAAAAGTAGTTCAGTTTGGCCATAGAGAGGAACGGGTGGAGATGGAGAGAGAGAGAGAGAGAGAGAGAGAGAGAGAGAGAGAGAGAGAGAGAGAGAGAGAGAGAGAGAGAGAGAGAAACAGAGAGAGAGAGAGAGAAACAGAGAGATAGAGACAGACAGACAGACAGAGGTACAGAATGAGAGACAAAGAGAATGAGAGAGTCACAGAGAGAAACAGACACAGAGAGCTGGAGCGAAAGAAAGAGAGCGAGAGGAAGAAAAAGTGATTAGAGAGGGAGAGACTGAAACAGAGACAGAGACAGTGAAAGAGAGGAGAGAAACAGAAAAAGGGAAGAGAAAGATAGAGTGGAAGCCATGGATAGAGATGAGATACAGAGATACACTGAAGCAAAAAGAGAAACAGATTGAGAGAAAGCAAGAGAATCACAGAGATTGGCGGAGAGCAAGCAAGCTTGTTATCACTCTGGGGGTGATCCAGAAACCAGAAAGAAAAAGTACTTAAATTTTTCTGGGTTTCAGTTTCCTCCTCTGTGTATAATGAGAACACTAGATGGCTTCTTTTGTTCCTTACCATGAATTCAACAATATACCTAAGTATAACAATAGCAAAAATAATGATAGTTTGTATTTCTTAAAAATTTCAAAGCTCTTTTATATAGAATATCTTGTCTGAGCCGAAAGTAGAATTTTACTTCTTTTTTTAAGAGGAAGAAACAGACTCAAAGAAAAATGACTTGTTCAGGGTCATATAAGTATTTGAGTCTTGGGGGGATTTGGAGGGAAGCCAATGTTTACTGGAATTATATGTTTAGAAGGAGAATAGCATGTAGGCTTAGGAATCCTGAGTGGGATGGGACCTTAGAGATTATCTGTTCCTTTTCTTTTACAAATAAGGAAATTGAACCCCAAGAGGCAGAGACACGACCAGGTTGGGGTGAAAGACAGTTTTGCCCTTGGGTGTTGAAGGTTGGAGGATGTTCACAGCTCTTTCTGTTCTTCTTCGGTGTAAAAATACCTGAGGTTGGAGCATGTTCAGCAAGATTAGTCCAGAGTCAGTCCCAAGATGCTGCTCTTTATCCCTAGCACCTCCATCACCAGATTTCGCCAGATGGAACATCTCTGCCCAGTCTTTGCTTTCCAGTGCATTCTCCAGGCAGCCCAAGGTAGAGATTTCCCGCCAGCAATTGCACTGAAGGTGAGCTGTTCCTGATCCTGTACCTCTCTTCCCAAAGTCTCTCCTGAGAAGGTGCCTTTCCTTGCTGCCTTGCCAATCTGTTGAGTTAAATTGAGTTGTACTGAAGTCGCCCCATCTCTGGGGCTCTATCTCACTGACCCTGGGTGCAAGTTCTTTATGACTCGAGAGAGAAAAACAGAGAGAGAGAGAGAGAGAGAGAGAGACAGAGAGAGACAGAGAGAGAGAGACAGAGACAGACAGAGACAGAGAGAGAGAGAGAGAAGAGACAGAGAGAGAGAAAGAGAGACAGAGAGAGAGACAGAGAGAGAGAGACAGAGAGAGAGAGACAAAGACAGAGACAGAGAGAGAGAGACAGAGAGAGAAAGAGAGAGACAGAAAGAGAGAGAGAGACAGAGAAAGAGAGATGGAGCAGAGAGAGAGAGAGAGAGAGAGAGAGAGAGAGAGAGAGAGAGAGATGGAGGAGAGAGAGAGAGAGAGAGAGAGAGAGGAGAGAGAGAGAGAGAGAGAGAGAGAGAGATCTGCTCAAGTTCCCATCATTAACTGGTAGAGTCATGATTCAAACCCAGGAGCCTGGGTTTGAAAGTTTGGATTCTTTGCTCTGGGATAGGTAAGATGGCAGGTGATTGCTCATCCCTAGGGCAGTTATAGTGGAGGGAAGGCAGGGAAGTGCCTCAACCGTGGAGTCAAGCAATAAAACATAAGAATTGTGTAATTCTGGCAAGAGGAGCGATTTCGGTTACATGTAATCCCCAGCAGAAATGTTGGAGTCTGTACAGACTACAAGACTATTAGAGCCGAAGCCTGAGTGGGGGCCAACTGGACAGGGTGAGGAGTTAGGGAATTCCTCCTGACAATCTAGAAAAAAAATGAGATTATGAAGTCATTCCATGGAGTCGGGGTTAGAGTTTTCATCTATCTATATTTGTGGCTTCTGAAAAAAAATGTCTGGTTACTTCTCATATGCTCAGGACCAGAGAAGGTGGAAACCATTTGCTGAATTCAGCACAAGTCCTAAAACCCTTGGAAGGGAATTCATCAATTAGAGGGCGAGTGAGACTGGATGGCCAGTAGGGCTCCTCCCAGCTCCGATGGTCTCTTGTGTCATTCTGTGTCCTCCCAGCCCTGATATTCCTTGTTCCAAGGCTCCTCCCAGTTCTGATAGTCTATGTCCTAAGAACTTTTATGTTCCGCCCACCCCTGACATCCCTTGTTCTAAGGACCCTCTCAGCCCTGACCTCATCCTAGTTCGTGAAATCCAAGTCATTTAATTCAGGCATGAGGCACTCAGAGGGAGCTTCCATGTTGCCCAGCAAGACCTCTGGGCTCTTATGGAAGCTCATGTCAATTTATACATTTTCACCCAACTGGACACACGGCCATTTTAGTGGGAAGGATGCTCTGTGAACCACTTTCCACTCTCTCAGATTTATTTTTCTTTTCAAGTCCCCTAGAGAGTGACCCAGGAGGGGAAAATTCCCATGCTGGCTAATGGGAATTAGGAATTAGGAAAGGAGAATTCTTCCATCAGTTTGAATAAGATTTCCCTCCTTGTCATTTTTAATGCTGATATCATATTAGACATAAAAGTGAAAGAACCAGGTATAAATGCATCTTCATTAGAAGTATACCTTGTAATCAGGCAGCCTGGAGAAGGGAATTGAGCTCTTAATTCTGTAAATAACCATTTGTGACTGTGAACAAGTCACCCCAGCTCTCCAAATCTCAGTTTTCTCATCTGAAAAATGGTCAGATTAATTGACTGTTGAGATATGTTACATTGTAAAATCCATAATGTTTCAGTCTATTCAAAGATCTATTTAGATAATTCTTTGAAAGAAATAGCATGCCCTATTGGGGAAACACCAATGACCTTAACCTTGATCATAGAATCGAAAAGTTAGAGTTAGAGAAAGGATAGAAAAATCTAGTTGAATCACCTCGTTTTTCATATGGGGAAACCAAGACTCCCAAGGCTTAAGTGATTTGCTAGGATAGTAATGGGTGACTTCCTGTGTGATCCAAATGAGATCACCATGATAAAAAGTGCAAAACTGGAATTTGAATTAAGTTCTTTTGATTCAAAATTCAGCATTTCTTTCCACCTGACCTCCACTCCTTTCTGCTCAACTGCCACATGGCACTGAACTAGCAGAAGTCCCGGGTTCTAGTCCTGGAATTGTCACCGACAAGTTGTGATATTTAGGCTTGAACCTCTGTTAGTTAATTTGGTTTTCTGGGGTATTTTCACTGGAACCAAGTGAGAGGAAACCTTTGTAATCATAAGATGCTTAAAAAACAAAACAAAACAAATATATGCTATTAAGTTGACTTATCTATTCTAACAAGGAGATCTAAGAAGGGCATAGGAAAAGGGAAAGGCATTGGATGCTGAATGGAAAGATGGGTAAATTGTTTTATGAGCCAACCAAGCCTATGGGAAATCTGACTGACAAACCTGATAAACAAGGTATTTTCCTCAGTGGGCAAAAGCACGCCCTAGCTGTGGGCTCACATCTCAAAAAAGAGACTTTTTCCTCAACTGCAGATATCAGGAATATATCTAGAAATTCCCATCTAGAAATGGGAATAGGAGAGATGAGTAGAGAGAATCTCACATAAGGGAGGGATCATGGAGAAAGCAGTGGTGGTGAGGAAGAAATAAGTGGGAGAATGTGGAAGATTGGGGGGCCCAGCAGTGGAGGGAAGTGGGCCCTAAATCAGGAGTAGTAGCACAAGGGGTGCCACTAAATGACCTGGCAACACCGGGAGCTCAAAGTCAAGGGAATGGCAGGCTAGTGGATTGTCCCCCACTTCTAGCCCATATCGATAACCTGAGGTAAAGCCCCAGTTTCCCAAACCTAGTCGTTCCTCTTCCGAGCAGATTGCTGATTTCTAGCGATGACTGATGGCCTCATAGCACTAACTCTTTCTTGAATTAAAGCAAGTTTTTCTCACAGATCAATCTATTTTATCTCGTTAAAATTTTTTATATTCCATCCCCTAAACTTCCCCTTACTCTTTCTAGAAAACTATGTAATTCCCCCTTACTTTTCTCTTCTTCTTTTCCTTTCCTCTTCCCAGAAAATTATCCCTTAAGGAAGAGTGGGGGAAAATCTGTTAAAACAAACTAAGACACTGAAAAAAAAAATCTGACATCGTAGTCATCCATTGTCTCTCATCTCTGTAAAGGAAAAAAAAATCTATCAAAACCAACTAAGACACTGGAAAAAAAAAACTTGATATCCTATGTACCTATGTACCTATTGTCCCCCATCTCTGTAAAGAAGAGGGGTGGGTATCTTCCCACATTTCTTTTTTATGGTAAAGCTTAGACTAATCCCTTAGATTTTTAATGATTTTTTTAAATTAAAGAAATAAATTAAATTGATATCTCTTAGTGTGTGTGTGTGTTTTTAAAAATTTTCTCTATTTCTTGATATAGCTCTCCCTGTACTCTTTTGTAGGGAACTATTTCTTATAAAAAAGAACTTAAAAAAAGGGAAAGTAAATAATTTGGCAAAATTTATTAAAATATACAAAAACTCTGACGTTAGCTAGGAATACCTGGGTTCAAGTACTTCCTCTGGTATGGAGGGACTTCGTGAACCCTAAGCAGTCATTTAATCTCAGTGCTTTTGATAATTCTCTAGAACCCTAAGTTATAGAGAAGATAGAGGAGATTTTCTCACCTTAAAGTTTCCAACCCAATTGAAATCACAGGAACACTTCCTCTCCCAGCCCATTTTCCTGACAATATATGCAATGTTCTACAGGTGTCTTCTCAGATCTGTTCTTTGGGCTAAATTTAGACTAACCCATTTTAAAGGACAAGGAGGGAAAAGCTTGAGTTGTTTGTAAATGGACAGTAAGCCAGTTAAAGAGAGATAGATATCCTGGTACTAAGCTTTTTCTTAGGCAAAGAAGCAATGTGGTTCAAAAGGCAGCCCCCTCTCTGAAAATCTATCCTCCCGTTCTAATTCTAAAAAATCAGAGAGTTTGCCAGAAAGAGATAGATGAAGATTATTTGTGGTAGAATGTGGAGAGAGGGGATGTGTGTGTATGTGTGTGTGTGCTTGAGTGCAAATGGCCAAGAGTCCCTGAAGGCTGCAGACATAGCCCACCCTCCCCTCTCCTCCGCCTTACTCTGCCTTCCCAGTTTTGCTGACTCTGGATCTGTGCTGTGTCATTCAGCACATTTCCATCCCACCCATTTGAAAAATAAAACTACACAGCCAAGCATAAGACATATGGAGAAAGAGTTTGTCAGAGAGAGATGTGTCAGCATATGCAGTTATGGTACCCCCAGCTCTATGAGAATGGTTGCGGGCTTCCAGTTTCATTAAATTTGAGAGAGAGAGAGAGAGAGAGAGAGAGAGAGAGAGAGAGAGAGAGAGACAGAGAGACAGAGACAGAGACAGAGAAAGAAAGAAAGAGACAGACACACACAAAGAGAGACAGAGAGAAAGGGAGACACAGAGAAAGAGACAGAGACAGAGAGACAAAGAGAGACAGAGAGACAGAGACAGAAAGACAGACACAGACTGACAGGGACAGAGAGACAAAGAGAGAGACACACACAGAGAGACAGAGAGAGACAGGGACAGAGAGACAAAGAGAGACAGAGAGACACACACACACAAAAAGAGACAGACAGAGACAGAGAGAGAGAGACAGAGAGACACAGAGAGACATAGAGATACTCAGAGAGACAGAGACAAATTGGAAAGACAGAGAAGAGCAGAGAAATACAGAGAGAGAGCCATACAGAGATAGACACAGAGATAAAAGAGAGCCAGACAGAGACAAAGAAGAGTCAGAGATAGAGAACTTTGTCAAACTATAGAACCCAGAGCTTGAAGGGACTTTGGAAGACTCCTAGCCCAGCCTCTTAGGTGAATAAAAGAGAGCTCACTGAAGGGAAAGGGGCACTAGAACTGGAATGACAAGAGCTGGATTTGAATCCTGGCCCTGCCACTTTTCTATAGGACCTTGGATTTGTCTGAGATCCCCCAGAAAGCCGTAGTTGCACGAAGTCTTTTCTGATTCCTCCCAATTACTAGTTCCCTCATTCCCAAACTACCCTATATTTAACTGCTTTGAATTTATTTATATTTATTAACTGTGTATCTATGTATCCTTCTCTCCTCCATTATGTAAGCTTTTTGTGAGTAAAGAATGTTTCATTATTTTTACTTCTATCTCCATTGCCTAGGACAATACCAGGCATTCAGTGGGCATTTAATAAGTGTTTATTAATCGGATGATCCTAGGTAAGTGACTTCCTTTCTCCAGACCTCACTTTCCTCATGTCTATAATGAGGAGACCAGACTAGATGGTGCACTTTTTCATCTCTTGGTCTATGCTCATAAGAAAGAACATTGAATTCCAAACCCACTTTCTGAGAGACCTTTGGTAAGTCATGGCATTTCATTTCCTTGGGCCTTAGTTTCCTCTTCTGTAGAAGAAAGGAGTTGAAATTTTTTCCAACTGTAGCTCAAGATTCAAGGATCCCCTCCATTATGTCCCTGTCTTTTGACTAAAGTCTTCTGGTCAAGGGGATACCTGGAGGGTCCAGATTTCCTATTCTCCGAGGCTGAGGGCCTCAGGAAGACAGACAACAAGAAAGCTCCTTGCCACTTATGTATCCAGTGCCGCATCAGATAGGGCAGGGACTTTGATCTTTGAGACAGGTGAATGGCCACCTTGGCTGTCAGGTGGCTGGGCCCAGAGGCAAGGTTCTCAGCCCTAATAGACTTATTAGTTGCTTTAAAATGCTGAAGATATAAAGAAGACCTTGGTCTACTTACAGAGGTGTGTGTGTGGGGGGGAGGCTCTCCTCTTCTCCACCTCCTCTTCTCCCCCACCCCATGAACTTTCCACTCCTGGATTACATCCCATTGGTTCTCTAGTTATCTCCTCACCCTTGCCTCTTGCCCCAAATTAGTCTTTGTTGGAAGGGGATGAGATAGGGAGTCTATAGTATCCTTTTATCTCCTGGAAGTATCATCAAAACAGTTCAATTAATTGATAATAGACCTTGAAAAAAACCTACTGTATGAAGCCAGGGAAATAACCCATAGGAGGAAATAGATTGTCCTGGAACTTGAGGGAGAAGATTGTTGGGAATTTAGAAAACTGTTAGAAAACACGGTTGTGTTGGGGAGAGGAATTCCAGCATGGTGGATTATTTTCCCTGCTTAGAACTAGAAGAGACTTTAGAGATAATAGAATCCCCATTCTCTTTCCTTTTCTGCCTCACCCCCCCCCCACAACCTTTACAGATGAGGAAAATGAGCATCAATCAGGAAGGTCAGAGGTCTGGCCAGTGCATCATTGTGGCTCATTTCTAGAAATCTATCTTCCTTCCTTCCTTCCTTCCTTCCTTCCTTCCTTCCTTCCTTCCTTCCTTCCTTCCTTCCTTCCTTCCTTCCTTCCTTCCTTCCTTCCTTCTTTTCTTCTTTCCTTCTTCCCTCTTTCTCTCCCTCCCTCCCTCCCTTCTTTCCTTCCTTCCTTCAGAAAGAATACATTAAAAACATGATTCTGAGAATGGGGTACCTTGACTTTATCAGAAATGGACAAAAGACTTTAAGACATAACAAAGGTTTTGAATCCCCTGGAGTAGTAGAATCTCAGGCTTCCTTCAAAGCAAGGTTCCATCACCTCCACAAGGCTTTTCACAATCTTCCCCAGCTGTCAGTTGTCTTTTTTTTGAAAATCATTTCTATTACTTTATTATTTACTTATCAATATATGATGTTTATATTCTCCTCTCCTAAGAGAATGCAAACATCTTGAGGGCAGGTATTGTTCCCCCCCCCTTTTATTTTCTTTATCTTTCCACGGGATAATCCAGGGCCTGGCACATATTACATGCTTTGTAAATACTTGCTGAATTAGATTTAATTGAATGCTGGTGACGAGGGTCACTAGCTAACAGATGTGCTCACTGCCTAGGATGCACAGTGGTGGACATGGGACTAGACAAGATCCAAGTTCAAAACCTGCCTCAGACCTTTGCTAGCTTTGTGACCTCCCCCCTCCCATTAAGTCAATTAACATTTTTGGATGTCATTTTCTTCATCCATAAAGTGAGGATTATAATATCATTCACCTAAAAAGGTTGTGAGATCAAATGCAATTTGACATATAAGGTGCTTTGCAAACTTTTAAGCACTCTGTGAATGGTAGCCATTATTACTGTTATTATCTAGAGTTTTTAGTAGTAAAAAGTGACTGACCCTCTCCAACAAATCAACAATTACAGCTCTAGTGGTAGACATATGCAATAGCTCACCATTGTCATCAAAGGTTGGGATAATATGACTTTGATTGGCTCACATATTTTTCTAGTAAAATCTCCAGCCTGTGGGAGGTGGAGAACTAATTTGAACATTTTTCTCAAAGTCTTTGATTTATGATCCTTGGGATAAGATTTATGGGATATACTTTCCAAGCTCTATTTGTGACAGTAGAAACATATCCAGTGTGGCTTGGCCTGTATGGAGTTTGTCATTCTTTTCCTCATCGATCTTCATCCATTTTTGTCCCTCTCGTTTAGAATGCTCATGGGAGCTCAGTGGGAGACCTATGACCCAATCTCTTCTCCATTGCCCTTGTGCCCCTCCCCAGGAATGCAGCAACAACATCATCCACAGGAGCAGAGCCGGCGGGAGGTCAGCAGTGTTAGCGCTTGACTTTGAAGCCCGCCCTTCTCAGTCAGGGCCGATGTCCTAATGCTCCCCTTTGGCTCGGTGAGCTTGGCTGAGGAAAAAAGTCAATTATAGAATCAATGGACTGGATTGGAACCTTATAGAGTCTAACCCACTCACTTTACAGATAAGGCAATTTAGACCCAGATGAGAGATCTGAACGGCCCCAGAGGACGCAGCCAGTGAACAGCCACACCAGACTACAGAGTGTGAATTCCTTGAGGGCAGAGACCATTTCATTTGAGCACATGGTAGGTGCTTTATAGCTGCATGTTGATGGTTTAATCCAGATTTCAAGATCATTGATTTAGAGATCACCTAGTCCAAACAGCCTCTTGTATTTTATATATGGAGAAAGTCGGTTCCAGAAAGGTGAAAAGACTTACTGCTGCTAAGTCATATAGAAAGACAGACAGATGATAGAGAAACACAGAGAGATGGGGGGCTAGATAGGTAGGTAGATAGATCTATAAAAAGTGCTAAACTAGATAGTCAGATAAATAGACAGACTAGATAAAGCAATAAGTAGAATAGATGAATAGAGAGATAGTGGGATGGATGGATAGATAGACAGGGAGATAGATGAATAGATAGATGGATGGAAGGATGGGCAGCTAGATGGATGAATGGATAGATAGATACATAGACAGATGGATGGATGCATGAATAGATAGATAAATGAATGGATGGATAGATAGATAGATGGATGGATGATAGATAGAAGGATAGATTGATAGATAAATGGATCAATGGATAGATAATGGATGGATGGATAGATAATGGATGGATGGATGGATAGATAGGTAGATGGATGGATGGATGGATGCATAGATAAAGGTATGTATGTATGGATGGATGATAGAAATAGAGAAACAAATGATGGATGGATAAAAAGACAATTGGAAGGATAGCTAGATGGATGGATAGGTAGATGGATAGTAGCAGTTGCAAGATAACTCAAATCTCTTCCCAAATCTGAAGTTCTTTGTTGAACTCCTTGCTCCCACCAGGACTCTGGAAATAGAAAATTTTCTGGTATCAGGAGGCCCTGCTGGCAGGAGAGAAATAGAGTCCCAGAATCAGGGATTTCTGAGCTGAGACTTTGAGTTCATGCAGCTCAAGCTCCTCATTTTACAGATGAGGAAACCGAGGATCAGAAAAAAGCAAATAACCTCCCCCATGGTCACACAGGTAGGAGGGAGCAAAGCCACGATTCCCATCCAGGGCCAATCCCCCTGGGCTACCCCGAGACCTCTGCCCCCAAACGAGCAGAGCTGGCCCAGTCCAAAACCCACTTGCCAAACCTTGTCTGTTTCTGGGTAACTCTCTTTGTCACATAAACACACACACACTGAGCTTGAATAGGAAATGTTCTGAATTCATCTTGAGGATTGTGGGCGGGGTGAGAGTGGGGGCTGGGAGACCCCAGACCATCAGCCCTTTCGGATGGTCCTGTCTGGGCCCAGGGCATGGGGTCTGTCCTGGGGCCGGGGGCGGTGCCGTGGTTGGGCCTGCTGCGGTACCTCCACCAGAGCTGGGTCTGGAACCCGGGACATATATTTTCCTTTGTGGAAGTTTAAATAACGGGTTTTCCCCTCCTTAATTGAATATGAATATTTTACACATTAGAATCAGGAACGGCTCTTGTTTGCACTGGCCGGGACCCAGTTCATCTTCACAGACCCTGAAGTTGCATAACTGTGAGGTGTCTGCTTACAGTCTAGGGGAAAGAAGGCTATTGAAACTGGGCAGGACTCCCTTTTCTGGAGTGGAGGGGGCCCCTTCCCTGCTAAACACTCCATAAACCTTGGGGAAGGGGACCGGCCCATCAGGCGGGCACCGGCCGGGCCGGCCGGGGCAGCCCCTCACTCGGGTTGGTGGGTGGGCCTGGGGTGGGGTGGCTGAGTCAGGGAGCAGCCTTGGGGAGCCCATGGGGACTCGGGGCCTGGCCAACTCTGACCACAGTTGGACCGGCCGGCCTGCAGGCTGAATTGCAGAAGCACAGGACGCTCCCTCCTCCCCACCCCATTCCTCTACATTTCATCTCTCTCTCTGGGCAACCAGCTGTCTCCCCTGGGGGTCAGTTTGAGGCTCGGGGGTCACAGGTCACTAGAGAGGAGGGTCACTGTGGTGGAGTGGAAAGAAAGACATCAGTCTGAGGACCTGGGCTAGAACGCCAGGGACAGCCTGGCACGGCTGGCATAAAGCGCCGTCCTGGCACTGGGCTCCGGCACTTCCTTCTTGCATGATTCTGGGTGAGCCCCTCAACTTTCTAACCTCACTTTCCTCCTCTGTTAAATGGGGATAAATAATAGCACCTCACTCCGTGCGTTGTGGGATTAAATGACATGGTTTCTATAAAATATTGTATAAATCATAAGGGCTCTAGAAATCTTATTTATATTATTCTTGTTACTGATTGGTTGTTGTCCTTCGGTCTCAAAGGACATGTTAGAGTCGCGTTATCATGTGTCCCACTGTGGCTGATCAGACCAATAGGCGCTTGGAAGGCTCTGTCACAGGTCGGACACAAAGAGTCCCTATTACTAGCAGCACGACCTCTGGAAAGTGTGACCTTCATTTTGCTCATCTGTAAACTAGCAGTCGTGCCCGAAGTACCAAACTCACCGTGCTTTGCAATTATATATGTATATTTACTAATAACCTATAATTAACTTCTAATAACATATAACTAACAATATAATATATAACTATATATAACACACATATATAATATATAACATATTTTACACACATATAATATAATGTATATATATATATATATAATACAACAATATATTATATCATATTACAATATAATATAATATTTATAATGTATTACAACATTATATAATACATAACAATACATTATTATATAATAATATAATTAGCAGAATATAATATTAATCTAATAAAATAGTATTTTAATATCAATATACTTTATATATTTATTTATATATAATATATGACATATTACAAATGTATCATATATGTAATTACATAATATATTACATATAACTATATAAACACATATGTAACTAACAATAATAATAACTAACATTTATCAAGCACTTATTTTGTCTTTGCAATTATTATTTCATTTGATTCTTACTGGGAAATAGGTCCTCTTATAATCCCATAGTGCCTTGTACAATATCTGTCACACAGTGGGTGATTAATAAATGCTCATTCTCTGCCTTCCCAGTGATAAAAATGGCAATAATAATGACTAACATTTATATCACATTTACTATTTTCCAGGTTTTGTACTAAGTACTTTACAGTTATTATCTTATTTGATCCTCACAACAGCCCTGGGAAGTAGGGGCTATTATTATTCCCATTTTACAGATGGACTAGTTGTTGGCCATTTTTATTATTGTTTTTATGACCTTGGGTCAGCCTCTTTTTTTTTTTTTTTTTTTTTTTTTCCCTGTTTCCTCCTTTGCAAAATTAAAAGGTTGGACTGGATGCAGAGATTTAGAGCCAGCAACCCCACTCTTGTTAATGACTCCAAAGGCTCTTTCTTTACCGATGGAGTCTTCAGAGGTTTTTCTTGCAGAGAGGAAGGCTGTGACTTGACCTACCACCCACCTGGCCAGGTGCTCAGTGGGTGCTCTGGATGTCCTTCAGAGTCGGCCTTCCCTTTTAGACTCCCCCGTCCCCTAGGAGCTACAGCAAGCTGAGAGGTGGCTTAGGGGCTTCTCCTCTGTAGAAATCCCACTGCCTCCCTGGGGTTGAGGAGCCAGAGTTGGGGTGAGGGGGAGGGAAACAGGATATTTGAATAATGGGAGAAAATTATTATGTACTGGTGTGTGTATGAGTTGGGCCCAACCCTTTTTATTGTGTGTGTGATAACAGGGGATACCGCCGGCTTCCATTTCTCCAGAGCTGGGAGCCAAAATCGGGGAGCAACAATACGGGCATTGTTCCCCTTAATCAGGAGGCATTGTCCCTGTCTGACATTGCCACATACACAAGGGCGATAAAACATTTAGATTAATAGAAAACGGGGGCCCTACCAATGATGACTTGTTTGACATTTAGAAGAATGGGGAAAGCTAGTTGGGATTGGAAAGCAAATGAGAGGGAGGGGACCTGACAGGGGTAGATTGTGTTGTTTGCATATACTGCCTAGTGCCAGCCTGGGAAGAAATGGCTACTGGTTCTTGCCAGGGCAGAGGCACCTGGGTATCTCTGTAGGCAGCAGCTTGAGCGTGGAGGCTAGGGATTATGGGGCTGGGGAGGTAGGGGGTAGGAGGCTCAGAGGCTAGGGGGCTGGGGGCCTAAGGGATTGGGGAGCTGGGGGTGGGGATAAGTTGTTGGGGGTTTAGGAGGTTCAGAGGCTAGGAATTTGGGGAGTAGGTGATTATAGGCTAGGGAGGTTAAGGGGCTGGGGGAAGGGGGTTAGGAGGTGAGGGAAGCTAGGGGACTGGGGGCTAAAAAGGCTAGGAAGCTGGGGGCTAGAATTAATTCTTTTAAATTCAGATTTTTAATCACTTTAGTCCCAGTTCAGTAGGAGTATATCTAGGGACCTAGAGCTGAAAAAGGTCTCTAGATAATCCAATCCAAACTCCATCTAAAGCAAACAGTTGCAGAGAGGAGAACTGATTTGCCAGGAATTGGTAAAGAGGGGATCCCAAGCTGGGATCATTACTTCTCTGAGTTACCCTGGCTCAGTCTTCCCTAAGGGGGTTCTGTTTCTATTTAGGTATTATGGCTGTGGACAGGGTGCTAGATTTGCACTCCAAATCCCAGCTTGGCCACTTTATTCCTTGTGTGAACTTGTGCAAGTCACTTTCCTTTCTGTTCCTCAGTTTCCCCCTCGATAAAAACAAGGCTGATGGGGGACTAGATGGCCTCTGAAGCCCTTTCAGCTCTAAAACAAATCACGATTCCACTCTCCCGGCCACCAAAACCCTGCTTGGGGTGGGGATGGGGGCCAGCAGAGAAGGAAACTCGACTTCCTGCTTCCACACTTGGTGAATGAGTCCCTGCTTACAGTGTCCTCTGCTGGCCGGCAGCAATCCTGCTGTGTGTCCGAGGACCTCGGGGACGGACCCAAGGCCCGGCAGATGTCAGAGCTGAAGCGTGTTCTGAAGGCAGCTCTTCGCTTAACAGATTGGACCCAGAAGGCTTCGCTCCTATAGCAGCCAAGGTCACGGATAATAAGAGAGATAAGCTAATAGTAATAATATTATTCAAGCTGTCAAAACACTGAACAACACTTCTTGTCTGAGCCTTGCAACATCCCTGCAGCCCAGCTTCTACAGGCGTTATTCCCCTTTCATTTTGCCTCTGCCTCAGTTTCCATATCTGTAGCATGGGTTGTGTTGAGGTCCAAATGAGATATTTGTGAGCTTTATAAATGTCAACTGTGATCACCATCAGGTTGGACTCCTGACCAGATTTTCCTGACTCCAGGGCTGAGTTCTCACACCCCTCATGATTTTGAACTCTAGTTCTCTCTGTTTTCTCCCGTATGAAATGAGAGGGTTAGAAAGATTCCTTGAGACTGATTTTTTCACTCTAAAACCATACCACAAAACATTAGAGCAGAGAGTCCTATTACTCTTGTCATCCAAACATCCCATTTCATGGATGAGAAAAATGAGGACTCCTGAAGGTCGAACAGTCAGTTGATGGCAAAGTTAGAGTCCAGTCTCTAGAGTGGGGAGTGTTTGCTCCACTGAGTCTCACTCCTTCTTTCTTATTTTCCACTTGAGCTACAATAGAAATTATTGCTAGACATGATTTCAGGAGTGCAGAACTCATCATCATCATCATTGTTAATGTTTACATAGAGCTCACTGGTGTTGGGTGTTTTATAAGCATTGTGTCTTTTGTTCCTCACAACAACTCTGGAAAGTAAGTATTATTTCTGCCCCCATTTTACAGTTGATGAAACTGAGGCAGGTAGTGATTAAGTGACTTGCCCAGAGTCACCCAGCTAAGTAACTCTCTGAGGTCAAATTTGAATTCAGGTCTTCCTTACTCTAGGCTGGGGGCTTAGGACGCTATGGTGTCCCCTAGATCTCTCCTCCTCTGAACTGTGAGGGCGTCATCCTTCTCCCATCCACCACCACAATCGTCCTGGATTCCCCACTCTTACTCACCTTGCATATTGAAGCAGGATTTCAATACATGTTGCCTTCCTTGTTAGAATATAAACTCCCTGAGGGCAGAAACAGTCCGTTTTGTTGGAAAAGCATATAGTAGTTATCTTTCTTTCCTTCTTTCTTCCTTCCTGCTTTTCTTCCTTTTTCTTCCTTCCTGCCTTTCTTCCTTTTTCTTCCTTCCTTCTTTCCTTCTTTTTTCTTTCTTTCTTTCTTCCTTCCTTCCTTCCTTCCTTCTTTTCTTTCTCTTTCTTTCTTTGTTTCTTTCCTCCCTTCTCTCTCTCTCTCTCTCTCTCTCTCTCTCTCTCTCTTCTCTCTCTCTCTCTCTCTCTCTTCCTTCATCTATTTACTTATACATTCATTTTAAATTAATTAACAAATTAGTTTTCATTTCTAGAAAAAGATGGAGAAAAAGGTTAAGGCATGTTAAACTTAAAAGTGTGGCCTGCTTTTCAGAAGCTAATTATTAAACATGCATCTTTCCTGTGAACAGAATTCTAAAACTGCTTTCTTTGTATGTTTTAAGTAGTTTATAATCTCCTTTCCCAGATCAGCTCTGGGTAAAGTTAATTCCTTTGTTTCCAACCTCCCATTTCTGTATTCAGCAGAACACAGAAGAACTTCATTCATTCAGCGTTATTAATTCAAAATGTATGAAGAATACTACATGTGATTCTCTTTTCTGCTCTGCCTTTAACGAAAGCAACAAAAGGGAGCTTTTTTGGCCCGATCCTAAGGAAAATAAACATGCAGAAAATTCTTCATAATGTAAGAGGTTCTAGCTGGCCCTCCAAGGATACATTGGCCTGGTCGTTCGTGGTCCAGATAGGTGTGTTTGCCCACTTTTTGGTCCTTTTAATCCTCTGCTTTCACAGATGGTTTTGGCTGGTTAACAATTAGAGGTGGTTCCTTGTCCCTGGAGGTATATAAGTGGAGACTGACTGCCTCAGGGGAGTCAGGAGCCTCCAGACATGAGGCTGGAAGAGATGATGCTGGAGGTCCCGTCCAGCATTTATCGTGAAGGTTTGGCCCCATGTCAGGAAGAACGTTCTGTCTCCCTGTGACTCTCTTTGCCCACAATATTTCTCTCTCCTCCATGTGGGTCTCAGCTCTATCTTCTAGCACTAAATAGAAGAGCCCTGTCCATGTGTCATGACATAAAGCTTGTAGTAGGATACAGAGAACTGGATCGAGAGTACACAAGGTGGGGATTCAAACCTCACCTGGATCATCTTGGACACATTCTATAATCTTCAGTAGCCTCAGTTTCTTCATCTATAAGGGCACTTGTGGCCCTTATACTTCTTAAGATACACACACAATATACTATATGTGTGTTTATATATATATATATATATATATATATATATATATATATATATATATATATATATATATATAGTTTATATGTATATATAAACTATATGTATACATAAACACATATATATAAAACTGCATATATATATATATACATACACACACACACACACACACACACACACACACACACATATATATATAAGTGTTCCCAGGACTTCTGTTAAGACAATATTAAAATTATACACACACACACACACACACACGTGTGTTTTGTCCTTGATTCCCAATTCTGGGGGAGCAGGGTGGGGCCTTCTTTTTTAGTTTCTCTAGTAGTCTTACCCTGTGCTTTCTTGTTTTTCTGTTCTTCCTTCTTCCTTAATTCTGTCTTTGTGTCTTTTTCCTTTTCTTTGTTTTTTCTTTCCCCTCTTTCCTTTCTGTCACTGTCTCCATTTCTCTCTCTCTCCTGTCTCTCTCTGTCTTCTTTCTCTCTCCCTCCTTGTTTATGTCTTTGTCCCTCTTTCTCTCTCTCTTCCTCTTTCTATCTTTCCTTTTGTTTCTGTCTGCCTTTCTCTCTCGTCCTGCTTCCCTTTTTTTTCTGTTTCTCTCTCTTCCTCTATCTGTCTCTTCATTTCTCTTCTCCCCATTTCTCTTATGTCTTTCTCTTTTCCTTTTTCTCCCCTTCTATCTTTCCTTCTGTTTCTGTCTGTCTGTCTTTTGTTCCTCACTTTCCTCTTTTTTCTGTTTCTCCTTCTTTCTCTGTCTCTTCGTTTCTCTCTCTCCTTCTCCTTTCTCCATGTCTTTCTCTCACTCTTTCTGTCTCATCTTTTTTCCCTCTACCCATCCACTTTTATCTGTGTCTTTGTGTCTCTGTCTCTGTCTCTCTTCCCTTCTCTCTGCTCTTATAGTTTCTCTGCATTGGATTATAGAAGCAGAGTCTAAACACTTAAGCGAAGTAAATCCCCTCTCATATGGAAGTCAGTGAGCTGTAAAATATTTAAACTGTCTGCAGTTTTACCTCACTTGTTTACTAATTTCCAATGCTCTGCTAAAAGGTACCATGCAGAAAGATAAATAGGATTTCAGGCCCCTGCATCAAGTTTCATAACAGTTTCTCTGGTGGGCTCAGGACCCACATTCGCTTCCCCAGGGAGCCCAGGAACCCTCCAGGGACTCCATGCTCTGGGCTGGAAGGATCTTCTCTTGTATTATGGGGGTAGAAAAAGTCACTTTTGATTTGAAATCTCCAGCAGATGCTCTTACCAGGGTGATGAGGACATTTGTTCTGTGCCTTCTTATTTCTTCTTGTCTGAATAAGTTTTGAGTGTCCCATCCCCTGGGTTAGCCTGTCCCATGTGTAAGCATCCAGGTCACTGGGCCTAGTGTCCAGTGGCTCAGGTCACAACAACCAAATCCAAAATATGTCTATCAGTTATTATTGCTCCCATTTTTACCAAATAAAGAAACTGAGGCTCACAGAGAATGTGAGTTGTCCAGAGTTATATAACTTTAAGTATTAGACCTAGAATTTAGGCCATAGAAACATAGGATCTTAGATCTATAATTGGAAGAGACTTCATGGGCCAATTAAGTCCAACTTGCCCATTTTATAGCTAAGGAGGCAGAAGCCCAGAGAAGGGTATTTCCCCAAAGTTACTAGTTCTGGGGGCCACATTTAAGGGAGTCCATTAGGAAGATGAAGAGTTCCAGAAAAGTCTAGATGGTGAAGAACTTGAAGAGACTTCAGAGGTCCTCTGGTTCAATTATTCTATTCTCTAGAGGAGAAAACTGAGACTTAGGGACATTGACATCTGAAGCCAGGTTTTCTGACTTCCAAGACCATTGTTTATCCTGATGGCTCACTTTGCCTCCAGCATTTTAGGTCATAGATTTTGGGATTGAAGAACTGAGAAAAATTATAAGTATCTTTTAATCTAATCTCATTTTATAGATGAACAAAATGCAAATTACTCCTCAGAGAGGAGAAATGATTAAGTCAGCCTCAGAATGCCCTAATGGCAAAAAGTATTAGAACCAGTGTCCTGATGTCCAGAGTTAGGATCAAATCCAGTCTGATCTAACAAGCATTTATTAAACACCTACTACACATAAGGGTACCATGCTGGGGAGGCAAAACCAGAAGACAAAAACCAGCCAGGCCAGGTGAGATAAAAAATATAAACATATCCACACATAGGATAATTTAAGAAATGATCAGAGGCCTCTAATAATCAAGAACTTCAGGAAAAACCTTCTTTTTAATTTTTAAAAATAAAACTTTTTATTTTCCAAATGAATAAAACATCTAATCTTGCAAAACCTTGCATTCCAATTTTTTTCTCTCCTTTCCCTCCACCTTTTCCCCCTAGACAACAAGTAATCCAATATATCCTAAACATGTGCAATATTGCACGTATTTTTATAATCATCTCGCTGCACAAAAAAAAAAAATCAAAAAGGAAAAAAAGGAAAAAAGAAAACAAAAAGCAAGCAAACAACAACAAAAAGTAAAAATACTATGTTGTGATCTACACTCAGGCCCCCTAGATCTCTTTCTGGTCGTAGATGGCTCTTTCCATCATAAGTCTATTGGAACTGGCCTGAATTATCTCACTGTTGAAAACAGCCACATCCATCAGAATCACGGTATAGTTTTGTTGTTGCTGTGTACTATTTACTTCACTCAGCATCAGTTTATCTAAGTCTCCCCAGTCTCTCTTACATCATCCTGCCAATCATTTCTTATAGAAAGATAATATTCCATAACATTCATATACCACAATTTACCCAGCCATTCTCCAACTGCTGGGCATCCACTCAGTTTCCAGTTTCTTGCCACTACAAAAAGGGCCGCCACAAACATTTTTGCACAGGTGGGTCCTTTTCCTTCATTGTGATCTCTTTGAGATACTGATCCAATACAGACACTGCTGGATGAGAGTATGCAGAGTTTTATAGCTCTTTGGATACAGTTCCATAGTGCTCTCCAGGATGGGTGGATCACTTAACAACTCCACCAACAATGTATGTGTCCCAGTTTTCCTACATCCCCTCCAACATTCATCATTATCTTTGGAAAGTCTTCTTATAGGAAGTGACACATGAGTGCCACTTCTTATGCTTATTTATTTAATTAATTAATTTATTTATGCTGAGACAATTGGAGTTAAGTGACTTGCCCAGGGTCACACAGCTAGGAAGTATGAAGTATCTGAGGCCACATTTGAACTCAGGTCCTCCTGACTTCAGGGCTGGTGTGCTATCCACTGCACCACCTAGCTGCCCCATGAGCTTATTTTTAAATGAAGCTATACATTTGAAGAGGTAGAAATAAGGAGAGAGTACATCATAAAAACCCAGTCAAAGGCGCAGAGGTGAGAGATAATAGAATCCTGGTTACAATGTGGCAAGTAAGAAGGATAGAATGTATTTGTGTGTATGTGTGGGAGGATAATATGTAATAAACCTGGAAAGCCAGCCTGGAGACAGTCTGTGAAAGGTTTTAAATGTCACATGGAGAAATTTGTACTGTATCCTGCAGGCAATAGGGAGTCATTAAAAGTTATGGGAAATGGATATGGCCAGATCTCTGTTTTAGAAAGATCAGTTGGGCTGCTGTGTGGCTTGGGTTGGACAGGGATGGGGCTGGAAGCAGTGTCCACTTAGGAGACTATAGCAATAGTCCAGGTGAGAAGTAATGAGAGCTTAACCTGGGATGGTGGGATGGGAAGGGAGCGAATGCGGGCTGTGGATTAGGTGGAGCAGGATGGACGAGGCTCGGTAACCGATTAGTTTGGGGATTGGTTGAATAGAATGAAGAGGATTCGTGTTCCAATGGACCCTTTGGACCAAGCTACGCCCTTTCCTTTTGTTGGGGAATATCTGGACACTTCTGGCTAAGTCTTCCTAGCCTGGGCATTTATTAAGCAACTACCTCATATAGGAGGGACTTTACTGGAAGGCTCCTCCTCTGACATCCAGCTAGTTGTGGTTTCCTTTTAGGCTACCGGGGACTTTGGGAGGCAGACAAGGCTTGGGGAGCTCCTTGGGATGGATGGATTCTCCTTCCCTACCCCACCCACAGATCCCTACCTCCCACGTTTTGGGGGTAGAAAGTTTGGATTCTGGTATTCCTTTCCAGAGGAGAGAACGGACGGTTCCCCCACAATACCACTTCTCTCCTCCAGCTCCTAACTGTTTGGAAAAATAGTTGTTTCCCAACATCGGATGAATCCGCCTCAATTTAGATGGCCGTGTGTCCAGTTGGAGGAACTTGTGGGAACAGAACAGCTTCTGAGGGTGGGGGCAGGGGAAGGGAGAATCAAGGGACCGGGGATTGCCAATGGCTCGTACTGGGCAATGTGCGCCAGACAGCAGGAACAAGATGGGCTGGGCTGGGGGGAAGGGGATATCAAAGGAAGCTGCCTCCAACTGGGCAAGGCTAATAGCAAGACTTGGAGGCTGGCCAGGGCGATTGTCTTTTCTGTCTGCATCTTCAACCCCTGTGCCCAAAGGGAGGAGCATGGCCCTTCTTTGTCTGACTCAATTCCCCTTATTTTTAGATATAAAATTCCTGAATTCTCCTCTATCCCTCTCCTTGCGTATTGACTCAATTCTGCTTCTGTCACTGCTATGCCCATAGAATCTTCCTCTCTTTCCTCTCTTCTCCCCTCCCTTCTCCTCTCTTCCATTTCTCATTCCCTCTCTTTTCCTCTTCTTCCTCTCCCTCTCCTTTTTTCTTTAAAAAAATCTACCTCTTTCCCTCCATCTGTCTGTCTTTCCACCATGTTTGTCTCCCTTGATCTCTTTGCTATCTCCCTCTGACTTTCTGTCTCTCTGAGCTCTCCCTGTCTCTGCCTCTCCGTCTGTCTGTCTCTTTCCCTCCTTTCCTTCAGCTGTAGAACAACAGGGAGACTTGTGTTTTTGTTTAAGAATCAGGGAAACAACACGGAAAAGCCAAATATTTCTCTCCTCCCCTCCACCCTTTCCCAGCTGCAGGTTCCCACCCAGATCATCACTGCTTCTCCAAGTCAAATGAATAGCTTTATTGTGATCAGTTCTAGAATAGGGCTGTTTTCCTGCCCTTCTCTTCCCTATCTTGAACATTGCTCAGAACGATCATACCCATTTTAAAGCAGAGTACGGTAAGGAACAACTTTTGAAACAATAACACCATTCATATCTTTCCTTTGAAGTCTTCTGAGTATCTTCAACAGTTATTTCTTCCCCATGATTTAGGTAGAAGAGAAACTAATCCATTGTACAGATTGGGCAATTGATGCACTCTTAGGGGGAGATAATCTGTCCAGTCACACAGCAAGGGAGGGGGAGCAAATTACGAAATATTTCCCCCCCTTTTTTTTTTTAACATATCCCAAACAGAACTTATCTTCTCCCACTAAACTCATCCTTCCTCCAAACGTCCTCATTTTGGTTGCGAGCATTGGTGTCCTCCCAGGCATCCAGTTTTGTAACCATGAAGTCATCCTGGTCTTTTGAGCGTTCCCTTTCCCAGCTCCTCTCCCCAACCGATCTCATATATAGTTACTTGCCAAGTCTCCTTGATTCTACCTTCAAAATATCCCTCTGACCCATTTTCTTTCCAACTAAAAGGCTGCCATTTTAATTCAAGCCATTATTACCTTTACGTGGATAGTTTCTGTAGTCTCCCAATTGGACTTTTGGCTTCCAGATTCGAACTTTTATACAACTGTCAAGATAATATTACAGAGCCATGTAGCTATATCGCTCCTTTTCTTAACAACTTTCAATGGCTCCCTATCGCCTCTAGGATAAAATACAAACTCCTTGGGTTGGCATTTAAGGCTCTTTATAAGCTGACTTTCAGGATACCATTTTAATTTATTATATATGACTATCACTCACATACTCTGGATTTTATTGACCAGCTTGCTGCTCCCTGACCATAGCATTTCATCTATGATCCTCTGATCTCCCACCTCCAGGATTTCACATAGTCTGTTTGTCCTTCAGGCCTTCAATGCACTTTTCCTTCCCCCTCACCCCTGCCTCTTAGAATCTCTAGTTTAAAGCTCGGCTCATATGTCATCTCCTACAAAAGAGCCTTTCTAGTTTTCCTCCTCCTCTCATCATGGATGCTTTTTCCTTCCTCCACAAATTATGTCTTAAATGTTTATCTATTTCCATGTTTGGCACCTTCCCAGTATAATGTATAATCCTTTTAGGGGAAGAGACTATTCTTTTTCTAGATAATATCATGAATAGATCCCTTGGAATTCAGAAGATCTGAGTTTGAATCCTACCCCAAACACTTTTTGTGTTTCCCTAAACAAATCACTTAATATCTCTCAGCATCTATTTCCTCACTTTCAAAGTAGTATTTGTACTTCCTTCATAAAGTGGGTGCCTGGATCAAGTGAACCATTGAAGTTTATGATTCATTAAGTCATTTGGGACACTGTATGTAAAGTACTTTGCAAACCTTAAGTGATACATAAATGTTAGTTATTATTATTAATAATACTATTTTTGTATCTCCAGTGTCAAGTATCAAGCTAATTGCACAGCACATCCTCAATAAAGACTTGGATTGTATATAGATCTCTTGATTTCCTTCTGCAGCACTCTCATTTATTTGTTAATTCCTTCATTCTTTCAGAAACATTAATATGTATTTTAAAACAATATGTGTAAATTAAATTAATCTATAATTTAAAATTAAACATATAAATATATTTAAATAAAATTTAGATTTTGCTGCAATGATAATAATAGCTAACATTTATAAATTGTTTACTATGTGTCAGGCACTGTGCTATGTATTTTTTAACAATCATCTCATTTAGTCTTCAACCTAGCATCCCTGGACTACAGACAACATCCAGCAACCTTAGCAAGGCGGTGCCATTATTATCCCCATTATAAATATGAAGAAACTGAGGCAGACAGCAGGGAAGTGACTTGGCTGGGATCACACTAGGAAACATCTGAGGCTGGATTTGAATTTGGGTCCTCCTGACTTTAGGTTTGGTGTTCTGCTTCTTATGATGAAACACTAGAACTTGGGAGAGGTAAAAAAAGTTCCTCTGCCTTCTCTACAATTGATAATGTTGGTGAGTTTACTGGATTATCTGCCTAGTCACATGATCAATGATCTTAGTGGATTGGAGAATAGTGCTTTAAACTTGCCTCTCAGACATACTAAGACAAGATGGAATTGTAGAAAAAAAGACAGAATGGTTATTCTGCCATTTTCTGTCATTCATTCAATCATCACTCATTCATATCATTCATCCATCACATATATATATATATATATATATATATATATATACACACACACACACACACATATATATGTATATATTGAGCCACCTGCCTCTAAATGTAGTGTGGAAAGTATATAAGGGGTCCCAGAAGGCCCGAGCCCTGATCTGAAGTAGTTTAGAGCATTTGGGGCCACTGGAAGCAGAGAAGCAAGAACTCTGAAGACTTTTGGGTCCCACATGAGAGTGGTCCCTTGCAAGTATGTAGCTGCAAGCCAAGAGCCCTAATAAGCCCCTTTTCTTAAGCGAGGAGGCTCTCAGCACTGGATTCAGGGAGACCTCGAGCTTGGACTTACAACTTCAGGATCCATTACAGGATCAAGACACCCAGCTCACGTTTCAGAGAAAACATTCTCAAAATCACCCACACACACTGCAGTCTTTTTTGGTTGGAAATGTGTGTATTTTCTGATACTCTAGATGTTGTCTGTGGTCCAGGGATGCTCGTCTCACCAGAAGCATTTCTCCTGAATTACCGCGGGGCCAATCTCATGGTAGGCCGCTCTGGAGACCCACATCTGCTCAAAGGTGGATAGACTCGTGATGACGGAAGCGCCGATCCACACGGACAAAAGGCGGTCGCTGGGTGCTGTGATGTTGACGTTGGGGCTTCCTTTGAGGAGAGACTCCAGCTCCATCCAGAGCCTCTTCTTCAGCCCCGGGCACAGGGTAGAGCCTCCAGACAGGATCAGATTCTTCAGAAGGTCTTTCTGGAAGTGGTGGCTGCTTTTCATCACGCTTTTGAAGACTAATTTGTGAATCCCAGGAGATGAGGAGCCCGCCTTCGAGGGCTGAAAGAGGGACTCGGGGACTTGGAACAACTCCTCCCCGATTTGCATGGAGTGACCGTCGGGAAGGATGTAATTGTACATGGAGCAATCGATGGTCGTCGCCTTCTTTCGTTCGTGTGGGTCGGGGATGACGTAGCACAGTCTCTCTTTGATGTCCGTGACCACGTCCTTGTTGCCCTTGTTCACCAGGTGGATACCTCTCTCCAAGAGCAGCCTGGATAGGTAGTTGGTGACATCTCTCCCTGCAAAATCGGACCTGGACATGCTTTGGAGGAGGCAGCGGTCCTCGTAGATGGGGATGACCCCAGTGACTCCATCCCCACAATCCAAAACAATGCCCGTGTTTTTCCCTGTGGCGTACAGCGCCATGAGACCCTGGAGAGCCACGTAGAGGGCTGGCACTTGGAACGTCTCGAAGAAGATCTCTATCATCTTGGCTCGGTTCTCGGGAGGATTCAGAGGCGCTTCGGTCAGGAGCACGGGTCTCAGCTCGGGGGGCTCTCTGAGGCCGTGTTCATACAGATGCTTCCAGATCTTTTCCATGTCATCCCAGGAGGTGACAATCCCATGTTGCATTGGATATCTCAACGTGAGGATGTTTCTCTTATCCTGGGCGTCTTGTCCAACATAGCATGCCTTGGGCTCTGTATCTGCCTTGGGGATGATATTTTGGGGATAACCTAGGACTGTGGCTTGGATGAATCGGGGACTCTGCTCCCCTGAAATGCCGACTTTACACAGCCCTGATCCATTGTCAAGGATGGCAGATGGAATCTTAGTTATTTCAGAGACCATAATCCCCACTGGATGGGAAACTGGAGAGCCATGAATGTGGACTGAGGAAATGGAATGGAATACCTCCTTCTTGGAGTTCTAGAATCCCATCTTCACAAAAGCAGGCATTCCAGGAGCCTCTTGTTTTAAAGGGTGGAGTATATCCTTGGTCATACAAGCTTAAAGACTATTCTTTCTATGGACTAACTAAAGATACTGGGCTGATCTCCAACTGGGGGCGGGGAGTACTTCCATTCCAAACAATTTCCTCTCTAAACTTTTTCCTATCCCTTCCCTTCACCCTCCATTTTTTAGGACTAATGTATATCCCCAGGAGGAGCAGTGGGGCATGGTGAATTAAGTACTGGATTTTGGAGTTAGGAAAATATAAGTCCAAATGAGATCTGTGATAGATCTTTAATCTGGAGGTTCAAATCCAGTTTCATAGGCTTACCAGTTGTACGATCTTAGGCGATTCATTTAATCTGTTTGCCTCAGTTTACTCATCTGTAAAATGGGGAAAATAGAAACCTCTACGTTCCAGGGTTATTTTGAGGATCAAATGAAATAATAATTGTAAAGTGCTTAGTGTGGTACTTGGCACATAGATATTACTATTGTTGTTAATATTATTATTAATGGCTGTGTGACAGTGGGCAAATTGTTGAATTTGTCTGTTCTTCAGGCAACTTCCCGGGACCTATTCACCAAATCACAGAGCCAGTATATTCTCAGCAGGGAAAGGGACCTTAGAGGTCATCCAACCCAATGCCATTCTTCATGGCTAAGAAAAATGGGGTCTAAAGTATGTAAATAGACTTGCTGAAGATTACACAGCTGGTAAGGGACAGGGTTGGGATTCAAACTCAGCTCTTCTGACTTCAAACACATGGTTCTTTTAAAAATAATAAATAGAAAGCAATGATAATGCTTTTATGTGCTTATTAGACAACTAGCGTGCTGGACTCTGAGCCAGGAGGACAGAAAACTCAAATCCATTCCCAATCACTTCCTAGTTGTGTGACTTCAAGTCACTTTACCCTTTATGCCTCAGTTTCCTCATCTATAAAATAGGCTGGAGAAGAAAATGATGAACCACTTCAAGATCTTTGCCAAGAGAACCCCAAAATGGGGTCACAAAGGGTCTGACTCAACCAAATGGCTAAACAACAAAAAAGTGCTTATTATATGTTAAGTAATAGGAATATAAATAGAAAAGAGAGGCAGCCTCTTTCTATTCTGAAAGAGCTTACATTCTATAAAACATATGTAGAAGGATTTAGTTGAAGTCAGATTGATGATAAAGCCTAGGAGTCCTTAGAGTATAGCAGAAAGCTGGATGGCAAGACCTGGTGGGTGTTAGGTAAAGTCAATAGTAAAGCTCAGTGGTCTATCCTAATCTAATACTCAGGAAGATTGTAGTTGGTAACGCCTTACTCATTCAAGCACCAAAGACAAATGACTTTGAGGAATGAGATATAGTCTTGAGTTTTAGAGTAAAAGTGGGGCTCTGAGTGACTCCTGGCAGGGATGAAGACTGAAGCTATGAAGAAGGACCCATTATCTGGAGAAGATCGGGAAATGGAAGCTGAATTGAGGAAGGAAGATCCCGGGTTTCTGGGGCTGCATGGTACCCACTGGGAAAAAATAAAAATACATGGCATCTTTGTCACAGATGCTTCTAGGATTCTAATATTGTTGTGTGGTTTAAAGGACAGTTTAGAGAACTGAGATGAATAGGGTACTTTTATTATTTTTTTTACCAAGATGCTTTTGTGTCTTCCCAACAAGAATAATTCCATTCTCTGTGTGCGGGAGTTTGAGTGCCTTTGGATTGGGGGAAGAAGAGATAGAGAAATCAGGTTGGATTTCTTATGAATAAATATGAAGATTTTTCTAAAATGGGTGATGAAAGACTTATAAATAAGAAGAAAAACAGTCCAAATGGTCTGGCTAGTGTCTTTAGAAAGTTGGACACCTCTGTGATATAGATTTGACCCTGTGCTATTAAAATTATTAGTGATGACTTGGGTAAAGCATAGATTGTTTCCTTGTTAAATTTGAAGCTGGCCCAAAATTAAAAGGATTGTTTAACACACTGAACCCTCCTTTAAGATCTCTTTGGAATATAAGCCCAGTAGAAACACTGCTGGATAAAGGGGGTATACACAGTTTGATAGCCCTTTGGGCATAGTTCCAAATTGCTCTCCAGAATGATTGGATCCGTTCACAGTTCCACTAACAATGTATCAGTATCCCAATTTTTCCACCTTTCCTCCAATATTCATCATTATCTTTTCCAGTCATCTTGGCCAATCTGACAGGTGTGTAATGGTACTTCAGAGCTGTCTTAATTTGCATTTCTCTGACCAATAATGAGCACCTTTTTGTATGACTAGAAATGATTTTAATTTCTCCATCTGAAAATTGTTCATATTCTTTAACCGTTTATCAATTGGAGAAAGGCTTGAATTCTTATAAATTTGAGTCAATTCTCTATATATTTAAGAAATGAGGCCTTTATCAGATACCTTGACTGTAAAAATGTTTCCCATAAACTTTTATATTTTAAAAAATCAATTTCACAAGTAAGTTGAAGGAAATAGGGCTTGTATATAGGCACTTACTACGTACAGGCTACTGTGCTAAATGTGTATGTGTGTGTATGTGGAAAGGCAAAACCAATCCCTGCTCTCAAGAAACTCACAATCTAATGGGAGAGACAGCATGCAAAGAGCATTACCAAAAACATATGGGCGGGACCCAAATGGGGATAATCTCAGAGAAAAGATATTAAGATTAATGGGCACTGGGAAAAACTAAATCATTTTTCATCTGAAAAAAAGATCTTAGGGTTTGAGTGGACCCACAAGTTCAGCCTGGGAAAATAGAATCCTCTGAAAACTAAGTAAAAAGAATGGAGTCTTAGGTGATATTGAATGGTGTAGTGTCCAGGACCCCCTGAGAGATGACAGCACCTCTGTATCCTTCCCTAGTTAGTGCACACCTGGAGTCTTTAGAGGATTCAGTTATGAGGTGATATGTTTTATGGAGATTGTTAATTTGAAGAGCTTCAAAGTGGGGCAAACAAGATAGTTAAGAGCCTTGAACTTATGCTGGGTGAGAAGTGTTTGAAACCTGGGAAGAGAAGACTTAAGGAGTGGGACATGATAGCCATCTTTGAGTGGTAAAAGAAGAATTATCCTTATTCTATTTGGTCTCAGAAGGCAATGAAAGTTACTAAGAGAAATTTTTTGTTATTGTCAGTTATTTTTCAACCATATCTGCCTCTTCATGACTCCATTTTGGGGTTTTCTTGGCAAAGAAACTGAAGTGGTTTGCCATTTCCTTTTGGAGCTCATTTTACAGTCGAGGAAACTGAGGCAAACAGAGTGAAGTCACTTGTCTAGGGTCACACCACTAGGAAGTGTCTGAAACTGGATTTGAACTCATCAACATGAGTCTTCCTGATTTCCACTATAGCATCTAGGTGCCCTCAACAGGAAACTTTAGGCTTAAGTAAAGAATCTTTTTTTTTAATCTAAAAAGTTAATAGGCAGTCTTGTAAGTAGTCTGTTGCTCTTCGGCGCAGATTTTTAAAGCAGTCTACATGAGCCTTTGTTGGGTGTCTTGCTTGACTAGATGGCCTGACATGCTGCCTTCTGTCTCTGAAAGTGTGATTTGAGAGTTGAAAATGGATGTGCTAGAAAATGGTTAACTACTGACTCTTCAGGGGGTAAGGATCCTAATACTCATTACACACTTTTAAGCTTAATATTCATTGTAAACATTTTCCTCTATTACTTTTTAAAATCCTGATTTTGTAGTGTTTGCAAATTTTTGAGATGCAAATTTTTACACTGAAAATTTAACAATGGGCTTCCCAGCTGGTTGGAGCTGCTCCAGCAGACTCCTGGGTGGAAGTGACCTTAGGGGACAGCCCGCCTAGTCCCTTCATTTTACCCACATGAACCCAGAACCCCCAAGCGAGGCATCCAAGGTCGTCCATGGGAAAACAGGGTTCAAAATCAGATTCTCTGATTCCAGTCATTGTCAAGCACTTGGCTCTGGGTTTGCCGCATAGTAGGTAATTTATAAGGATTTGCTTCCTTGCTAGCTTGTTCTCATTCCCAGGACTGTTGGTGCTTCCCCTTCCCTTGAGGAGTTCCGCCTCCCTTCCATCCCTTTCTCCAAACCCTAACATGGGAACCACGGTTGTTCCCAGGAAGAGTTCAAAGCCATTCCCACCCTCTCCTAGACGGCCAACACGGCCCCCCAACAGCTGCCTTCAGCCCTCGGCTAGGTGACTGGTGGAAGGTAAGCTGCCCAGAAGGAGCTGCCTCCTCGTCATGCTGAGAGTCATTCTGGAGCATTTCCTGAGGTTCTCTGGATGGCTTTGGGATGTTGGGAGAGCAGTACGGACACAGGGAACAAACGCAGAGAAACAAAGCCAGCATCACTGGGATAGTATCCACAAGGGCCTTCTGAATGAAACTGAAACATACAGCCATAGCTCTGTCTCTGTGTCTCTGTTTCTGTCTCTGTCTCTCTCTCTTTCTGTATCTCTGTCTCTCTGGCTCTGTTTCTGTCTGTCTCTGTAGCTCTCTGTCTCTCTGTCTCTGTCTCTGTCTCTGTCTTTCTGTGTCTCTGTCTCTCTATGTCTCTCTATGTCTCTCTCTCTCTCTCTCTCTCTCTCTCTCTCTCTCTCTCTCTCCCCCCTCCTTTTTCTCTTTTCCTCTGCTTCCTTCCTCCCTTTACATCCTTCCTTCCTGTCTTCCTACCTAGTTACTTTCTTTCTTCCAACCTTCCTTCCTTCCTTTCTTTTTTTCCTTTTCTTTCCTTCCAACCTTCCTTCCTTCCTTCCTTCTCCTCCTTTTTTCTTTTTTTTCTTTCCTGTTTTCCTTCCTTCCTTCCTTCCCCCATCTCTCTCCTTTTTAATCTGTTCTTTCTTCTCTCTCTTCTCACACCTTCATGTCTCTTTCTCACACACACACAAACATACACACTCCTCTAGTCTATCAAGTAAAATCTACCATTGAAGTCCTTGACATTCCCCACCTTTCCTCCCTTCCTTCCCACTGCCCTCCTCCAAAGACCTGATCCATCCCAGGCAATCTTTGCACTGCTCAAGTCTTTCAGCACTCCCTACCCTTCACATACTACTCTCCTTCAGTCTTGTAAGAATGACTAGTGCTTCTCTTTTAATATCTTAAGCATCACTTATTAAACTGTATGATTCTTTAAAGACTTTTCCTTCTTTTTCTCCCCCTTGTACCTGTGCTGGAGTAACGTTTACTTTTGCCTGGAAAGTTTACAAATTCAACAAGCAAAACATGGGATCAGATAGAAGCCCAAAGGGACCTTAGAGGTCTTTGAGCCCATTTCTTCTTACTTTTGCAAATAAGCTAGTGCCCAGAATGGAGAAGCTGACATATCTAAAATCACATAGGTGTCTGAGATGGGATCTGAATTCAGGGCCTTGGTTTCCTAGAGCCAAGGTGCCTTCTTTCAGTAGAGACTAAATTCAAATCCTTTCTCTGATTCTAACTGCAGTTATGACCCTGGAGAAATTATGTTGGTTTTCTAAGTCTTAGAAAGCTTGTTGGGACTTACTCACTAATTTGTAGGCATTTTAAAGCTATCCCAAAACCTAATTTTTTAGTAACCTGTGCCATAATCAGGCGGTTTGAACCCAGGTTACCGCTTGCCCCTACTAGGTTGTTTTCCTGAAAGGAGGGGCTATTTTTGCTTTGCTTTCCATCTCTAGGGATTAACAGGGCACACAGTAGGCACTTAATAAATGCTTGTTCACTGACCGACTGCAAATTTAGTATGCCGCAAATGAATGGAAACAAAGTAGAGAAGAAATTGCCCCGATGCTTTCCATTCTTTTTTTTTTTCCATTTTATTTTATACCTTGTCACATAAGCTTTTGCATGCTTCACCTACGAAATGTAAGAACTGTGTGTCTGTGATAAGCTGGTTCATCAAAGACTTTTAGAAGCATCTTCTCTGGACCACAGATGTCCCAAATTCTCTGTAATCCATGGCAGTGACCCACATCTGCTTGAAACTGCTCAGTGACGTTACAATGGAGGCTCCAATCCACGTGGAGAACC
Source organism: Antechinus flavipes (assembly GCF_016432865.1). Classification (NCBI taxonomy): domain Eukaryota; kingdom Metazoa; phylum Chordata; class Mammalia; order Dasyuromorphia; family Dasyuridae; genus Antechinus; species Antechinus flavipes. Next base: position 606,103,593 of record NC_067400.1, read on the forward strand.
ACCGATCTGGGGGAGCTGTTATCTTGATGGGAACACTCTTTGGGGCTTGCTGCTCTGTTTCTTTCATCAATCGGTCATCCAGTCCAGGGAAGAGGGAAGAACCACCAGAGAGCAGAATATCTCCGAAAAGAGACTTCTGAATGTCAGCATCACATTTCAGGATACTGTTGGAAACCATTTTGGAAAGCCCCGGGAGATGTATACCGAGTTGTTCTGGGGCGAAGAGGATCTCGGGTCCCTGGAACAACTGGTCTCCGAAACGGATGACTTTCCCGTCGGGGAGTTTGTAATCTCTGGTGACTTCCTCTGGTCTCCTGCTCAGCTCTTTCTCTGGATCTAAGGCCACATAGCAGAGTTTTTCCTTGATGTCGTCCACCAGTCCTTTGTCCAGTGCGCAAGGGAAGGATCGCCCGCTGTTTACCAACAGTCTCATGAGATGCTCGGTGATATCCTTCCCTGCCACGTAGAGTTTGGACACCGCGTGAGGCAAGGAGTACCCCTCAAACACAGGGACGGTGCAGGTGACGCTGTTGCCGCTGTCCACCACCAGCCCCGTGACGCAGGCCGAAGCGTAGAGCGCCAGCACTGCTTGATCGGAGAGGTAGAAAGCGGGCACTTTGAAGCTCTCGAACATCATCTCCGCCGTCTTCTCCCGGTTGTTCCTGGGGTTCAGGGATGGCTCCGTCATGAGCACTGGTCTCTCGGAAGGCTTAATCCCAAGTTCCCAGTCAAAGAGGTGCCTCCAGAGCTTCTCCATGTCCTCCCACGACGTGATGATCCCTCGCTCAATAGGATACTGCAAAAATAAGGACTCCGACTTGTATAAAGCCTCCTCCCCAACGTAATACAGCTTCTGATTCTGCTCCGAGCCCCCCATTTTGAACTTAGGATGCCCGATGACCGTGGTGATGACGTGCCGAGGACCTATCTCTCCCGACACGCCAGCCTTGCACAGTCCCGACCCATTGTCAAAGATGACGGCGGGAGTCTCTAAGACGTGTGGGTTAAACATGCTTGGCTCATTCTCTGCTCCCTTGCCAAAATAAAAATGGTCTCTTCTTTCCCTCCCTACACTGCTTTATGACAGTTGACAAGCTCTTGGAATGTTGGTGGACCCAAGGTTCTGGGGTCCCTGCCGTGCTAGCACCGAGATGGGTTAGCCAGACCAGAGAGCTCTGGAGGGACATTCATCTTTGATAGGTCGATCGAGTTTCCTTTAGCCACTTTGGGGCCTGAACCTTTTCAAGGGTGATTCTTCCCCTATGTAACAATCAAGGCTAGGCAACCATTTCCCTGGGAGACTCTCCTCTCCCCACCCCCCGCCCCAGCCCAATTGTCAGAGAGGAGTCGGATTCAGACCAGTGATAATCAGCAGACCGGCTCTCCCAGTTTGGTATGAAAGTATCTCAGAGAACACCACTGAGATGAGGAAAACGTGGGCAGGTCCTCGAAATAAACCCATCCACGGGTCCGCCAGGAGGTTTGTGTAAAAGTCCCAGTCTTCAAGGACCCTCCTGTCATGATATCCATAGACATGAAAAGATAAGTCATAATAAAAGGCAAGTATATCAGAAATCCCATTTTTGCATGTGGGAAGGAACCTCAGACGCCACGTTAGTCTGACCCATATGCTAAAGGATTCTGGGAAACACAAAAAAATCCGTCTGACGATGTAAGTTCAAGTCCCGAGTTTGACACTTCCTGGCTGTGTGGTCACGGGGAGGTCTATCGACATCTCTGACCCCGAGGCAACTAGATTATTTTGGTCGTTTAGTCATTTTTCAGTTGCTTTGGGACAGCAATTGGGGTTTTCTCGTTGGAGAGGCTGGAGCGGTTTTGCCGTTTCCTTCTCCGGCTCATTTCACGGGTGGGAAAGGCGAGGCGAACAGGGAGAAGTGACTTGCTCAGGGTCACACAACTAGGAAGTGTCTGAGGGTCGGGTTTGAATTCTAGAAGATGAGCCCCTGACGACTTCCCCCCAACAAGCCATAGTGTCATCGTGGCCCTCCCCGCTCTACCGATGCGTAGAGTGAACCTCGGAGAGGTTCCCTCTGACTTGGCTAGGGGGTCACACAAAACTCAGAAACGGCCAGAGTCCGGATGTGGATCCACACCTCCCGACTCCAGGGTCCCACCCTCCCCACTTAAATCTACTTAAATTCTAAGGAGGCCTGAATGAAAGGCATTGGGTTCTGGTTGGTTTCAAATCTTTATTTTTCTTTAAACTTTGTCCAGCTACCTCAAACACCAACAGCGGTGGGCGGCATGCAGGGTAGTTCACTGGTCCACAGCTTCCTGAGACAAACCCCTCTGATGTCCTGAGACTCCACTTGCGTGTGTGTAGGGGGGGTGGGAGTGAGGAGGAGTCCCTCGCTCTTCTCAGAAACACTTCCGGTGAACCATGGTCGGGCCAAACTCCTTGTAATCCGATGTCGTGATCCACATGTGTTTGAAAGATGTGAGGGAGGTGAGGATGGAAGCTCCGATCCACACGCAGTACTTCCGTTCCGGCGGGGCGATGATCCTGACCGAGATGCCCCCGGGAGCCTGGAGCTGGATCTCTTTCAGAATCCGCTCGTCCAGCCCGTGGAAGAGCGTGGAACCTCCGGAGAGTAAGATATTACTATAAAGGTTTTTCCGAACGTCAATGTCACATTTTCGAATACTGTTAAAGAGCATCTTGTGGACCCCGGGGGCTTCGACGCCAATGTTTGCTGGCATAAACAGGGTTTCGGGGGCTCGGAAGAGCTGGTTGCCGATCTTGATAATGTTTCCATCTGGTAACTTATACTCTTTGAGGATTTCTTCTGACTTAATTTTCATGGCTTGGATGGGGTCGAAGGTCACATAGCACAGCCTCTCTTTAATGTCTTTCACTATCTCTCTCTCGGCAGTGCTCACAAAGGAATGTCCGCTTTCCAACAGAAGTCTCATGAGGTACTCGGTGATGTCCCGACCCGCGACGTCGAGGCGGGAGACTGCATGGGGCAAGCAGTAGCCCTCATAGATGGGCACAGTGTGGGTAACCCCGTCTCCACTGTCCATGACTATTCCTGTGGTCCGGGCCGAGGCGTAGAGGGCCAGCGTGGCTTGGACGGCCACGTACATGGCGGGCACCTTAAAGCTCTCGAACATAATCTCTGTCATCTTTTCTCGGTTCTGCAGAGGGTTGAGCGGAGCCTCCGTCAGCAGGACCGGGTGCTCGTTGGCCTGGACTCTCAGCTCGCACTCGTAGACGTGCCTCCAGATATGTTCCATGTCATCCCAGGAAGTCACGATGCCATGGTCGATGGGATAGTTCAGGGACAGCACCCCTCGCTTGGACTGCGCCTCTTCTCCAACGTAGTACTCCTTCTGTCCAGCTCCCAACATGGTGGCCTTGGCTTTGGAGCGGCCCACGATGGCGGTGATGACCGAGCGGGGGACGTTGTCCCCAGCGATACCTGCTTTGCACAGTCCAGAGCCATTGTCAAATATCACGGCGGGGACTTCTAGGACTTTGGGGTCAAGCATGGTCAGGGAGGCTTTGCTCCCAGGTGAGATGGCTTTGGGTGAAAATTAACTGGCTGGAAGGTTAGAAGGCGTGAAGTTCTAGACTGCTTACATCACACAGGGCCAGTCTTTTCAAAGGAACTTAGTTGGAGTCTGCTACATTGTCGCCCCAAGCCCAGACTGTTTCCTGAAGAACTTTTTCCTTCTGGTTTCTCCCATTTCTGTCCTCCAGGACTCAACAATGGGTGATGAAGTAACAAAGCTTTGGATGACAAGGAGCAAAGACACGGATGGGGTCAGACTGGATCTCTCTGTCAAATCCAGGGAAGACCTGCTTTGGTGAGTGAGTGTGTGTGTGTGTGAGAGAGAGAGAGAGAGAGACAGAGACAGACACAGAGAAAGAGACAGAGACAGAGAGAGAAGGAAGAAGGGAGAAAAAGAGGGGGACAGAGAGGGATAGAAAGAGGAAGGGAGGGAGGGAGGAATGGAGGGAGAGGAATGAAGGGAGGGTAAAAGGGATGGAGAGAGGGAGGAGGGATGGAAAAAGGGAGGGAGGGAGAGAGGGAAGTAGGGAGGAAGGAATGGAGGGATGAAGGGAAGGAAGGACGAAAAGAGGAAGGGAGAGGGAGGGAAGGAGGGGAGGGGAGAGGAGAGGGGAGAGAGAGAGAGGCAGAGACAGAGACACAAAAAAGAGATAGAGAGGAGAAGAGGAGAAAAGGAGAGAGAGAGGGAGAAAGAGAGAGGGATAGAGAGGAAGGGAGAGAGTGAGAGAGTGAGTGTGTGTGTGTGCATATGTGTGTGTGCATGTGTGTGACATAGACAGAGACACAGAGAAAGCGAAAGGACAGAGTCAGAGAGAGAAGAGGGACAGAGAGGGAAGAAGAGAGAGATGATAGAGGAAGAAATAGAGGGACAGAGAGAGAGAGAGAGAGAGAGAGAGAGAGAGAGAGAGAGAGAGAGAGAGAAGCTTTCTGTCCCCACCATGGTTGCTTTAGTATTTGCAGTTTTCCTTCCTTCTTTACTTCCTCCTTTCCTTCCTTTCTTCCTCCCTTCCCTCTGCTCCTACCTTCTTCCCTCCCTGTCTCCTTTTCTCCCTCCTTTCCTTCCTTTCCTCCCTTCCTTCCTTCCTTCCTTCCTTCCTTCCTTCCTTCCTTCCTTCTTTCTTCCTTCCTTCCTTCCTTCCTTCTTCCTTTCTTCCTTCCTTCCTTCCTTTCTTTCTTTCTTTCTTTCTTTCTTTCTTTCTTTTTTTTTCTTTCTTTCTTTCTTTCTTTCTTTCTTTCTTTCTTTCTTTCTTTCTTTTCTTTCTTTCTTTCTTTCTTTCTTTCTTTCTTTCTTTCCTTTTCCTTTTGTTTCCCCTTTTTCTTCCTCTTTCTTTTTGTTTTTTTCTCCTTTTTTATTTTTCTCTCTTTTTCTATTTCTTTGTTTCTTTCTCATTCTTTTCCCATCTATCAAACATAAGCTCCTTCAGGACAAGGTTTGTTTCATTTTTGTCTTTATATCTCAATTTTTCTCCTCCCCCTTCTCCTTACCCTCCCCCTTTCCTCCTTCTCCTTCTGTTCTTCCTCTTCCTTCATCTGATCTGTCTGTTTCTCTTACCCCCCTCCCCCAAATGATTATCCATTCATCCGTCCCTCCATCCATCTGACCACATTCCAGTGTTGAAATGTACAGACTACTATCTGACATCAGGATAAATCTGTACTCAAATCCTACCTCAGATATTTATTAGTTGTGTGGCCGTGACAAGTTTCTGCCTTGGTTTCCCTCATTAACAAATGAGGATCTTGAATTTTTGGTGGACTTTAGGATGGTACATACACAATCAAACATTAAAACTGGTGAAAGGGAAGTTGGAGAGATTAGGAATGCTAGAATCCCACAGAATTTTAGAGCTAGAAGGACTTCAGCTTAGTTACCTAGTCCAAGCCCGAGATGAAACTCTCTACTACAATAACAATGTAACCCATGCTGCAAATTGGAAAGAGGGTGTCAACTTGCACTGGCTATAGAAGGAGTTTCTTCACTTTTCTACCCTGATGAAAATCCCAGGGCAAAGCCCCTATTTTTATTCTTTTATGAACGAGTGAATTTGAGCCTGTTTTCATCTGCACATTTCTCCTTGGGATAGATGCTCCGCTCAGTTTCTGCTAGAGCCTGATAATCATTCTTCCTATTGGCCCTACTTCAAGCTCTCTTCCATAGTTAAACACAGGTTAGCATTAAACACGGAAATCACTTTTTTTTTTAGTAATTCCTCTAATCCTCTTAATATTTGTATATATATGTGTGTGTGTATATAGATATATATGTTTCTGGGAGTGGCTCACATATTTCCCTGCATAATTTGGTATTAATGTCAACAGGTGTCCTAATCATTCAACTGGGATGTTATATTCATCGCAACAGAAATGCTATTTAGTTCAGCAGGCCTTGCTTGGAGCTCACAGAGCAGTATTCATCTTGCATGTTATGTTTGTTATTAAAACAAGGACATTTTCCCTCTCTCGGCTCCAATTATAAAACAGTAGTTAGCCTGAGCCTGAGCCTGCCCCCCTGCTCTGGTCTTTGCTCATAAATTGCTTGAATAACTTTATAGTCCAACTCCCTCCAACCCCATCCTTCTCCTTCCCCGTGTAATCCTTATTATAGTGATTATTTTGAATAGTAATCATTTTCGTATTAGAAAGAAAAGTTCCCCGTTATGAATGTAATTGTAAGAAAGCCGGGGCAGCCCACCATCTTGCTCCCGGTTTCCTATCTTGCCACGTGTTCTGCGGACCCCCATCTCTGCCCATCATCCTCTTGGGCACGAGATTCAGGATCAACAACTCTAGGGATTGGTCAGGGTTGGAGCGGTTTAGGGTTTTCAGCTAAGTATCCAGGGTGGAATGAAGCTCTCTGCTGAAGGCTCATGGCTCCTGCCTGAACTTTGGAAGGAGGAGGAGGAGGAGGGTTAGAGTTCCATCTTGCCCTTCCTGCCCCCCACCAAGCCCCAGTCACCAGAGTTGAGGGAGTTTGCCAATTAGGGTCCAGGGAGACAGGCTCATTAGCAAGGGGCTTGCACATCTGGCAACCAGACCTTGCCACAGGTTGAGCCTGAGGAAGGACAAGAGCCAAGGGGAACAGGGGGTTAACCCTGTTGGACTGGGGCAGGAAAAAAAGGGAGTCCGTGATTTTCTAGCTTTGCTTTCTAGGGGAGAAGCATGGGGGGGGGGCTTGGGGAAGCCAATGGCTTCTCATCAAGATCTTGATGGCAAATTTCACTGGATGGGAAATGAATCTGCCTCAGTGATTCCCTTTGGCTAACCTGGTCCTTCCCAGTGGACAGAGGGCAGATGGAGTGAAACTTTCTACATCTAGGAAGTTTATAATTTGGTACAACCCTTTCCTTATTCCTCCCCACCCTAGTTGCTGGTGTCTCATCCCCATGTCTTAAAATTTCTTTGTGCATGTCTTCATTTATTCAATATACACATACTTTCCTTTTCTTTTTTAGTTTATTTTTAATGCACATTGTTTTATGAATCGTGTTGGGAGAAAAAAATCAGAGCAAAAGGGAAAAAAACCATGGGGGAATAAAAACAAAAAATAAGTTGAATATAATGTGTGTTGATTTACATTCAGCCTCCTTAGTTCTTTTTCTGGATGCAGACTTTGCTTCTTTCCTAATAAAATATAAGCCTCTTATTATAGGCAGGGACTAGACTTTTTAAATGTTTTTTGGAACTTTGTATCCTCACAGTCTAGCCCAATGCGCTTGATGAGTATACATTGAAAAAATGAAGGTACTCGAAGCCGCTTGATTCTCTTGTGCTTAATGAGATACTAGATAATCCCTATTTATTTTCTCAAACCTCAGTTTTTCTCGTTTGTAAAACAGAACGTCTTCCCTGCCTTCAAAATCCCCATAGGGTTTTGCAAGACTCAAATGAGATTTTGTTGCTGTTGAGCTATATGTTCCTTTTGGAGATTTTCTTGGCAAAGATACTGGAGAGATTTGCCATTTCCTTCTCCAGCTCATTTTACAGGTGAGGAAACTGAGGCCCACAGGGATTAATGTGACTTTTTCAGGATTACACAGTAAGTAGTTGAAGCTGGATTTGAACTCAGGAAGATGAGTTGTCTTGATTTCTGGCCCAGAACTCTATCCATTGTGCTGCCTACCATATGAAATAAAGAAAGTGATATATACAGGTAATGGAGCATAAAAGATTACTGTTATCTCATTTTTGGTAGAATTAAGTTAAAAAATAGTCTAAGGGCAAGTTACTCTCCTGTTATTCTTATTATTTTATATTTATTATGCTACAGATTTTTACTCAGTTTTTTTTTGGGGGGTAATTTCATAATAAGTCAGATCATTGTACATCTTACAGAGGCAGATAGCTAAATGTTATAGTGGGTAGAACTTGGAGTGAAGAACTGAGTTCAAATGTGGCTTCAGATAATTCAGATAAACTAACAAAAGACCATACTATAAAGTTAAACTCCTAAAATATACTTGAGAATTCAACACAGATGTTTTACCAGAACTATGAGATAGCTATTTAGTATAATGACTAGAATAATGGGAACCTCAGGCACTTATTAGCTATATGATTCTGGGTAAATCATTTAATTGCTCCCTGCCTCAGTTTCCTCCAAATATAAAATGAGAATATTCTAGCTCTCTCCTCCCAGGGTTGCTGTGAGGATCAAATGGGATACTAGTTGTTAATGCATAGTATAGTTTCCTCTTTTCTTCCCCCATCTTCATTAGATTCACTGAAAGTTTCCTTAGCACAGCTCCAGTAGTAGATAGGACAATAGAGATGGTTTTAAAATCTACTGAGATTCAATATAAAGGGAATGTCTATCTGAAGTCAGGCACTTAGTAGTTGTGTGTCTCTGGGCAAGTCACTTAACCCTGTTTACCTCAGTTTCCTCATCTGTAAAATGAGTTGGAGAAGAAAATGGCAAAACTACTCTAGTATCTTTGCCAAGAAAATCTCAAATGAGGGCCATAAAGAATCCTGCATAATTGAAAAACCAACAAAAAATGAGATTCTAAATTTTGAAAGTTTTTCATTCCAAATTATAGTCTTGATTTAATGAGTTTTTGACATGACAACATCCATTTAAATAGTATTCTTAAACTTTTTAGGTTCAGTGTCACATCTGGGGCATTGTGGGCAATAGTGCTGTCTGCAATGAAGCTGTAATAGTAGTAATAAAAGCAGTAGAATAGTAATAGTAATAATAATAGTTAGCATTTCTATTGTACCTTAAGGTTGAAAGTGTTTTTGTAAAGCCAATGTTATCTCATTTCATCTGCTCAACAACCTTGAGAAATAGGTGCTATTATTATCATCTCCATTTTTACAGATAAGGAAACTGAGGCAAGCAGAGGTAAGGTGACTTGCTGAGGCTCTCAAAACTAGAAAGTCCCTGAGATCTCCTTTGAACCCAGGTTCTCCTGACTCTAGATAAGGAACTCTACTCATTTCTTTCACCTAGCTGCCTCAAATTCTCAGTAAAATATATTTGTGGAATTCTATTTTGATTCTTGAATTTGCAATATAGAAATCTGTCTTTTCTTAGTTTATAAAGGATAGTGTGTTTCTTGTGTATAATTCTAAAACAAATTCTAATTATATTATTAGTTAAATCAAGAAATATTAATTTTTCAAAATAATTGTAAGTAATATCTTTTTTTTTACATAGCCTACATTTCCTCTTGTATTTTCCTCCCTTTTCTTCCTCCAGGGAGTTACCAAGCATTTATTAGGTGCTTATACATGCTAGTCATTATGATAAGTCCTAAGGGGATACAAAGATATACATACACATGTATATATAAATGTTTATACACATATAAATACATATATATATGTAGAAATAATATTCTGTCATAAGTTGGGAACAAATAGTCCATGTGAATATTTGAGCTGGATTTTCTAAATTTCTACATCTTCTATTTCTTCTGAGTTAATTCAGTTCTCCTTTGCCCATAGAGCACAGTGCTTTCTCTGATGAAAGCACGCCATGGGCCAATGTTTCCTACGTCCCATAATCAATTCCAAAGTTCTTAAGAGAGAGCTTGAGAGTGTCCTTAAATTGCTTTTTCTGACCTCCATGTGACTGCCTGCCCTGTGTGAGTTTGCCATGAAATGGTCTTTTTGGCAAGTGTACATTTGCCCCTTAAATAATGTGCCCAGTCCAACAGACTTGTCTCTCTGCGCTTGAGAAAGGATCTCGGGATCCGGCATCTCATCCTGCTAGGTGAGCTTCAGAATCCTCCTGAGACAATTCAGATGGAAGCGATTCAGTTTCTTCCATTTGGTTATCAATCTAATACTTTTCCTCTCCTACACTTTTCTTCAGAACCTCCCTAACATGAGCTAGCCCTAACATGAGGCACTTTGAACCTCATTATCAATCCCTGGAAAGTATACTTCCAAGGTAAGTGAACTTCTCCACAACTTCTCAATTTGCTGTAACCCAGTGGTTCCCCACAGGGATGGTGTTGTGTTGGCTGGTGGAGCGCCTGTGTTTTTCTGGTATTAATTAATTGTTAGACCAAAATTAGCAAAAGCAGAAGAGAGATCCATATTTTATTGCATCTTAGTTCCAGAGACTTCATTGAGTGAACAATCAACTGCAAAAAAAAAAAAAAAAATAACAAATCAGAATAATATACTTTAATTTAGGTCTCAAGTCTTTTCAGATTAGAGAATGTACCACCAGTGTAGTGGCTGACCTTGAGGCTGTTAGTCCTCCCTGAATGCATTGACAACATGACTGAAAACATCATGTTTAAAAGAATGGGAGTGAGCCCACAGCCCTGTTTCACTCCACCGGTGACTGGGAGAGCGTGAGCGCATTGTCCATTGTCCAAAACCCAGGCGAGCGTTCAATGCTGATGAACTTTTCCAGGCAACCAAGTTTTGACATAATTTCCCATAAACTCTCTTGTTTAATAAGTGTTTTTTTAATGGACTGCTTATGCATGACTTCTTAGTAGTGAAATCTCTGCGTCAAAGACGATGGCCATTTTAGTAATTTTGCATAATTTACAATTGCTTTCCAAAACTGTTGGACTGATTCAAAGCTCCACCAAAATATATTATTGTGTCTATATCCAATGTCGACTATTTCCATCTCTTGTCATTTTTGCCAATTTGTTGGGTATGACGTGAAACCTGAGTTCTTTTGAGGTTCATTTCCCTAATTGTTAGTGACTTAGAATATTTTTTTCATATGATTGTTAATAGTTTGCCATTTTTCTCCTTTCAGAGCCATTTGTGTTCTTTGATCACCTACTTATTATGGAATGGCTTGTGGATATAGAAATACATAACACATAACATAGATATACGTACATACATTTATATGTATATGTACACACACAAATGTACATATAGTCTTTTTTATCTTGAATAGTAAGCCTTTATCTGGCAAATTTAACATAAAGGATTTTTTTTTATTTGCTTCTTTTAAAAAGCAGCCAGGAACTGCTTTGTAAATATAGTTTTGAGATCTGGATGTGTTGCTTAGCTCTCTTTCTTCTCACTATTTCTTTTGAAATTCTAGATCTTTTGTCATTCTGGATGAATTTTGTATTTTTTGAGTTGGGTAAAGTATCTCCTTGAAAATTTTTGGGTTAAAGTATTTGCTTTCTGTCCTACTTAGAGATTTCAGAAATAGAATTTAAACCCAGTTCTTTCCTGACTATTAGTAGTATTATGTCAGACATAAGTATGGTTCCTTTCTTCTTTCCTTCCCTCTTTCTTTCCTTCCTTTTTTCTTCCTCCTCCTCTCCTTTTTCTTCCTCTTTTCTTTCTTTTCCTCCTCTTCTTCCTTCTATCTCTCTTCTTTTTCCCTAGTCCATCACATTGTCTCTTCATCTTTCTGACCTTCAATTTACTTATCTTTAAAATATGAATGATGAGGGTTTAGCAAGGAAAGTGAGCTCTTTTACCCAATTCAAATCTCTCTAGCAAAGGGAACAAAGCTAAGGGACTTTTGTCAAGCTTCTATTCCCTTGTCCTGTTGCTTGGTCATTCCATCTGAGTTGGCACATGGCTTAGATAGGTAAAATATTTATGGAAGGGCATGGGATGATAGGAGCATTTCAGAAGCTTTCAGGAGCTTTCCCTGGTTTTCCCTTTTTAACATGAAGTAGAAAGGAAAGTCAGTTAAGCCATAGTGCTGGACTTGGCATCTGGGTTCAAATTCTGTCTCAGATTCATACTAGTTTTGTGAGTCTGGGCAAGATATTTCACTTCTATTCCCATTTGTTTTCCTTCTTGAAAAATAGGGCTAGTAATAGCACCTTCCTCCTATCATCTATATAAGGCTCAAGTAATTATATATATATGTATATATATATATATATATATATATATTTACACACATATGTGTCTGTGTTTATGTGTATATGTGTATTTGTCTATAAATTTCTATACGTATATATACATTTATATGTGTATGTATATATGTATGTGTGTGTAAAATGTGTGTGTGTATGTATGTATGTGTGTGTGTATATATATATATATATATATATATATATATATATATATATATATATATACACATATATATATATAGCTGGGGACTTTTTTGGGAAGGTGGGAGAAGACTAAATATTACATGGATTGGTCTAGGTGGCAGCTGAAAATCCCTTCCAGCTCTCAAATTCTGTGATTTGGTGAGGGTAAGTTTCCAACAGTCTTTCTCCCCCTTCCCCCTCCCCTCTCCAGCTTCATTTGGATCCACCTGGGCCTTGAGTTTATTGGGGTAGCCTCCAGGCCCTTCTGGAGTGTTGCCCCCCACCCAATGGCACATAGCACGTTTATGAACTGTGGCTTCCCTCTGCAGAGCAGACCCCAGCATTTACAATGAAAGGGTTTGATTCATAAATAATTGAACACCCTATTTATAGGCTAATTCTTGCTTACTTTACTCAAAAAGTGCTGAGCGGGCTGTTTCCATATAAAGTGGCCCCGATTGGTGATATATTCAAGCCCCTGATTCACTACAGCAGAGTCCCCTGAAGGTCCCCACCCCCATCCCCACCCCTCATCCACTTTATAGGTGGATCAACTGCGGTAGCTCCTATGGTGGTGTGTGTGTATTTGTGTATGTGTTTTGTGGAAGTTGGAGGGGTCGGAATGAGTGATATCTGTGTCCCCAATGTAAAATTGAAAGGGAGTGGAAAATGTCAGTGATTGAGAGTTGGTGGGACTCATTTCACACCTCCCTGAGCCCCATTTCTGGGGCTATTTTTAAGGAAGAACATGATGGTGGTCTTCCAAGTGAGAGGACCTCGATTTGAATCCCAGCTCTGTCAGTTAGCTCTCTGTGATCTTGGAATCACTGAGCTTCATGGGCCTCAGTTTCCATAATTTATGTTTATGTAGGCCTTGATATAGCATTTATATATTTCCATTTAGACAGGTGAAACTGTATACTGAATACATCTAATTTGATGAGACAAGTGGCCTCTGAGGTCACTCCCAGCTTAAAAATTCTCATCCCATCTTTTACCTAAGGAGGAAGAATGGCACTGAAATAAGGCAAAGACTTGGGGCTGAGCAGAGCGGGAAGTGGGATGTGTCCATAGTGTAGGCTAAGAACTGGGGGTAGGTGGAGAAAAGCAGGAGTGAGCCCCAGGAAGGAGGGAACTTATCAGCAACATCTCATGATCATGTACCAGGTGGGTGTGTCACACACCTAGGTTATGGAACTAAATCCATCTCTTTTTCCATTACAACTGGGTTTGACTAGTCTTAAAAATGTTTGGTGATTTGTCTATCATGTGTTTGTATCTGAGAGTAATATTTTAAAAATATTTATTTAAATAAAATTGTTTTGTAATGCTACATTTGTATATTTTTTTAAAAAAAATTGAGTTCCAGATTTTTTCTCCTTACCACTTCTTTCCTACTCATTTTGAAGGCAAACAATATGATATATTTGGGAATAATCTAAGATGACACCAGTCTCTTCAGTGGGGACATTGGAAGAGAAGCTATTGGATAGTACGCAGAAACTGTGGAACTTGTAGATAATGGACAGGGGGTGACCTCCTATCAAGTCAAGGATTCTGTGAGAAATATAGAGGATCATAGATAAATGCTCATAGATAAATGGCACATAGCAGACATTTAATATTTATTGACTGATGCAGATTCAAAAGAGCAATTCCATAGTATGGTATTTTCGGAGGGCTTGAAGCTCATTTTTCAAATGAGGAAACTGAGGCAAACTGGGTAAAGTGATTGGCTTAAGGTCATACAGCTAGGAAGTGTCTGAGGTCAGATTTGAACTTCTGACTCCAGAGCTGGTACGCTGACCACCGTTCAGTTTAGCTGCTCTCTACTATTTATTTCTATTACTGCCCTCCAAGCTCCAATAATTTCCCATTATTGCAGTACCTTCCTAGTTTGTATTCCTATGTCTAATCTCTTCCCTATGCAGACCTGTCTCCATTCAGAGACTAAAATATTCCCAAAGTACAGTCTTATGTCATAGATGCTTCAGTGTCTCCTTCTTCCCTCTGAAGTACAATGCAATACTCTTAAGATTTTGTAGTTAAAACCTTCCACAATCTGACTCTAGTCTATCTTCTGGACTGATTTCACAGTGTACCTTTAAATACTCTATACTGCAACCAACTCATCCTCCTATATTTCTTCCATGTAGAAGATTTCTTTCCACTATTTTGCCTTTTCATAGACTACATCATGCCTGAAATGCTTCCACTCTCACTTCTCCTTCCCTTAGCTCCCTCCTAGATTCACCTCCTAAGAACCTAGTTTGACACTCTGAAAGGAATTGGGATATCATCCAGTCCACCCGCCCCCCTAGTACATTTGGGGGGGAGCTGATCCCTCCAGAAAAGGGGTCACACAAGAAATGTGTGATTCTGATACCAAGCTGCTTGATTACCAAGTACTACTACTACAAGAGACTTTTCCTGATTTCCCTACTTGAATAGGGCTCAATCAATCAGTGAGCAATTATTTAGTTCCTACTGTATACTAGGCACACTGCTAAGTGCTAGACATACAGAGAGAGAATTTTATGTTCTAGACAGAGAGACAACACATAAATAACTGGGTACATAGACAACAGACACATGATAGATGGACAATAAATGAAAGATGCCCCTCCTCCTAGTGGAATCCTATATTTTATTTCCATATAATTGCTACTTAACTATTTATTTACCTGTTGGGCCCTTGAAGGCAGGGACTATTTGGATTTTTTTTTTTGACTTCTCAGCACCTGGGCTTGTTCCTGGCACCTAGAATTGAGATCTGCTTGCTAGACTGAATTATAACAAAGAAGTCTCTTATCAATAGAGCAACATTAGCAGTCCAAAAATGCAATTTTAAAAAACCTCTGCATGGGTCTGACTTCTCTTGGAAGGACCACTCAGGACAGTGGCTTGTATAAAGAAGGAGCTTAATAGTTGCTGACTGATTGGGGTTTTTTGGTCAAATGGGGAGGATGCCTAGGGATCCCCAAGCTGGCTCACTTATGTTTGCTTTCTTCTCCAGTGAAAGCAGTGGGGATAGGTCCATCTCCGACACTTCTTGCTGCTCTAACTACACATCCTACACACGTCTTAGTTTCTTTCCTTGAGTGGACAGTGCGGTGTTCGAGGTCCAGCCTCTGCTCCGACTCTGGGATTCTCCTTTCAGCCTCCACTCAGTCTCTAGGATTCTCCCCTGCCCCCTGGGCCAGCTCTGACCTATTCCATCCCCCACTTCCTGCCCTGGCTCTCCATCAGTAAGTAACCCCACTCTGCTGCCTAATACAATCCTTCCACCACCTCAGCCACGTTTCTCTGAGCCCGAAGTGACAGATCCATCACCCATTTGACAAGTAGCCGGACAGATTGGCGTTCGTTTCCCTCCAAAGCAACAAGCGGGGCTTTGTCGGACCCAGCGGAAGGGTCAGGGTGGCGGGAGGTCTCCGTCTCCTCGGCCCGCTCCCCTCTTCTCCCCTGCTTTCCCATAAAATGTTTATTATCTTTTTGAATTATAGTTTCCATGTTTACTTTTATGCATGGGGGGGCAGGTCTGCAATTGTCAGGCGGGACAGGCTTGTTTTTATATTTTACGTCTGGGATAGCGGGCTCTGAGTCTGGGTGATTGATAGGCCTTTCAAAATGGATTAAGCTGCTCCGAGGAGCCTTGGAGAAAATACATTTCTGGAGGGCTGGGGACTGGGCTGGGCGCTTCCTCATTAGCTGGCCTCCAAGCCTGCACACAAGCTAGAACCTTTCCCTTGCCCCTCTCATGGCTTGAGGTAAATGACCTTTTGGTATTGGAGCCCTGAAGGGGTCATCTGGCATTTGTTAAGTACCAATACTACCTGGCCAATTACTAGGTGCAGCTAGGGGAGTGGATATTACCTCAGACATTAGCTGGGTGATCCTGGGCAAGTCACTTCACTTTGTTTGCCTCAGTTTCCAAATCTGTAAAATGAGCTGGAGAAGGAAAAGGCAAACTAGTCCAATATCTTTGCCAAGAAAACCCGAAATGTGGTCATGAAGAGTTGAATATGATTGAAAAAATGACAGAATATGATAAACTATCTGGTCAATCACTGTACTAAGTTATGAGCTTACAATTTTTTTTTAAAGCCATTGAGGTCCCCTCCAGGGGATCACAGCCTAATGAAAGAGACACATAAATAGGATAGACAGGATGAGATGGAAATAATCAACAGAGGGAAGGGAATTAAGAAAGATTTCTCTAGAAGCTAAGATTTTAGCTGGATATTGAAGGAAGTCGGGGAAGTCAGAAGATGGAAATGAGATAGAAAATATGGGCTAGCCAGAGAAAATGTCTGAAGTCGGAGTATCGTGTTCAAAGAATGACCAGGTGATCAATGTCATTGGGTCACAGACTTGAGGGGGGGAGAAGAAGAAGATATAAGAATGCACCAAACAGGGTTTTGTACTTGATCATGGAAGGTGATAGGGAGTCATTGAAATTAATGAGTATGTGGGAGATAATATAGTCCGACTTTTACTTTTGGAAGATCACTTAGTCAAGTGGATGGTGAACTGGAGTGGAGACAAATTTGGGGCAGGAATACCCACCAGCAGCTACTGTCACAGCCCAGGTATGAGGTGATGAGAACCTAAGCCAGGGCGGTGGGAATGTCAGAAGAGATGTTTTGGAGGTAGACATGGCAGGATTTGGTAAATGGTTGGATATCCGGTGGAGTTTGGGGGGTGAGAAAAAGTGAATAAAAAGAAGAAACCTGGTTCTTGACTGCCTCATTTTTAAATGGGGAGCTTGTAAGAGACGATCCCTAAAGTCTGAGAACTATCAGTTTATTAGCCAAAAGTCACTGACTGCCTATTGTTTTATCAACCTCTTCATAGACAGACAGATGGCTAAATACATTGATTAGATATTTGGTTAATAGATAAAAAGAAATAAAGATAGATGGATGAATAAATGGATGGATGGATAGACAGAGAGATAAATAGATGGATGGATGGATAGATGGATTAGATGACTACTAGATTATAAATATGGATGAATGGAGAACAAAAGAAAATACAAGAAAGCAAAGAAAAAATGGACAGTTTTGAACACAATTATATAGATTATCTTGAAATGGAAATTCATTGTTTCATATTGTGAATTCTCAAATGTTTTACTGTGCCCAGGACAAGATTTTTTTTTCTTTTTTCTATTTTCTATTTGTTTTAAATATTTTTAAAAAAGAAATATAGAAGGATGGATAGATTGGCAGGTTATTGGTAGATGGGAGTGGAAAATAGTTAGATGGATATATTAGATGTTTAGATTAGAAAAATGGAATGATATATGAGAGATGGGTAAACAAAGAGGAGATAGAGGTGAGAGAGAGAGAGAGAGAGAGAGAGAGAGAGAGAGAGAGAGAAGAGAGAGAGAAGGGGAAGGTAGAAGGGGAGAGAAAATACAGGAAGGCAAAGGAAGAGAAGAGAGAGGGAAAGAGAAGAGAAAGAAGGGAAAAAGACAGAACACAACACAAGTCGTTACTAAGCACAGACAAATCACTGAGAATATAAATACAGTTAAGCAAGAAAGTTCCATCCCTCATGGAGTTTACATTCTAATTAAGGCAGACATGACATAACGTGGAAGGTTGAAGGAGAGCAGCAAGAGGGGATGCAAGGAGAAGAGGGATTAGAGGATGATGAGAAAGAAAAGGGAAGAAAGGGAAAAAAGTGGAGAAAGGGGGAAGGGGAGGAAAATTAGTAGAAGAATCTCAGGATCACAAGATTAGAGGGGTTATAAATACAGTGCTGGAGCTGCAAGGAACCTCAGGAGCTGTTCTCCTTTAATAGGTGAGAAAACTGAGGCACAGAGAAGTTTGTCATTTAGGAAAAGGACAAAAGGAGAAAAAATAATAAAGAACCAGGGAAGGTGGAAAGATATGGCAGGAAATCTAGTGGAGAAAGTCAGGGAAAAACATGAATGTCCCATTAGGAATGATTGGGTCCCTGCTCATTTCAAGCAGGGATTGGGTAACCACTTCTGGGAACACATGAGGTGGTGATAGTTGGGTGGAGAAGTGTTGAGTGCCATACCCAGAGTCAGGAAGACCTGAGTTCAATCCTGCCCTTACCCACATCCCTAGCTGTGTGACTGTGGACACATCACTCAAATCTCTGTGTGTTTCAATTTCTTCAACTATAAAATAGGGATAATAGCATCTACCTCCCAACTTTGTCGTAAGGATGCAATGAGATAATTATAAAATACTTAACATAGTCCCTGACATATAGTAAAAGCTATATTAATGTTAGCTATTTTTATTATTAATCGTACAATGGGAATAATAATTGCAGCTATTATTATTATTAATCGTACAACGGGAATAATAATTGCATTTACCTCCCAGCATTGCTGTGAGGACTCAATGAGATAATAATTGTAAAGCAATTAGTGCCTTGCCTGGCTGTATGCATATTAGCTATTACATAGTAGATGGGATTATTGCTCAGGTAGAATTTGGACTCAGTGGTCCCTGAGGTCCTTTTTCAATTGGAAATTCTGCGCTTCTCTGCTTGTAAGTTGTACATTGCAATGGTATGGATACACAAAGTCAAACCATTCTTTGTGACCATCCTGAGAATGATTTTGATTCTGGAATTTTCTCATAAGGGTTCGTTCCCTCTGATCTCCACTGACAAGTAATATTTCCCATTGTCCCAGAGCATCAATTTTTGTGTCGGTTTCTTCATTTATAAAATAGAGATAATAAATGAAAAGCATTGAGTAAAAACAATGATTTTTAATCAATATAGGAAAGTCCTACTGAAGTAGATCATAACCCACTCAGTTCCTTTCAGATTAAGTGACTTCCATAAAGTCATATAGCTAGCGCATATTAGAGGAATCGACCTTATTTAGAGCAGGCTCTCCAGCCTCTATGGGAGCCACACAGTCTCTTTATTATCATACATTTGCTACATATTTAATAGTAATGATAATAAGAACATTTGCCTCACAGGATTACTGTAAATTTAAATGAAATCAAGGCTGCAAAGCATTTTGCAAATTTTAAAAACTACATAAATACTAATTATTATATATAATATAATATATAGAATTATATGTGTTTATATTATAATATTATAATACTGTTAATTATATTAATTATTATCACCATTATTATTTTGTCTATATAATATTATAATAATTATATTATTTTCACATATATAAGACAAATGTATATTTTGTCCATATAATAATATAATGTTAATTATGATAATTATTATCATCATTATTGTTGTTGTTATAAATGTCTTTTCCTGGATTCCCAAGTTAGGAACTTCTTTTCCTCCAATTTGGGAAAGGAATTATTTAATTAAATTAGTTTATTCCAGGCACTGTGCTAAGGAATAGAGACACAAATCCAAGCAGAAAAAAAGATAACCCAGGGCCTCAAGAAGCTTACATCCTGATGGAATGGGAGGAGGCGGCCCAACACAGCCTATGGCTAGTGGGAATGCCAGAACACAGCTCGTGACTAGCATTGTAAGCAATAGAAAGGCAGGCAGCTTCTCTTGGTACCCATTAGAACCGCAAATAAACCTCTTCCTATATTCAGCAGGTGTAACACTCTAAGTGGCTTTTTGGAATGAGCAAGTAATAGAGTAGAAAGGACCTTAGAGACTGGAAAAGGAAGGAACAACTTTCATTATAGTTTTAAGACCGTTCAATTCTTCAATTCAACTCAACTCAATTGAAATCAACTCAACAGACATTCCTTGGGCACCAGAACCTATGCCATTTACTGATTATATATAAAAAGAAAACAAAATTAAACAACCCCTTCCCTCAGGAAGCTTATTTTCTACTTTGGGAAGATATATTCATAATAACTAAATACAAAATATACACAAAGGATATAAAATAGTTTGGGTTAGAGTAAGAGAGAACATTAAGGAGATCAGATAAATCCTTGTGTAGGAAGGGTCACTTTAATTTACAAAAATCCTCAAGAGAAAATGATTCTTACTTTAAAAATAAAGAGGCTCAGAGGGAAGTAGTGTACAGTTAGTTGCCAAAGATCAGTGATCACAATTGAGGGTTTTTGGATTCCAAGTCTAGTGATCTGTCTGATATCCTTAAGTCATTCTGTCCAACTCTCTATGATCCCATTTGGCAGATACAGGAGTGGGTTGCCATTTCCTTCTCCAGGTCATTTTTTACAGCTAAATCCCCGAAGCAAACAAAGTTAAGTGACTTGCCTGTAGTCACATGGCTAGGGATTATCCTCTGAACACAGGATGATGAGTCTTCCCACTTCCTAGCTCAGTGTTCCATTCACTGTAGCAACTAACTAGCTATCAGGTAAACTATATATTAGAACTGTGACCCCAGTCCTTGATTTTCTGACAGTCATAATCTGTTTATTATATTTATTATAAAATATGTTTATTTTCTGTAAAAGTTTCAAAAATTAATTCCAATTAAAGGGAAAATGTGTGATATATCATTTTTGAGATAGCTATGCTGGGATGAAATCAAATAAGGAGCTGTAATTTCCCGAAGACTAAGAAACCCTCCCTCATCTCTAAAACTTCCAGAGAAGGGGTATTTTAAAAAGTACTTTGCATATCTTAAGTCACTTTGAAAGGTAAGTTACTATCATTGTGATATATAAGGCTGTGATTTCCTTGGGTCAGGGAGCTCACTATATTCCTATCTGAGTCTCTGCTGTCTCCATCTTTCCATTACTCCCTGTATCTCTGTTTATCTGTGTGTTTATCCCTGTGTCTATGTGTGTCTGTGTCTATGTTTCTGTCTTCATCTCTTTCTCTTTAT
Source organism: Antechinus flavipes (assembly GCF_016432865.1). Classification (NCBI taxonomy): domain Eukaryota; kingdom Metazoa; phylum Chordata; class Mammalia; order Dasyuromorphia; family Dasyuridae; genus Antechinus; species Antechinus flavipes. The sequence goes on from NC_067400.1 coordinate 606,124,418, forward strand.
CTCTGTCTCTATTTCTATCTCTTTGTCTCTATGTCAGTCTCTTCTGTGTCTCTGTTTTTATCTCTGTTTCTTTGTCTCTGTCTGTGCCTTCATCTCTCTCTCTATTTCTCTATGTCTCTGTGTCTGTCTTTCTCTCTTTCTTTGTCTCTATCTATACCTCCCTCTCTCCCCTCTTTCTTTCTGTCCCCAAAGACAGAACTATACCCCCATATTATTATTTTGTACCCAAATGTTACTAAACTGAGGGGCAATGAAAATTTTGGAAGTAACTGAGTTTTTCTCCAAACTCCACATTTTATTGCTATCTACATAATACATTGTGTAGTTGTCTCTTGAAGTTGAATTTGAGCACAATTTATTTCAACAATTGTTTATTATTATTATGTGAATTTCTAAACATTTATATCATGTTTTACTAATATTATTCCAGTTGACTCTCAGAACTCTGGGAGATAAGGACTATTGTTACCCTCGTTTTACAGAGGAAGAACCAGCTGCAGGTAGAGGTCAAATGTCTTGCCCAGGGTGTCACAGTTAGTAGTGCCTGAGGCTGGATTTGAGACCAGTACCCTTTAGTGGTCTACATCCAGAGAAGAGGCCCAATGTTGAGAATCATGTTACTTATTCCTTAAAAATCATAAATTTAGAACTCACTGACTCTTAAAATCTATTGCCATCAATCTTTTCATTTTAAACATGGGAGAAACTGAGGACTAACAAAGATTAAGTAGCTTGCTTAATGTCGCCCAGGTAGTCAGTGTCAAAAGTGAGACTGGAATCCGCACCTTTGGACCTCCCAGTCTTTTCAGTTTTAGGGGAAGAAGGAACTTGTGTTTTCCTGTATAAATAAATGAGACTTTGGGGGCAACTGGGTGGTGCAGTGGAGAAAGCACCAACCTTGAAGTCAGGAGGATGTGAGTTCAAATTTGGCCTCAGACACTTAATACTTCCTAGCTATGTGACCCTGGGCAAGTCACTTAACCCCAATTGCCTCAGGAAAAAAAAATGAGACTTCATCAAACAAACAACCCCCTTTTCTCACCACTAACAACCTAGTCTAAGAAAGCACATCCACTCACACACAAATGAATGGGATTTCCGCAACAATCCCCTACTCCCACCTCTAGCCTGGGGAGACACATTTTGTGACCCTCACTCCCTGCTGGAACCTCAGGTTGAATTGTTGAGGGAAAAAATTCCCCCTTTCCCCTTCCCCGGCCTTCCACTAACAGGAGCTGTCTGCAGAGGTTCCAGAACAAAAGACTATTTTTTAATTTGTTCTCCATCGGAAACACAGGGGGAGAAAAATCAATGTTTGCTAAATAGGCAAGAAGTCACCACTGCCTCTGTGGGGAAAAAGGCTGATTTGGAAGTGGATTAAAAGCCCTACCCAGAGGACAGCCCAGCCCAATTATAAAGTCAACAGAAAAGCTTTGCGTCGTCTGCCCTGTTAGCTGGAAGTCCAGCCAGGCCCTGGATGATGCTGAGCTGACACAGGAACTCTAGGGAGAAGTGGGCCTGGGACATCATTCTTCAGAGGATCACAGGAGATGTTGGAAACTCAGCCTGTGATAAATACCCAGGAAAGCACCAGCCCCCCCTCAAGATTCAAGATTGAACGCAAATAATTTAAAATCGGACTTTGAAAGAGTGCTGGGCTGGCTCAGAGCATGCTAGTTCCCATCTGGAGAAAGAAAAGCCTTTGTATTCTGAGAAAACTTAGGGGAAGGGGCTGGCCTAGGGAACCTTAAAATACCTGCTGGAAAATGTAGGCACATGGTAAAAAGGTTAGGGCGACATTTTTCACGTTATAAATGGCAGGCATCCTTTCCCAAAACCCGGGGGCGACGGAAAAGATTTATTATATTGATATAGTTTCCACCAAAGGTAAAGGAATTTTCATCAATGCCAAATTCCCCTTCTAACAATTCTCAATAAAGGGTGAGGGGAAGGGCTGGAATGAAACTGGATCTCTGGGAATCCTCGGATCATTGGCCATTGGGGTCGGAAAGGGACCCTCGGAGATTTCTTAACTCCGGTCCCTGCTCAACACTGCTCCTTTCACTGGGACAGGCTGATGACCCGCAGGTAACTCCCCAAGAAAGGATTTTTTTAAAGGAGAGGTCACTTATCCCTGACCCCCAAGCCATAAAGCAACAGAGACACCAGAATAAAGCAGACTCTGGCTGTGTCTAGCACTCAAGTATGGAAGGAGCTGGTCCCAAACCAGCGGCAGCTGAAACTTCCAGGTGACCCAGTGTCCTTCACAGCGTTGTAGCTAAAATGATCCTCGGTTCTCTGTGAATTCCTGTGGTGTCACATTAATATTTTACACTTCCTCCAGGGAGGCTCAGAAAAAGACACAATTCTTACAAAGTTACTCATCAAGAAGGTGGGATGACCTAACAAGGAGGTATTAAACAACATACACAAGCATGTAAAGCTAAGCAGGAGATATCCATGGCTGAAAACCTTAAGACTTTACTGACATCTAGAAAGCAGAATGATGATATTGAAGACTCTCAATACTATGCAGAGCCAGTCTTTTATGTACAGTGTTGGACTCTAAAGTAGTCCGTGCCAGATTTGGAAAGTGTTGGAACAATGATGAAATGTCAAGTCAATGACCCCAAGGCAACTATAGAAAGATGGAGGAGAAAGAGAAGGAAAGTAGGAAGAGAAAAAGGAGAAGGAGAAAAAAAGGAAAAGAGGAGGAAAAAAAGAGCAAGGAGAGGAGGAAGAGGAAAAAGGGAGGAGACAGAAAAAGGAGGAAGAAGGAAAGGGAGGAGAGGAGAGGGAGAAAAAGAGGAAGAAAATGATTGATGAACAATTTGGATTTCCCTGATGAATAAGTGAAAAAGTTACTGAAATATTTTTGGAATGAACATATCATTTTATTGATAACATCATAAAGGATAACAATTATGTATAATTTCATATATATGAAATATCTCCCTGTCAGAATGTAAACATCTTTATCAATCTGATGAATATGAGGAATCTCAGAATTGCTTTGACTTGAATTTCTTATTGATTGATGCTTTGGAGTATTTTGTACATTATATAATATATACATATCATATATATATGATATATACATACCTATATATACTACACATATTTATATTATGTGTGTGCATGTATACATATATGTTTGTATATAGCTAGACAGCAAAGATTTCTTTTCCTAAAAATTGATTATTCATAAACTGGGACAATTTTATCAAGTGAGAAATGGTTATTATTATAGATTTGAATCTATTTGTGTTGGAAATATCTTTTATCAAAGAAACTTGCTGCAAGGATTTTTTTCCATTTTTCCTTTTAATGTGAGTTTTATTGGATTTGTTTAGACAAATTAAAAATGTGTAATTAAAATTTTACCTTCTTTTATTCTCTATTCCTTGTTTGATCATGAACTTTTCTCCTATATACAGATCTGATAGATTTTATTAGTTTTATTTAGTTTTGTTAATTTTCTTACTTTGTTTTAAGAGATTAATCTGAACATGATTGCAATGTAAAACCAGAACACATCTATATGACTTAAAGAATGATTAAAAATAAGGGTTGTTTTTTTCCCAGTCAGTCAATAAGTATTAAGTGATCACTAGGTGCCTGTGTTTAAACTGTGTTAAGGATGCAAAAAAAAAAAGTCAGAAACAATCTTTGCCCTGAAGAAGAGAGACAAATTTGTATCCCCAGAACTTAGAACTGCCTGGCACATGATAGGCACTGAATAAATATTTATTGATTCACTGGATTAGTTAAATAATCAAAAATGTTTTACATCCAAATGGAAATGACTCAAATCCAAGAGTGTCCTCAAAAGACTTTTCACGAATAATCATCCACATGAACTCAGGCTACAAGTAAGCAACATAGAAATGGTTGAATCATGGAAATTTGTTTATAGAAAATGAAGAGGTCTATGATAGCCACTCAAAACTGGGTTATTGCCACCAGAATTTATAGGAATATAATCCTGAAGAAACCCAGACTTCAGTGAAAATTATGTAGGGCAACCAGAATGACATGTATAATACATTGCTGCAAGTGCCAAACATTTGATTCATGCTGAAGATGGGAAAACTGATCAGGTAACTAGGATTATATATCAGAAGGTCACTATTCTTCATAAATGATAGATCTTTCTATAGTATGTAAATATATACGTTATGTTAAAAAATTATTAAAACAGGTATCATCAAAAACAAAATTATTGCTTTTCACTATTTGGATATAATAGACTCATAAGAATTTTAGAATATACACACGTGTGAAGATACACACAATTTTAGAATATACACACATGGTGAAGTGATTTGAATCAGGGTCACGCAGCGTCAGTGTCTGAAATCTGTTTTGAAGTCAGGTCTTCCTGACTCCAATCCCATTGCTTTATCCACTGAACCACTTTACTGTCTCATTTTATTGATCATTGATCTCATTAATCCCATTGATCATAAGAATAAAAATACATGAAAGAATATTAGTGGACAGTAGCTTGTCCAAGGATTATTTCTGTCCTAATTTGATTGAATATCATATGATAGAAATAAAAATAACTGAGACTCTGGTCTGGAACATCTTTTCTTTTCCTACTACACTATCTTTAGTTTCTATGGCTTTAGTTATCCTTTGAATGTATGGGATTCTATACATCTATATTTCTAACACTAATCTCTCTTCAAAGAACTTTCCTCTTATCAAATCAACTTCCTCTTGGACATTTCAAAGTGGATGGCCCAGAAACAATTTAAATTCAACATTTCTGAGAAAAAATTATCTTTCCCTCCCAAACCACTTTTCTTTGATTGAAAGCACCATTCCCTCCACAAACACTGCAGCTCAAAATCTCCTTGTTATCCTTCACTCTTCACTCAAACATTGTCATGATGTAGCCAATCTTTTGCTAAAACTTGTCATTTCTACTTCACAAGGTCTCTCATATATCCCTTTTCTTCACTCCCATACTCAACACCCTAATTCAGATCCTCATCATCTCTCGCCTAGACTCTAAATCTCCTTCCAGACTCTAATCTCTACTCTCTTCAATTTACCCTCCATTTGCCAAGGTGATTTTTCTAAAGTACATTTCTGAACATGCTGGTAGAGTGCTCTAGGAGCTCTGGTGGCTCCCTATTACCTCTAATATTGTTGCTTGAAAATGACACTTCTGTCTCTATGCCGTTATATGACTATTTTGTGCCTGGAATGCTCTGAACCTCCTCCTCCCATGTCTTAATTTTCTTGGCTTCTTTCAAGACTCGATCTAAAACTTTACTTTGTGTGTCAATGGGAATAGTTAAGTCATTCATAGTTCTTCATTGAACACTAGTTCTGTTGCTGTGTATAGTATTCTGATTCTGTTCATTTCACTATGCATTGGTTCAAGTAAGTCCAGATTTTTCTGAAATCATCCTGCTCATATAACACAATAACATTCTATTACAATGATTTATCAGAGATAGTTTAAACATTCTTCAATTCAATGGTAATTCCTTTGATTTCCAATTCTTTCCCAGCATAAAAAAAGAACTTATGAATATTTTTGTGAATAGGTCCTCTTCATTTTCCTTTGATTTCTTTAGGCTATAGACCTAGAAATGACATTGCTGGGTCAAAGGGTATACACAGTTTTATAGCATTTTCGAAAATAGTTTTGAATTATTCTCCAGAATGATTAGAAGAGTTCACAGCTTCATCAATGGTGCATTAGTGTCCCAGTTTTCCCACTTCCTTTTTAACACTCAACATTTCCCTTTTCTGTCATTCTGATAGGTATGAAATGGTACTTCAAAGTTGTTTTAATGTGCATTTCTCTAATAATGATTTGAAGCATTTATTCACATAACTGTAGATAACTTTGAGTTCTTTGTCTGAAAACTGCCCGTTTCATTCCTTTAACCATTTATTAGTCAATGACTTGTATTCTTTTTTTTTATTATAGCTTTTTATTTACAAGATATATGCGTGGGCAATTTTTCAGCATTGACAATTGCAAAAGCTTTTGTTCCAACTTTTCCTCTCCTTCCCTCCACCTCCTCCCCCAGATGGCAGGTTGACCAATACATGTTAAATATGTTAAAGTATAAGTTAAACACAATATATGTATACATGTCCATACAGTTATTTTGCTGTACAAAAAGAATTGGACTTTGAAATAGTGTACAATTAGCCTGTGAAGGAAATAAAAAATGCAGGCAGACAAAATAGAGGGATTGGGAATTCTATGTAGTGGTTCATAGTCATTTCTCAGAGTTCTTTTGCTGGGTGTAGCTGGTTCAGTTCATTACTGTTCTATTGGAACTGATTTGGTTCATCTTATTGTTGAAGAGGGCCATGTCCATCAGAATTGATGGTTATATAGTATTGTTCTTGAAGTATACAATGATCTCCTGGTCCTGTTCACTTTACTCAGCATCCATTCATATAACTCCAGGCTTTTTTGAAATCATCCTACTGGTCATTTCTTTTACAAAACAATAATATTCCATTATATTCATATACCACAATTTATTCAGCCATTCTCCAATTGATGGGTGAATGACGTATTCTTAAAAAATTGACTCAGTTCTCTATATATTTGAAAAATGAGGCTGTTATCATATACTTATTGCAAAATCTTCCCCCAGTTTTTTACTTTCCTTTTAATTTTGGTTGCATTGATTTTGTTTGTAGTGCTTTTTTTTTTTTTTAAAACAATGCCTAACACATAATGGATGCTTAATAAATGCTTGTTTTAAACTGTGTCTGGCACATAATTAGGTGCTTAAATATATAATTTTTTTTAAATCAGTGTTTGGTACACAGGAGATAGTTAATGATTACTGACTGACTGATAGAATGGTGATCATAGAGAAAAGAAGACAGATTCAAATCATTCTCCCGACAGTTATTTACAGGCAAATAACTTTATCTCTGTCTGCCAATGTTTCTCTATCTGTACAATAAGGATATTGCATCACAGTGTTGTGAGATTCCAAGGAGATAATGTTTGAAATATTTGTTAATTGTGAACTGACTTACCCAAGGTCACACAGGTAGATCTGAGTTCAAAGCCACTTTAACTAGCTCTGTGACTCTGGGTAGGTCACTTTGCATCTATCTAATTTAATTTCCTCATCTATATAATATCACCTAGCACCCAGGGTTGCTGTCAAGTTCAAATGAAATATTTGTGAAGTACTTTGCAAACTGTAGAGATCTATGTAAACACTAGTCACCTGATGATGGGATAATGATGGTGATGAAATTTGGGAGATTCAAAGAGAAAAATGCTTCCCACTATCAAAGAAGATACCATCCACTTAGTAGCTCAGTCTGTCTCTTCCTTCTCTGAAACTCTGCAGCTATTTGATTTCACATGAAGTGAATTCTCCAATACTATGCTAATACATTTCCTTTGGTTTTTTTCTTTCTTTTTTCAAATCTCCTCCCATTGACTATCCTGTGGTTTTCCAAAAGAAGTCTCTTGTTTTTATGTATTAACTTGGTTTTCCAGACAAGCCCAGAGCACTTTGTGTGTTTATATTATATATAATTATATATATCTATATCTATATTTATATTTAAGTTCCTATGTTTTCTTTGTTGGAGTTGAGAATAGTAATTCCACACCACATGCCTGTGTAAGGGGAAGAAATTTGGAAATGGGGAATATTCTTCATTTCTTTGTAGAGAGAAAATAAAGATAGTTGTTAAACATCTTCAGGAATAATTCCTAGGAACAAGGAAAGAAAAAGGACTTTGGGAGTGACAAACATATAGGAGAAGCTGGCAGCTCATTAAGTCTCTTATTTCTAGCTCATCTTCCTAGAGAATTCAAGGAATTTCCTCTTGGTTTGCACCCCTCAAGGTAGGAATCAGTCTCTTTCGGGATGGAGTGGGCAAGATTCCCTAGATATCCACAAGCACCATTTAAATTACTCTTAGGAAGCCTATGCTTGTCACATGATTATTTCAATGATTTAACCCATAGAAAGATTTTGAGATCCTTTAAACCAGAGTAAATACTGGAGGCTGAACCTCCTGACTGAGGGATATTCTCCCTGTCCTAGAAAGAAAGATTTTATGGTGACTGAAGGATTTCTTACTCATTTACAAGCCTTTCCCCCATGGCGATTCATCCTTTATACCAATAACTCTAAGTCTATATATTCTTTACCTCATTCTCTCTCAGGATCCCCAGTCTAACACCCCTAGCTTCCTATATAGTATATTTCCTACTTGATGTTCCACAGGCATCTCAAAGTTAGCCATACAAAACAAGACTCATTATCTGTCCCCTTTCCCCCCACCTCTTTCGTAATTCCTGATTTCTATAGAGGGCAGTGCTTTCCTATTAACTTTTTCTATTAGAACAAAAATCTCTCACTTTCAGTCTCAGCTCAGATTGAAGGATTAGATGAAAATGCTAATAATAATAATAATAGCAAAACTATGGCATGCCAGGAACAGTGTTAAGTGCTTTACAATTATCTTATTTTATCCTTGGGGATAAAAGGTAGGCGTATTATCTCCATTTTACAGATGAAGAAACTGAGGCAAGCATAACTGAAGTGGATTGTTCAGGATCACACATCTAATAAGTGCCTGAAGATGGATTTAAACTCAACTCGTTCTGACTCCAGACACCTAACTGCATTTATTTCTCCTCCCTTTCCCAACTTCATTTCCTCTCTCCAATTATTTTACTAACTTGTGATGTGTCTATTATATCCCCCAGTAGAAAGTAAACTCTGGGCAATTAAAAAATATAGTGGATAAAAGCACTGAAGAAAAGAAGGCCTGAATTCAAATCTGGTCTCAGACATTTACTAGTTGTGTGACATGGGCAAATCACTTAACTCTCTTGCCTCGGTTTCCTCATCTGTAAAATGAGCTGGAAGAAGGACATGTCAAACTACTCTAATATCTTTGCCAAGAAAACTCCAAGCATGGTTGGGAAGGATTGAACATGACTAAAATGACTGAAAAACAAGAAAGTAAGCTCATTGAAGGCAGGGTCAATTCAGTTTTTGTGTTTGCAGTTTGCAAACTATAGAGATCTATGCAAATTCTAGTCACCTGATAATGGGATAATGATGGTGATGAAGTTTGAGGGATTTAAAGAGAAAAATGCTTCCCACTATCAAAGAACATATCATCCACTTAGTAGTTCAGTCTGTCTTCCTTCTCTGAAATTCTGCAGCTATTTGATTTCACAAGGGAATTCTTCAATACCGTGCTAATACATTTCCTTTGATTTTTCTTCCTTTTCTCAAATCCTCATCCTCAGTGACTATCCCATAGTAGGGATTTTAATAAATTGTCTGTTGAATTAAAATGAATCACTATATATGAGAGTTGGCAAGGCCCTCAGAGACCGTCCAATCTGTACTTTACCAAGGATTTCATTTACACCTCCCAGCCTAGTCAGATTCCACTACAGCTAGACTTTGAATATCTTTATATTATATTGTTATTATATAATTACCTGTTATGTATTTTTATATTTTTAATATATTATGTATAAAATAGAATTATATTGTTATATATATATATTTTTTTACCATGTTTAACATATATTGGGTTACTTGCTGTCTAGGGGAGGGAGTGGTGGGGAAAAGGGAGAAAATTGGAATGCAATTTAGAAGGGTTAATATTGAAAAATTATCCATGTATATCTTTTGAAAATTAAAGAACTTTAATAAAAATTTAAAAAATTATATTGTTAGCAATGCTTTAAATAATATTTTATTTTTAGTGATGACTTTTGTTTTTATCACCTTCAATTCTAAATATATCTCTCTACTCTCCAGAAAACCATCTCTTTTATCTGAATCCTGCTCCCATGAGTATGACTAAAAGTAGATTGATTACATAAGAAATTTTTAAAAAGAAAGAAAAAATACAAAAATATTCAGCTAAACTGATTCAGCCGATATATTGATATATCCTGAATGATTAATATTGTGGACCCACAGCCCCTCCCCTCTGCAAAGAAGGGAGAGAAGGACATTTTCTCTTAATTGGGGAGGGGATGACAACTTAATATATTTTTTTTCTTTTTTTACCTCAAAAGGAAAAAATTTCCTAAGGTGTCTGTTATCAGTGTTAAGGTGAGCGACAGAGTGTGAAATGACCCAACAGTGGGAATACCATCTCTGGATGCAGGCCAAAGGTATAGGGTCATAATGAAGTCACATGGCTAGTTCTTTGCTCATGAATATCCCACAAACCCAGCTAAGCAAACAGTACCCTACACAGGGTGCCAATTGTCTCCTCCAGCTGGCAGCTTGGCGGGCTGCCTTGGACGGTACACCATCCTGCCCTTTGGGGAGGTTATGAAAAGTTTACTAATGAAAAACACTGCCATTTCCCTGGGCTGTGCTACAGAGACCTCAGCCCCTGGCCCGAGTGGAAAGTCTGAAGCTTTGGCTGCTTCCCCCCTCGCTCCCACCCCATCAGAAGCCTCCCTCTTGGGTTTGTTTACAAGTCCTTCTAACTTGGTCATCAATGTCAATCCTGTTGGCTGCTGCTGTTTATTTTATGTTCTCTAAATATTTAAAACCACCTCCAAAAATTAAAAGGGGAGTTTTTTTTAAAGGATCCGTTGTTCCCCCACTTGTTGGTCCGGGACAACCTCATGCCACAGAAACCTGGAACTGGTGGCCAGGAGGGCAGCAAGCTGGCTGCTCTTTCGGGGGACCCAGAATCCTCTGGGCTTTGGCCACCTTTCCAAAGAAAATAGCTGCAGAATGATCCTATTGATGATTACCAGAAGATCCATTCGGAAATAAAGCTCCCTCGGCCTCCTGAGCGAGGGCAAGAGGGGGAGTCAGCTGCAGGCAGGCCTATTTTTAGAGACATATAAACACACCGATCCAAAGAAACTCCATTCCCAAACTCAGTAATAAGTTATAAACTAATCTAATCCAATTCTCTTTAAAGGCAAGATATTACATTTTGGATTTTTACATTTTCCCACATCATTTTGCCAATGGTTTGGCCCCGTTGGGTACCATATGTGAAACTTTTATAATTTTTTTTTATTCCGTTAACATTTCATGCTCAAAACTGCTAGATTTTGCAATTTTAGGCAGTGTGATGTGTGTTCAGTTAATTTAATATTAGTTGTTTACTCGCAATTGGGATATGAAAAACAATCACAAGAAAGCCCAAGCTTGCTTTCAGAGAGCTTACAGTCTGATGGAGAACATGTGATTAGTGACTTCTGGGATTCCTGATCCAGAGCTGGACGGGGCCTCAGAGGCCATCTATTCTGCCGCCCTTATCTTACAAATGGGGAAACAGAGGCTCGGAGAAGAGGCGACTTATTCAAGATCACACGAAGAGGAACAAAGGCAGGCTAATCCACTTATGGACAATAACACAACATAAGTGCCTTTTAGGAGCACACAGATCAGAAGGGCAGGGGATGATCTTTTGCCTTTTTATATTCCTATGATTTAGCGTAATACCTGACACATAGTAGGTACTTAATGATTAGTTGATTGGTTGAAAGTTAGGAAGACTATTACTAGGTTTGTATGTGGGTTATAATATCTGACACATAGTAGGAGCTTAATAAACATTTAATGATTAGTTGATTGGTTGAAAGTTGGGAAGACTATTACTAGATTTGTGTGTAGATTTTATTATATGATACATAGTAGGAGCTTAATAAACATTTAATGATTAGTTGATTGGTTGAAAGTTGGGAAGACTATTACTAGATTTGTGTGTGGATTTTATTATATGATACATAGTAGGAGCTTAATAAACATTTAATGATTAGTTGATTGGTTGAAAGTTGGGAAGACTATTACTAGATTTGTGTGTGGATTTTATTATATGATACATAGTAGGAGCTTAATAAACATTTAATGATTAGTTGATTGGTTGAAAGTTGGGAAGACTATTACTAGGTTTGTATGTGGGTTATAGTATCTGACACATAGTAGGAGCTTAATAAACATTTAATGATTAGTTGATTGGTTGAAAGTTGGGAAGACTATTACTAGGTTTGTATGTGGGTTATAGTATCTGACACATAGTAGGAGCTTAATAAATATTTAATGATTAGTTGATTAGTTCAAAGTTGAGAAGACTATTACTAGATTTATGTGTGGGTTATTGATTGGTTTAAAGTTGGAAAGGTAATTACTATATTTGTGTGTGGAGGGGTAAGAAAGACTTGTCAAAATCTTTAAATTCTGCTTATTAAAAGTAGACTGTCATTCAATAAATATTGGAATGAAGGAAGGCATTTCAAGTATAGGGTACTATATGAACAAAGATGGGAAAATAGATTATGTGTTCTGAGACCATGAAATGTCCATTATAAGATGCCTTACCACATCTCTCTTTTCTTAGTAGAGAGATGAGAGACTATTGAAGTTGAATTCAGAATATATTCAGGCATAACATCCAGAGGTGTTTGTCTTTACTTGAGGTTTTCAAGAAGGGTTCAGTGGTTAGGGAAAGGATCAAGTGGATAGAACTTATGGAATAAAAACATTCCATATCAATCAATTTTTTCATCAATCAATTAAGGACTCAAAAATCATTTACGATATTCCTATTTTATTCCACATACTAGCTTAGGTGCTGGGGATATAGAGACAGATACAAAACCATCACTGACATCAATTTTATTTTTTAGAATAAATGATTTATGAATTCATTTTTATCTGCACAACATATACATCTCCCTGTATTATATTCAACATATACATACCATAAAAGAAATAATGGTGTCCAAAAGAGAATGATAGACATTAACATTAAGTAGCATTAACAACAAGGTAATAAGTAATATTAATAACAAAAATATGGCATCTACATTGTGAATTTAAGATTTACAAAATGTTATCTCATTTGATATTCATGACCTATGAGGTAAACAACATTCTACTCCTTTCTTCTCCTACGGTAGCAAATTCTTACATCACTGATCTGGAATCCATATTGATCATCATATTTGCTTTTCATCCTTTTCTTTTTTAATGTTATTTTCATTTGCTTTGTTATTATTTATCCTGTTCTCTCAGATTAGCTCACATAAGTCTCTCATTTCTTTGAATCTTTATTATTCATTATTTCTTATGGTATAATTAAATTTTTTTATATCTATATGCTTATTGGATATTCAGCTATTCCCTAATGAAGATGTAGTAATGAAGATGCATTTAAGTACCCTCCTGGGATCACAATCAGAAAGATTAATCTTGCCGAGTAAAAATCTGGCACTTACCAGCTGTGTGACCCTGGGGAAGTCATGTAACCTTACTTGCCTTAGTTTCCTCATCTGTAAAACGAGCTGGAAAAGGAAATGGCTACCCACGCCTGTATTATGCCAAGAAAACTCCAAATGGATTCACCAAGATTTCATGACTTCAAACAATCTAAAAACAACAAACGAAGGGCACTTAATTTGTGTCTCATTTCATTTTTCTGACTAATCCAATTTGGCTAGTACATAGAGTGCATGTGGGAGAACAGTAGGAAATAAAACTTAAAAAAAAAATAAGTCAAAGCCAGATTAGGAAGGGCTTTGAATGCCAGGATCTACAGTTTATGCTCTGTTCATTAAGTGGTAGGGAATGAATACAGTGCTTTGTTTGTTTTAATAATTATACTTTATTTATTTGAACATTCATTTAAAAAATCTTTTAGTTCTAAATTCCCTCCCTCTTTCCTGCCCCTCTCCCACCCATTGAGAAGTCAAGCAATATGATATCAATTATATGTGGAATCATGCAAAACATATTTCCACATTAGTCATGTTGCAAAAAAAAGCAAGAAAAATTTAAGAAGTGAAAAAACATGCTTCAGACTGCACTCTGACTCCATCTTTCTTTGGAGGTGGATGGCATTTTTCATCACAAGTTCTCTGGAATTGTCTTACATCATTGTATTGATTAGAATAGCTATCCTTCATAAGATCATCCTACAATATTATTGTTACTGTGTACAATGATTTTAGTTCTGCTCACTTCAGTTTGTATCCGTTTATAGATATCTTCTTAGGTTTTTCTGAACCCTCTTGTTATTATTTATAGCATAGTAGTATTCCATCACGATCATATACCACAACTTGTTTAGTTCTTTAATTCCATAATTTATGAGCATCCCTTCTTCCCTTTCCAATTCTTTGCCACCGCAAAATAACTTTCATAAATATTTTGTACATATAGATCCTTTTCCTTGTCCTCATCTTTCTGACTGTGATATTTCTAGGCCAGAGGTTACACACAATTTTGCAGTTTTTTAATCTAATTTTGAGTGTAGTTTCAAATTGCAGAATGGTTGGACTAGTTCACAACTCCACCCATAATGCATTATTGTTCCTGCCCCTTCAGATTTTGTTTTCCCTTTCTGTCATGTTAAAAGAAAGTATTTTAGAAAGAGCAGCACTTGTGTGCCGGATCTGTGTCTGAGAAAGAAAAGTCTGATAATATGAGGGATGAATTAACAAGGAGGGATTATGGGCCGGGATGGAGGGGTGTGGTTAGGACTTTTGCAGTCAATTATAATGATAGATAGATAGATGATATGGATACACAGATAGATATGTATAAATAGGTAGTGGATGGATGGTTGGATAGATATACTAAAAACACTTATTATGCACCAGGAACCTAGCCAAGTCATAATTGGACTAGGGAGGTTGGCAGAGGGAATGAAGAGGAAGGGATGGATTCCAGAAATGTTGCTCATCTATCATCTCCTAAATTTGCCTAATGAATGGATGCTGGGTATGAGAGGGGTGAGGCAAAGATAGCACTAAGATATCAAACATGGGAGTCCAGAATTTAATCCACAATCTGGGCTTTGATTCCTAAGGAAGAGAGAGGAGGGAGCTCATCTTATACTAGTATAGTTTCATATTTAAATAACTTTGCTGGATGGAGAATCTGACCAGTTCCTGTCCTTTCTCCAAACAATATGAAAGAAAAACTCACCATGATGGGAGGAAATATAGATAAACCCTGGGAAGAGCAATGCCTGATATTTTTCCTAGTACTGTATTTTACAACCCATTTTTCTAAAACATTTCTATATTATCTCATTAGTTTCTCGTAACAACCAGGTGAAGTTGACACTATTATTGTCATCATTTTGTAGATAAGGAAACTGTGGTTTAGAGAGAAAATGTAATTTTTTCCTATGGTTATAAGACTAGTGAACATACAAGGTGGGATTTGAATCCAAGTCTCTCCTGACTCCATCTCTCTCTTGAGAATCTTTCTCCTAACTCTTTAGTCCAAATGGGAGACATCTCAAGCTCCACTTAATTTGGTAACTAGAGGAGAAAAGGTAAAGGGAACAGGGATGTGAGTAGCTATCTCCTGGTTGGGAATAGAAGATATTCACAGAATCATAGAAATTCAGTCCAGAAGAGACCTCAGGGAACATTTTGTCCAACTCAGATCTTGAAGACAATCCTCTCTACAATACATCCAATAAGTGGTCATCCAACTTCTGCTTGAAGAAGGGATGAAGGGAAGTTTGCCACCTCTAGAGGCAGTCCATATCCACTTTGTGCAGTTTTAATTATTAGAAATGATCGGGACAGAATCTGCCTCTTTTATAATGTTCACCCATTGATCCCAACTCTACTCTCTTGAGACCAAACATAATAGCTTTGATCCTCTTACAGATAATAGTTCTTCAAAAATGGAGAGCCATGAAATGAGAAAGGATCTCACAGGTCATTTAGTCCATCCCTTTCAGAGATAAAACTAAGGTCCAGAGACATTAAGTATAGACAGTTATAATGCACTATCCCCAAGTCTCTTGTCGGATTCAACATCTGTAATTCCTTTAAGCAAATCTCACATGGCATGAATTTGAGACCCTTTGCCATTTTGGATGCCCTTCTCCAGCATATTGATGGCCATCCTAAAATGTAGTTACCAGAATTGAACTTAAATTGTGTGACCTGACCAGAACAGGGAGCAGTGGGATTGATTATCTCCTCGTTTCTGGAAGTTTTACCTCTCCTAATGCACTCAAAATAACAATGTGAATTCATCTTGAGCTTGCAGCCCATTAACAATTTCAGATAAATCATCTTGACATTCCTCTTGCAACTAATATTTGTGTTGGCACTGAAGGAAACAGCATAAAAAGAGGAAATCAAAGTCAACAGAAGCATTTTACCCCTTCTAGTTTCCTAGAGTACTTTATCTGCATTTCACTTTTGCCCCAAACATATTGAATTTTGTATCAAATATTTGTTTTCTGAATGCCTCAGCTCCTTTATTAGAACTCAAGTTCCCCATGGAGCTTCAGGGTTCAGCACTGAGGAGAGCACAAAATGTTGAATTTGAGTTGGAGGTCACCCTCTCTCCACATATTTCCTATTGTCTGTTGGATCAAATTTGGATTCTAGATCTCTTTATATCCTGCCCCCAATCTACCTTCACAACCTTATTAAACATTTCTCCCTTTCATACACTCTTCAGTTTATCTGAAAAGCCCTTTTTGCTGTTTCTTTTATGAGATTATCTTCTGTCACCATGCTTTGGCATTGGCTGTACCCCCTACTTAGAATGCATTCCCTCTTCACCTCATCATCTTAGGATCTCTTGTTTCAAAGTTCAACTCAATTCAAATGCCATTTTCCCTCTGAGACCTCCTCTTATCTTCCTAATTTAGAGGAAAAGGCCCTTAGACATTCTGACTAGAATAGAGAAAGTAAGACTTTGAGCATCTCTGTCTCCCTTAAATCCAATCCACATGCAAGTCAAGGCATTACCTTTGTGATGTCATTGGCTGTCTTTGAGAAGGAAGGATAAATAACAACAGTAAATTTCCTAATTGTTGGTGTTTCTTTCCTCCCACCTCAATTACCTTATATTTATTTTGTTTATATAATGGAGCTCTGAATCCTTGAAGCATTTCTCTCATTCAAAGACTGGATAATCAGTTTCTTATTTATATAAAGTTGACTCAGCTTCCTATATTGTTTGAGAAATGAAGATTTCTCAAACTTATTGTGACTTTTAAATATTACTTGATTTTTCTTGATACCTTTTAGCAAAATGTAGTTTCCTTGCTTATCTCTCTTAATTATGTCTGTTCTTTTTCTTTTCCTGAGATCATGATTGTTACTCCTGTCTTTGTACTTCAGCTTAAGCATTATTGATTGTGCTCCAGTTCTTTATTTTAGTTTTGTCTATTTCAAGCATGTCTCTTGTAAACCACATATCATTGGATTTTGGTTTCTGGTCTCTTTGCTCTCATTGCTATTCATTTCTGTTTTATGGGTGAACTCAACTCATTCACATTCATAGTTATGATTGATAGCTATATCTCCCCCTATCTTACTTTCTTTAATCCTTCTCTCTTGTCTTTTCATCAGAAATGCTTGAAAGTCCTATATTTAATTAAATATTTGTTTTCTCCCTAAAGTATTATTCTCAGTTTTATTAAATAGGTGATTTGTGGTTGTAATCCTAGATCTTTTGCTTCCCAGAATATCATATTCAAAACTTTCTACTCCTTTAATGTGGAAGCTGCTATATCTTGTGTGATCCTGATATGGCTCCATGATATTGGAATTTTTTTCTTTCTGGTTATTTTCAATATTTTCTTTCAGATGTGGGGGTTCTGGAATTAGACTACAATATTGCTTGGAGTTTTCATTTTGGGATCTCTTTCAGAAAATGATTGGTGGATTCTTTCAATTCTCTTTTACCCTCTGAATCTTAGTCATTAAGACAGTTTTCTTTGATAATTTCTTGAAACATGATATTTAAACTCATTTTTAAACCATGGCTTTTAAGATAATCTAATAATTATTAAATAGTTTCCCCTCAATCTCTTTTCCAGGTTAATTTTCTCTGATGAGATATTTCATATTTTCTTCTTCGTTCCTCATGCTTAGCAATTCTCCTTTTTAAGTGGGTCCTTTCTTCAGTGATTTTTTTATGCCTTTTTTGTCATTAAGCCAATTCTGTTTTTAATGTTTTATTTATTCGAGTATTTTTTGTGCTGCTTTTGTCAAGCTGTTAATTCTCTTTTCATTATTTTCTTTAATTGCTCTCATTTCTTTTTCCTCTACTACTCATTTCTTTTACTCTTCCAGGAATTCTTATTGGGCTTTGGTCCAATTAGCATTTTTCTTTTGAGGCTTTGTTTTTAGCTGTTTTCACATTGCTGTCTTCTTCTGAGTTTGTATCTTTGTCTTTCCTGTCACTGCAGTAACTTTTTATGATCAAGTTCTTCTCCTTCTTGTTTTTAAAGCTTACTCATTTTTCCAGTTTATTTTTTGACTTTGACCTTTATGTTAAAGTTAGACTCTTTTTCACTTGACAGTGGGAAGATACTGTCCCAAGACTTTCTTGATGAAGGGCTGTGAAAAATTAGTTTTATCATGCTTGGCCCCAGGAAGCAAGATAAAACTATGAGTATAAGTTATAGAGGCAAATTCAGGCTTGGTAGCATAGAAAAATTTCCTGACAACTAGGATACTTCAGAGAGTAGTTAGCTCTCTTTTCCTTTAAAAAATGTTATCTCATTTTTATTTTCACAACAGCTTTGCAAGGCAAGTACTATTATTATTACCCCTATTTTACAGATGAGGAAGCTGAGGCAAACATGGGATAAGTGACTTGCCTGGGGTGATGAAGCTGATTAGTTCTGAGACTGTATCTAATGCAAGTCCATCAATATCATGGTATCATCTCACTGCTTATTACTTGTCAGGAAGATTATAGAAAGGGTCCCACATTTACATGTGTATACATTTACATACATACATAGATATGTACTATATATTAAATATGTGCATGTATTCATGCATGTATGTATATAACCTTTGAGAACCTTTCTAGCTCACAGATTCTACAGCCTCAATTTTTTATGCCTCATTCTGGGCTGGCAGAGAGGAAACTTAGAATCTGAATTCAAAAAATAAGGAAGGCCAAACTTTGCCCTCTCCCTCTTGAAAAATAAAACCCTTCCACAAGTTGACTTAGAGTTTGATTTCTTTAATTTCAAAATCTCTCTCTGGCTCGTAGCCTCCTTACCTCACCCCTCCAAGGGTTTGCTCCAATATAACTGCCTCTCAACCTGGCTCCAACCAACCTTTCCAGGCCTATTACACATTTCTCCCCTTCATGTACTCTATATAGTTCAGCCAAACAAGCCTCCATGCTGCTTCTTACACTGAATTCCATCTTCCATCTCTGTGGAGATGTTTGCACAGGCTGTACCTCATTCTAGGAATGCATTCTGTCTTCACTTCTGCCTCTGAAAATGTCTATCTCCCCTCCAGATTTAGCCCAGAAGTCACCTCTTTTATGAAGACATTTTTCATCTTTCCTCTTCCCAAAAACTGCCTAGGATTTATTTATTTATTATACTGATTGATACGTCTAATAGAATATAAGCTGCTTGAGGGTAGGGATTACTTAATCTTTGTATTTGGATCTCAGTGTCTATCACTTAGGAGAAGTTTAAGAAATGTTCATTGATTGAATATAAAAATATCCATCTAGCTCTCAGAAAGTCTGAAAGAAAAAAATTGGGGTCAGGTTTTCTTTGTTCACACATTCCGGGGAAATGGTTCTCTCTTGTCATCTGAGCCATCTTGTCTCTCAGGTGAGCCATCTAGAAAGATACCAGATTTCTTTCTTTCATTTGGAACTCTTGATTTGTCTATTCCTATTTCTTTTGTTGTTGTTGTTGTTTTAATTTTTTAAAAATATTCCTGCTTTTTTTAATGTATCCCAAAAGCCCATAACTAATTATGGGGAGAAATAAATGTGAAAACTGGTTTTCCAATCACAGGCACATCAATCCAAGTCCGTTGAGACTTTTATGCCACCAGGACAAAACTTACTTTCAAAGACAAAAGGGTTATCCAAACCTTGCTACTTACAGATACCTGGTCTATATGGCACAAAGGACAGTGGGAGCTTAGCAGTTACTTGATCTATGTAGACAACATGTATTGATCACCCAAACCACAAGACTGGGAGAAATCTCTCTTTGGGATCTTGGGCAGGTGATTCCACCTCTTGGGTTCTCGATTTTTTCCATCTAAAAACAAACCAGGGAGTCTCTAAAGTTCCTTACAGTTCTAAGCCGATGACTCTATTCTTTCTTATTCTCCCAATGATGGCACATAGGGTTTTGTGATTGCCAAAGAAGAAAGTCTTAGAGTTTTATAAAGGTTAGCTGTTATTTGTGTTATCATTGTTGCTGTTGTAATAACACAGCTATTCCCCAACACAATGAATAGATTGCTGGACTTGGAGTCAGAAAAGCTTGGACTCAATTCCCCATCTGAGACATTTAATATGTGATCTTCTGGGGTAGTAGAACATAAGCTAGAATCAAGGAACATGGATTCAAATCCTGGCTTTGCTTTTTACTTCTAGGCTATTTCAAATTTATGAATCTTTCTGAGTTCTAATTTCTCTATCACTTATGTGAGCTTAGTCATGTCATATCTCGGGACCTCAATTTTCCTAATTAGAAAATAAGAGAAAATTGGATGGCCACCAGAGGATCCCTTTTAGCTCAAAATCTACTGATGTCCCTGAGCCTCAGTTTCCTTGTGTGAGCTCTCAGGTAAGTCACTTCTTCATTTCTGGGCTTCGATTTCCTACTCTATAAAATGGGAGGAGGGAATTGAATCAGATGCCCTACAAGGTCCCTTTGAACTTTTTTTTTAATCTCTCTTTCTTCTGGAAAAGGGAGATTAGCAGCAGCATTTATAATGTCTGTGGCACAGTAATTACTAAATAAATGTCTTTTTACTGATTGAATGACTGTTTAATCTACTCCACAGGGCTGCTGTAATACTCAAATTGTATAATAATATCAAGTTATTTCCAATTTCCCCCCAAAGATTTATCTTCTGTTTTTTTTTTTTTTCTGTAAGTATCTTATATGTTTAACCTTGAGGAACCATTTCTAGACTCACAGGGACTAAAGTACTATGCTCACTCTCCTTATTTTTACTGTTCTGGGTCCAGACATGCTATTTTGACTGGGTCTAATACTGAAAAGCCTATCCTTAGAAGGGCTGAGAGTCCTTGTTCTCACTCTCTCTGGCTCATTTAATCCCTCACATGGATGCCATGAGATTTCCCCCAAAGGAGCATTCCCTATGTACAATATGAGTTGAATTTGGGAGAGACCCACAAATTCTAATGAAAAATCAACATAAAAGACTCACAAACACTCATTTGACTTAAAATAAAAGAGGCTTTAGCACCTTAAATATATACTGTTAAAATTTACTGGAAAGCTGATATTTAACTCTTATCAAAATATAAAGCAATTTATAGGATTGCTAATTAAGCAAGTGACTTTCACCTTTGCTTGGAACTGTCTTCACCATCCATCCTGGTACACATCTGCTGCTAAATGGATGGACTTGGGTCAGTCCTCTTGCTCTCTATGATGAAATTTCCCCGGCTGCCATCTTTTTCACCTCAAGACCTCTTGAATTCATAAGATTGCCTCTTCTTCTGGGCAATTCGATTTCAGGACATGTATTTGTTTAAACAAAAAGAAGCAAAGCCAGCAATGGTCCCTACATCAACTGCCATGTAAGTGAGGTTGACATGATGTTGGACTAGTGAAGGACCTCTAGCCCTCACTGGAGTCACTTGAGAGTCAAAAGAAAAACAGCAGAAGGCCAGCTAGAAATCATCACTTCATTTAGCAGTCACAGCATCCCTACCTGCTGCTCTCATAGGAAAGGAGGAGAGCTAATGGACCACTGGAGGAATACCAGCCAAATCATTCTAAAATATCACATCTTTCTCGCATTGGACCACCATATGGCCAGAAGCAGACAAGGGCCCACAAAGGGCCCAATCAATGACTTATCATGTACGTGGGGAGCCTTCAAAAATGTCTAGAGAAGCTCTGGATACAGGCTTTCTGAGAGAGTCCCTAATACGTCTATTGACCCTCACTACAAATATATTATTTATACTAATATTGGCCCTTCCATTAGATTGCAAGTTCCCTAAGAATAAGTACTGCCTCTTCCCCTTTCTTTCTTTGCATCTACAATATATAGCATAATTCCTGGCTCATAGTAATTGCTGAATAATACTTGAAGCTTGATTGATGTGATTTACTACAATGATGATAGTAGTTGTCCATTATTATTATATATTATATAAATAATGTG
Organism: Antechinus flavipes; assembly: GCF_016432865.1. Lineage (NCBI taxonomy): Eukaryota > Metazoa > Chordata > Mammalia > Dasyuromorphia > Dasyuridae > Antechinus > Antechinus flavipes. Next base: position 606,146,574 of record NC_067400.1, read on the forward strand.
ATCCTGGGGATGATAACAATCATCAATTGGGGGAGATCCTTCCCTGTTGACTTTTTCCCAGGACTACAGTGACTTAAACCCATGTCTGCTTGACTCAATCCCATGTTGTTGAACATCATCCTGATATTTTCGAAAATGAATTATTACAAAATCAAAATTCCAGAACCTCAGGGGTGGAAGAAGAACCTCAGTGGTCAACTGATCTAATTATATATCAGGATCAGAGCAGCAAGCCCCCGGTGGACCATTGCAGCAGGTTGCATGTGATTATTTTGGAAAGAAAAGTAATAATAATACCTCTCTTTCAACCTCCAAAGTGGGAAAGCAAAACTTGACGGGCAGAGGATAAGTGAATTCAGTTCAAGAAAAAATTCCCAAATGTAGTATGGGGGAAGGAATGTTGGATTTGAGTCAGAAGTGTTGGAGTAGAATCCATCTCTGTCATTTTCCAGCTGTATATATATCCATAGAATAATCACGACCCCCCAGGTCTCAGTTTCCCCAGCTGTAAGATGAAAGACTTGGTCTGGAATGCCCTTAGAGACCCTTCTGGCTCTAATATTCTGTGATACTGAGTCTCGTCCAACTTGGCTCAATTCTTCCAGTCTGGGGGCATCAGCCCAATAGCTTGGTTCTGTTTCCAACAGAGAGGATTCACGATGTCATGAGAGTACTTGGGTTTCTGAGTCTAGGTGGGAGTGATTGATGTCAGAATAGACTCTCAGATGCCTTGGTCAGACTGAGTTGATTGGGGGGGCAGTGAGGAGGATCTCTGTAAAAGATGTCCATGGACTAGTTTCAGACCAACAAGTCTTTGGTGTCTTGGAGGGAACCCCTCTCTTTATCGCTCCTTATCTTCACCCTCATTCTCCCTTCCATGCTACTTTCATCTTGGGGACTTTCCAAGTTCAGCTGGAACCATCGGTCTCATTCTAATTGGTGACCTGAATATGCCATGAGAAATGATAGCTCTCACTTACCTGAAGGAGGAACCAGTACTAGAGGAACATGAAGAATTCCAATATTTATTATATCTTTTGGGCACCCCCCCCCAATCAAAAATTCTTGGATTCTCACCATTAAATTGGTTTGGTGTCTTCCTCCAATCCAAATTTTGGGGCAAATGAAGGGATAGTATAACTCACAGACTGTACCCAACCTTCCCTATATTTCCATCTGGAAAGGGATAGGAATAACATCTTTTAAATCTCTTAATGTCTTCTCAGCCCTTTGCATCTGTGATTTTACCAGTGCAGAGAACTGCCATTGTGGAAATGCCTTCCACTGGTGCAACTGTAGCTCATTGGTAACCTAGGGTTTAAAGAGTTTCCTGGGATGCTGAGAAATAAGTGACTTAGTCTGTGGTCACACAGCTCGTATGGGTGAGGGATGGGACTACAAGGTCATCCCTCTATCTACTAATCCTCACTACCATTTTGCATATCTTCTCTAAAAGACTTTCTGGAGTCCTAGAGATAAAGGGGATGTATAATTTGGACTCAGAGATCCTCAGATTCAAATTCTGACTCTTACTACCTATGCGTTTCTAGCAGAAGTTATGGAGACCTGGATTCATTCTGATATTGTTCAGACACTTACCAGACAGTGGATAAGTCATTTAACACTTCTGTGCCTCAGTTTCCTCAAGAGTAAATGAGAGATTAAAAAGTGCCATTTGGGGCAGCTAGGTGGTGCAATGGATAGAGCACCAACCCTGAGGTCAGGAGGACCTGAGTTCAAATCTGATCTCAGACACTTAATACATCCTAGCTGTGTGATCCTGGGAAAGTCACTTAACCCCAATTGCTTCAGCAAAAAAAAAATTAATAAAAAGTAAATGAGAGATTTGAAGTCAATGACTTTGAAATTCCTTTACAGCTCTAGAGATATTGATTTCAAAATTGACATCATTGGATTCAAGGACCTTTAAGGACCTTCTCAACTCTGAAGCTATAAGCCAATAATAAAATAATTTCTTCTTAGCAGATTTTCTTTATAATTGTGATAACCCATGATCAAGTAAGCCCATTTTGAGGTGGCACAAGACTAGTGCCTCATTTAGTCTCTTGTCTTTTGAGAGGCTGCCATAAATCAGAGACGCATTATTATTCACTAGGATTGGGTGAGGATGGGATGGACAGACCGTTATGAGAGCAAACACACGCTCCCAATCATTGAGAAACAGAATCACCACCCTGAGATAATTTCCACTTAACCTCCGTCCCAGAGAGAAAGCTTTGACTTGAAAAAAGTCTAAACAGTAACAGGAGTTCCCCCCCCCCAATTCCCTTCCCGTCTCCTTACTGAGCTGTTCCCTTCTCATATTACAACCCTTCTGTTGCTGAGACATTCAGCATGCACGGTGGATGAATCACAGCTCACATGCTTCCTGGACATTTGTCATTGGCTTCTGCCTAATGAGTTCATTCAAAAAATACAAACATAATTAACACAGCGAGTTCTACAACCTCCTGACTAAATTCCTAGTCTGCTCTTCTGGAAGACAAGAAGTCTTCTTGATGTAATAAGATCATGAAGAGAGAAATAAAGATGAATATGGTAGAAGAACCGTAAAATTAGAGAAAGGCAAACGTTCCGATTTTTATAAGAGCATCATCTGCAAACTTAGATTATTGGACTATTAGTAAAATTCTGTGACAGATTATTAAAAGGATAGTTCACAAATGTCTAAAAAAGGAAGCAGTGATCCTAGAGACCCAGCATGGCTTCATTAAGAATAACCCAATTTCCTTTCTTGGCAGGGTTAATAGGTCAGGGGAGGGCTGTAGACATCAATGCCCTGCATTTTAGCAAAGCGTTGGATAACGGCTCTCATTTGGTTCTCATGGACGAGATGGAGACGTGTGCTGAGCCATAGTGCGGCGAAGGAAGTTCAGAATTGATTGACTGGCCCAATCCAAGAAGCAGTTATTAATCACTTAGTGCTACCTTGGAGGAAGGTTATTACTGGAGTTTCCCAGAAAGCTGAGTTCGGCCTTGTGTTGTTTGACATTTTTCAAAATGATTTGGATAAATGCATGGATGACATCATTCAGATGACACGAAGCTTAGGAGGGGGGAACATAATATGTTGGATGAGAGTCAAAATCCAAAAATATCTCTACAGGCAAAAACTTGGAGAGTAATCCAAAAAAGATGAAATTTGAAAGTTAATAAGGATAAATGCAAAGTTTTGACCTTGTGTTTCAAATAAACTGATTTCAGAAGTACAATATGTGGGAGGTGTAAGCAAGATAGCAGTTAGTCTGGAAAAGATCTGGTGATCTCAGTGGGCCACAAGCTCAATATAAATAACAATGGCTTGATATGAGCCAAAAAGCAAACAAACAAACCCCAAACCCCAAACCCTAAAGTGGTCTTGGTTGCATTAAGAGAAGTTTAAGTTTCAGTAATAAAGAGGTAGTCCTTAAGACCACATCTGGAAAAGTGTTTATTTCTAGGCCCAACATTTTTAGAAGGAAAGGAACAAGCATTCAGTGCCCACTATGTTCTAAGAAGAATGTTCAGCACTTTACAAATTTTTTTCACTTGATACTTGCAACCACCCTGGGAGTCAGGTTGCTATCATTTTTCCTATTTTATAGAGGAGGAAACAGGTATCTTTGAAAGGTAAAGATTAAAATAGTTTTGAGAAAGAATAATTCTTCTCAATGGGTTGGGGGGGCTAAAGGGAGAAATAATTTGGAACTCAAAATTTACAAATGAATATTTTTTTTTGAAAAGGGAATACTCTATTTTCTTTCTTACTATTCTCTCTTAGTCTCTCTCTAGACATGGTAGGAAAAGAACATCTTAAACTTTTCTCAAGCCATCATTATTGGTAATCTCTCCCTCTCTAACATTGTCTTATAAAATTTTCTTCATGATGTTCCTTCATAAAATAACCACAGTTAAGACAGTTCCAACAAGAACTATGTTTTTTATATTTTTGTATGTTTCCTTCCTTTCTCCCTCCCTCTTTCTGTTCTTTCTTTCTTTCTTTCTTTCTTTCTTTCTTTCTTTCTTTCTTTCTTTCTTTCTTTCTTTCTTTCTTTCTTTCTTTCTTTCTTTCTTTCTTTCCTTCCTTCCTTTCTTTCTTACCATTCTCTCTTAGTTTCTCTCCAGACATGGCAGGAAAAGAACTTTCCTTCCTTCCTTCCTTCTTTCTTTTGTTTCTCTCCACAATTTATCTCAAAGATCAAAATTAAACTGATACACACTCTTTTCTGACTCCATGGGCATGTAGTAAAATAAGTTAAAACTGAAATATTTAAAATTCTCCTTTTTAGAGAAATACAATATACATAATATATTGTAAATAAACTATATAGAGAGCATATCTATACAAACTTTTGCATATTATTTCCTACATAAAATGTTTTTAACTTTGAAAAAATAAGTTTCATAAATTTCATAAATGACTCTAGACATTCTTGCTTCACTCCCAACTCCATTCACTCCCTGGATGACTTCACCTCTCCAGAAACCTTGGCTCACACAGGCACCATCCTCCCTGTCCTTCCCCTTTGCTTTCTGCTTTCTTTTTAAGTATTGTCTTCCTCCATTAGGATATAAATTTCTTGAAGATAGGGATTATATATTTTTTATTTTTATTTGCACTTCCAGGATTTAGCCTAGTACTTGCTAAAAGTTCAATAAATGCTCTCCAGTTCATTTGGTCTATTTGTATGTATGTGTTCATCTCTCTATTTCTCAACCCACCTGGTTATTCTCATCTTTCTAAATCAATCAATTTATCTATCTATCTACATTTAAATAAGATAAATAAAGGGTCAGAGAATTTTTTTTTCTATTTTGTCTACTTAGGAAGAGAGGAAAATGGAAGCACATTGGAAAACGAAGAAATATATAGAGAAAGGGATTGACTGTCTCAGAAGACATATTAAAAATGATATAAGATAATATTTAAGTGTTGCGATAGGGATTATGCTAGCAGCTTGGTTGGAAACTAAGGATTCTCTTAAGTTCCAAAAGACCTATACTTAGGATGAAGACACAAAATGCAGAATCATAGAATTTTAGAGTTGTAAGGGACCTCAAGAATCAGCAATACAGCAACACAGACATGTGCCCTCCAGTGGGGTAGTCCATTCCACTTTGGGATGGTGTTAATTATGAGGAGCTTCCTTTTTTTCAGTTTTATTTTATTTTTAAATTAGTAAGAATCTGTTTTCTTCCTTATCCTCTCAAATTAAAAGAAAAAAAAAAAAGGAAAACAAACCTCTTGTAATAAATATGCATAGAAAATATTATCCATGTCCAATTTGTATGGCTTAGTCTGCATTTCAAATTCATTACCTCTAGGTGAGGAAATGGATAGCATCATCACTCCTCTGGAACCATTATTGGCCATAGCATTGATGAGTGTTTTGAGGATTTTTTTTTAATATTTGATTTTCATTTTATTTTTCTCAATTAAATGTAAATAATTTTAAACACTTATTTTTAAATTTTGAATTCTGAATTCTCTCCCTCCTTCCCTTCTTTCCCCTCCTTCTTCCTTAAAAAGTCAAGCAATTTGATAAAGATTATACATGTGTGGTCATTCAAAATAGCCAAATCAGCCATGTTGCAAAAGAAAATATAGATCTCCAAAATAATAATAATTTTTTTTTAAAAGTAAGTTTCAGTTTGCATTCAGACTCTATCAGTTCCTTCTGTGAAGGTGGATGGCTTTTTTTTTTTTAGCATAAATACAATGGAATTACATTTTATATGTCTGAGAGTAACTAAGTCATTCACAGTTGATAATCTTACAATATTGCTATTACTATGGTCAGTGTTCTCCTGGTCTGTTGGTTTTGGGTACTTCCAAGGTCATATGATCTAAGAAGAGGAGTGGTCCCTGTTCTCCTGACACATGCTCTAGCCTTTACCCAAGAAGAGACCCTGTTCCCCACTGTAGCCATCAGTACCAGCACTCCTCTTGCCTCTAGGACTCTGGCCATTTTCTCTCATCTCTTGATGCTCCAATTACACGTTTTCCCTTCTTTCTTGGAATTGAGATCTGTTAATGCTTCTCTACTCCCTATCTTGCTCTACCCATACCCTGTCAGTTCTTAAATCTATTGAAGTAGTCTTTAGAACTTTAGAATATCATTATTATTGTATAATATTGTATTCTATACATACATATCTACATACAATATTGTTAATATTGTAAAAGCTGTTTTCCTGATTTGTTCTGTATCAGTTATTTATGTCTTCTGAAGTTTCTCTGAAAACCATTCCCTTCATCATTTCTTATGATCCAAAATGGTCCCACTACATTCACACCCACAATTTGTTCATTTGTTCTGCAATTAATGAGCAACCTCTTAGTTTCCAATTCTTTGTTACTACAAAAAGAACTTGCTACAAATATTTTTGTACATGGGGTTCCTTTTCCCCTTTCTTTATTCTTTTTGGCAGGAAAGCCTAATAAAGGTACTGCTGGGTCAAAGATAATGCACAGTTTAGTGATTTTATGGGGACAAATAATTCCAAATTGCTTTCCAGAATGGCTTGACTAACTTAGAGGTCCATTAACAGTCTATTAATGTGCCTTTTTCTGGCAATGACCTCACTATTGATAATTCTCTTTATTCAGTCAACTCTTATAAATCGGATGGATGAAAAATGCTTTAATTTGCATTTATTTAGTTATTAGTGATTTGAATTTTTTCTGCATAAGATTGTTTGAGTATCTTCCTTTGAGAACTCTGTTTCTACCTTTGATTGTTCATCTACTTGAGAATGACTATTACTATAAATTTGAATCAATTTCTTAGAAACCCTAGAAATGAGACTTTCATCAGATACATATAAATATTTTTTATTAACTGTTTCACTTATATTTCTGACTATTGGTTTTGTTTGTGCAAAACTTTGCTAATTTCATCTAATCATAATTCATTTTCTCTCCATTCCTTATTTTGTCATGAACTTTTATGTGCTTTTATGTATATATAGAGAAAACAATAATGTGTGTATGTTTGAGAGAGAGGCAGACAGACAGAGACAGATACACAGAAGCATAGACAGACACACAGAAACACAAAGGCAGAGAGAGCAACAGAATTAGAGAGAGACAGAGAGACAAAGACACAGTGAGAAATAGAGACAGAGACAGAGAGAAATAGAGAGATAGTACACAGAGATATTATAGATGTGTATTTGTAGGAAGACAAAGAGGAAATAAGCCATTATGGAAATTTGGATAGGCAATTATGATTCTGTGAGTCAGAGGAGAGGAACAAGTGTCCTTCACCTCTTGATCCTCAGTCTTCTTATCTGTAAAATATTGAGACGATCAAATGTAATAAATATAAATCACTTGATGAATCATAAAATATTACATGTGCCACGAGGTGAGAGATTCGATGTAATCCTCCACATGGAAGGGAATGAGGAGCTTGTTTCTGAAAAAAGCATGACAATATATAATGTAACTTACCTGCTCCCCATTTTTGCCCAGGTATTCTATTGCTACGTTCAGTCTTTTCATCATTGAATGAGCAGATAGGCTGTGATATGGCTGTGTATCCAGAATCCGGCGAATGCTAAAAAAACTAACTAGTAAAAGTAATTTCCTCACTTTATCTTCTCTCTCTCTCTCTCTCTCTTTCTCTCTCTCTCTCTCTCTCTCTCTGTCTTTGTCTCTCTGTCTCTGTGTGTGTGTGTGTGTGTGTGTGTGTCTCTCTGTGTCTCTCTGTGTCTCTCTCTCTGTGTCTCTGTCTCTCTCTCTGTCTCTCTCTGTCTCTCTCTCTCTCTCTGTGTCTCTGCCTCTCTCTCTGTCTCTCTCTCTCTCTGTCTCTGTCTCTGTCTGTCTGTCTGTCTCTCTCTTTCTCCCTCTGTCCCTCCTTACCCATCCATGGCCATGTGGAATCTGGAAGCAAATTTTTTTTGGGGGGAAATGCTGAGCCCCCTGCGATCATGGACCTTCTATAAGAGAGTGTTGTGCCTGTATGATTGTAACTGCTGTATTTATTATATATTCACAGGAAAAGTCCCTTTGTAAAAGCGACTCAGGTTAATTGGTTAGATGGATCTGGGGCACTGATTGTGTGGAGGGGGATGCACTAGAAGGGGGACTTGAGCCAATAACATTGGAGAAATTCACTGCACTATCCCTCAAGAGCAGCCCTAGAATTATGAGGGGAAGATGAAACTGGGAGGATGAATCTAGACTCATCTCTCTAACTACCAGATTATCACCATCACCACCATCATCATTATCTCCTAGCTGGTAGGACCAGAGAGAGCATCCCCTCAATTTAGATAAATAAATGGAGGCCGTGTGAGAGAAGGCACTGGTTCAAGTGTACCCTAAGTGTACCCAGCTATTAAGGAGCAGCGATTTCTGGTTTTTTTTTTTCCTTTGTTGCGGTTCTGGATCTGAGGAGCTTTCTCTGGTTATTCAGAAACGCAGCTCGTCTCCTGTGGAGAATGAGCCAGGACTCGGAGACGTGAGAGGGCCGGGCCGGGTTCAAGCGGGTAGTATGTGATGGAGACGAGACCCAGAATCCAACTCTTCTCGTCTTCGAGGCTCTTTCTCTCCACTGCACACTGAGCCTCTCTGGTTCCCTGACTCATACATCCTTCCCTCTCCATCACACCGCCTCCCACCCGCTCCCCTTGTCTCCATTCTGGTCTTTGTCTGGGCAATTAAACAAAGAGGCAAAATTAAAAGGGCTCCATTGTGGTTTAGAGATAGCGGCGGACACACCTCGGCCCAGCTGTGATCCCGACTCTGAGAGCTCCCATCCTGTCTCTTTAAATGATCTGAATCTGACAGAAAGGTCATTATATTAAAAGTCCCCACTCCTCTGCTTTCCCCTGTCCCCGGTGCTGTGTGGGAGTTGGGGGCTAGGTGTTTTAAATGGATTTCCCATTCCAAATGGCTTCTCTGACTATAGAATGGTCTCGGTGGGGTGATGCACTCAGAGCCTTTCAGGCCCAGTGGTCCTGCTGCTCTGGGGAATCGGGACTGAATGAGGCCTTCGGAATTGCCCACCGAAGGAAATGCTAATAATTAAAGCTGTCACCGTGACTCTGGGGCAGGAAATCAATGCCTACGGGACCATTTGCGTCTCCATAAACAAAGCCGAACGCGGCCGCCATGCTGAATGGCACCGCGGAGCCGTGATTAGAGTCGCCAGCTCGGCCCACCTTCCATTCTGTGCCAGCACAACAGGTATCCGGGCCCGGCTCTGGAACAGAGGGAAGCTCCCGAGGCACGGAGGCCGGGCCCGGGCTGGGGAAGGCAGCCCCGCTCCCAGTCTGCCCGTGTGAAAGGGCTCTCGGCGCCTGGCAATGTCATGTGTGCGATCTGGGCATGTGGCCGTTTTGTGAGCCGCTTTTCACACTTTGTGCTCGGTGGGGATATAATAGGCCGCAATTTTCTCTGGCCCTTGGGGGACTGGGGAGCTCCCCCCACCCCGTGCCCTCCCTCTGCCAGCTTTTGAGCGCCTGCCAAGGGAACAAACATCATCTCCATCTCTGCTCTCAATAATCTGAGACTCAATAGAATTTTAAGTCGCTCCTTAGAATTCCGAGCTTCTTCCAAATCTTTGTCCTCCTTTGTCACCTTCCTTGTTCTGCGTGGACATCCCAGGGCTGCTCCATTACAAAAGCAAAAATGGGCATTAAATTTTTCTCCAGTGTTCCCTACACACATACACACACACACACACACACACACACACACACACACACACACACAATTTTCCCATTTTCCTCTGAGAGCAAGTAACCTGAGATTATTCTCTTATGAAAAAAACAGAGATCATTTAGAAAGGGTACTGATAGCCTGGAAGTAGCTGCCATTATATAGGGCTTTGTTCCCGTGGGCTTCTATGGGGCAGACTGGGAGGATGAGAATCTCCTTCTGAAAGAGAAGAAGCGAATTGAAGTAGTTGGACCTCTCCGAGGTCCTGTCCAAGTTAATTAACCCCATAAAATTTAACTAAAATCAAAATCTTACATTTAGGTTTCAAAAATCAATTTCACGAACAGGGTAGGGAGAGTATGAGGGGACAATATTTTATCTGAAAAAAGATTTCAGGGGCTAAGTGCTCTAGGTTTAACGGGGACAATAGTGTGAAAAAAGTCCACTCTCTGAGGACATGCTAAGTGTTCAGAACAGAAATATGATAGATCTACTTTACTCTGGATTGCTCAGAGCATACCTGGATCCTTAAGTCCAGTACTGGACACTTCACATTTTGTGGAGACCATCGATAAACTTGAACACAGACAGAGATAGAGATGATACTAGAAACCATGCCATATTGGAATAAATTGAAAGGCACAGCAAGATTGAGTCTAAAAAGGGGAAAAGGCTGAGTATGTGAAGGAATTCCTATCAGTTTTAGGTCCGATTAGACATTCTCTGAGATCTGGAGATTCTTTGAAGTCTGCTCCCAGAATAAATAAAACCCTTGGACAGAAGCTATTTTAGGAAGGGATTCTAAAAGAAGGATCCATCAGTGGATGAAGGGAATGAAGGGAATAAGCTGCATGATCTGAAAATGGAAGAGTGATCAAGGTGAGCTGGGGAAGATTTCTTAATTTTTAAAATTTCATCTGGTCCATGATCTTAAATCCATATCTTCAAACTTTCAACTATTAATAGCATTAACTGCCCTGGAGGCTATGTGTTGATGTTAGGGATTGAAAGGACTGAGGGGAAAGGTAGAAAGCACAGTAATCAAGGGGCACATTTACCAAGAAAATCTGAAGAAAATGATTATTATGTGACTCTGGACTCACTCTCTCAACTATAAATACACATTATTGGATGGGGTATCCAGAGGATGAATCACTGCTATTACTCAAGGTCCTACGTAATAGGGATGACCCTGAGGATTGCTAATGTTTCTAATATTTTGTCCATGAGCCCCCATTCAGCGTGTTCCCCATTATCAATCAATCAGTGTAACACCATTAACTTTTGGAAAAGGGTATTCATTGAAAAGCAAAAAGAAGCAGGACCAGGAGATCATTATATACTTCAATAACAATACTATATGCTGATCAATTCTGATGGACATGGCCATCTTCAGCAATGAGATGAACCAAATCAGTTCCAATGGAGCATTAATGAATGGAACCAGCTATACCCAGCGAAAGAAGTCTGGGAGATGACTAAGAACCACTACATAGAATTCCCAATCCCTATATTTTTGCCCGCCTGCATTTTTTATTTCTTTCACAGGCTAATTGTACACTATTTCAGAGTCCGATTCTTTCTGTACAGCAAAACAACAGTTTGGACATGTATACATATATTGTATTTAACATATACTTTAACATATTTAACATGCATTGATCATCCTGCCATCTAGGGGAGGGGGTGGGGGAAAAGAGGGAAAAAATTGGAACAAAAGGCTTGGCAATTGTCAATGCTATAAAATTACCCATCCATATAACTTGTAAATAAAAAGTCATTAAAAAATAAAAAAAATTAAAAAAAAGAAAAAGAAAAGCAAAAAGAATAGTTAAAAAACATCTCCCATAATGAATCCTGGCAAGAAAAATGGAGGTAGCCTTGATACCGAGAGAGAGAAATAAAGGTGTCCCCTCCTCATATACCCTCCAGCTCATAACTTTGTTCAAAACTTGACTCCCCAAAGCCCAGCCTCAGGATTCTACTCCCTATACGATCTCTTTTGCTTCTGCCCAGGGCCCATAATACTAACAAGATGCTAATAATAATACCAATATAGCAAAAACACTAATAATAATACTAATAAAAATAATTCATATTATTCTGATGATTTAGGGCTTACCAAAGTGCTTGGCACATAGTAAGTGATTAATACATTTGTATTTTATACCAACAAAATACTTTGCCCTCAGCAACACCCTGTGAGATGGGCAATATAAGCATTATTATTTCCATTTGACAGATGAAGAAATAGAGGCCTTTGGAGCTGGAGTGACTTACCATCGGTACAGATTCAGGATTTCAAGCTAAATGTGCTGTCTCCAGGGTCACCTCACAAATCCACCATGTAGAGGAGATGGTGATTCAGGTGTGAAATGGGTAGATGGTTTTTCAACCCTGAGACTCTGTTCCCCATTTAGGTCAAATCCCTCATTTTAAGTAAAAGGAGGGGATACAGAATTTCTCCTCTTTCTAAGCCTCTCAAAGTACTTTCCAGGAAAAAAAAATTGGGAATAAAGTTCAAGGTCAATGTTAAATAAGTAGAAACTGAGACCCAGGGAAGGGAGGCGGATACAGCGTTTGAACCTGTGATTTTGAATGTGGAATTCAGGACTCCCAGCATCAGATTGCAGGCGTGATGGCCATCCTTATGTTCTTGAGAAATCTGGCAGATGAAGAAAGGAAAAAGGAGGAGAAAAGGAGGGGTGTGGGGAATAAGGGCTGGAAACTGAGCTGGGAGGGACCTAAGTGACTGACCCGCTCAGACTGGGGGGTGCAGACACGCTTTCCCCATGCCCGCCCCCTCCCACCCCCATCACCCTACTCCCCTTAAGGGACAGGTAAATAAATGCGACACAGGAGAAAGGCAGAGACTAGTCTGGCCATGGCTGACCCTGACCTCCCCTTGACCTCTATCCATCCCCCCCCATTCGGTCTCAGCCCTGGAAACACCCCCAGGAGATTTTTCTCATGAATTCCTCAAGTTTATTTCCACAAAGTTATGACTGCTCTGGAAAGAAAAATAAAAGTCAACAGTTGGATATTTGTGAAACTAAGTGCCCTTCCCAAGGCACAGTCAGGCTGCCGGGGCTGCCCCTGACCTTCCTCCCAGTGCAGCTCGGGCTGGTGAGATCACCTTCCCTGGGCAGGAGAAGAAACCAGAGTTAGGTACCGCGCCAATTGTAGCTCTCGCCATTGCCCCCAGGCTACGCCCACTCTATTGCAATTTTATTTTTCAAGGGACTGAAATGCTGATGGGGCAAAGCGATTGATCCCCTTTTTCTAAGTCTTTCCAGGAAAAAAAATTGGAATGAAGTCCAAGGTCAACCCCAGCTAGAAGGGCCCCACGGTTTGTCTAGTGATCTGGAGGTCTCAGTGGGCTTCAGATTTAATAGGAGCCCTCAGTATGACCTACCAACCATCTGGCAACCTCTTCATTAAGAGAATGTCCCGGACTAGGGAAGTGGGAGAGTGACTTCTACAGTCCTGGGCAAAACACATTTGGAGAAGGGTGCTCAGTGGTGGGGAGCACACTCTAGGAAGGAGATTGAAATAGTGAGGAACATCTGGGGCAGGGCTGGGGGACCAGGGGAGGGAAGGACATGGAGTTAAACCATATGCAGACTGGTAAAAGGAATTGATGTTTAACATTGAAGAGAAAAGACTCAAAGCTGTGTTCAAGTAATTGAAGAGATGGTATTGGGAGAAGGGAATGGATGATGAGGATGATGGTGGTGATGGTGATGATGATGGTTTTTTACAAAGCACTTTACATGGGGCAGCTAATGTAAATCATATCTTAATGGATCTTTGGACCATAACTGAACAAGAATTTTTTTCTGCATCATCAATTAACCAATAAATATTTATTAAGCACTTTATGTGTACTAGACATTGTCCTAAGCACTGAGGAGACAAAAAAAGGCAAAAGAAATCCCCTCTCCTCAAGGAGCTTAGAGTCTAATATACATCAGATCTCATTGGGTCTCTGGACCATAACTAAACAAGAATTTTCCCTGTATCTCAATAGAGTCAGGACCTGAGTTCAAATCGAGCCTCAGACACTTGAATCCCCATGATCCTGAGTGAGGATCTCCACTCCCCAATTATCTTGCTAAAAATAACCCAAAACTAGCCAAAAAAACTTTTTCATTATCAGGGTTTCTTATGGACTAGAAATAATCTATTCATGTGCCTCCAGGAAGCCATCTCCCAGCTGGTTCTTCGGTTCATGTAGCCCTAAATCCTCCTTTCCCATCAAACTTAAGAGTGTGTGGGCAAATGATCTCCTTCACCGATTCAGGAAGCCGGCTGTGATTGACAAGCCTCTTCTGGGAAGGGAATTCCAATCCAGTCCTGGGGGTGCGGGTGGGACACCTCGCCCTTAGTTCCCTTGAATCTGACCTGGCCCGGGCTCTCCCACGGGCTCCCGGCCTCCTCCTGCGGTAGGTATCGAGGCAAAGGGCTCTTTTCATCGAGCCAATCCCGCAGCCCTGCTCGGATGTCAGGTCTTTTCAACACACCTGAAGGGGCCACTGAAACGTGTCTCTTTGTGCACAGTGGGGCGAAGCCTCGGGAGGGCCGCTCTGGGGACCCGGACAATAGGCCCAGAGGCTCCCGGTTTGTTCTGTCTGGGAGAGTGTGGGGCCGGCCTCAATGGGAAGAGTCTCTCTGGGAGGGCTGCACTCGGCCTGGCTGTCAGGGGCTGGCTGGGGGATGCTGGGGAAGGAAGGGTTCTCACCATTCTGAGAGACACAAAGACGGCAGGTGGCACGCAGAGCCTCGGTGTGCCCCAACCC